>NC_072473.1:93662528-93980528 GCF_027574615.1 Eptesicus fuscus
TGAAATCAGCTTGGCTTCTTGTGGGTGAAACTTTGAAGAACCGTTTCCTCTCACAGGAGGAAGCCTTTGGTTTATGGAAGGGAAAACATCTCAGTGCTTCTCTCATGGTGCATGGGGCTCCCTGACATTGGGGAAACTTTGCAGTGCCCAGAAAATGTGGCTCCTGAGGAGGTTGTGGAACTGGAAAAGCAGGCTGTACTGACCAACCTAAAGGAGAAGTACCTGACTGCACTTTCAAACTCAGGTGGTTACTGGAGCGCATACCCAGGAAGGGGGGAAAGGCTATCTTCCAGGTGGCATCCCACAGCACCTGATCCCCTAGGGGCAGGAGGACTCCAAGGAAGGTTACCGAGAATCCAGCTGAATCGTTACCATCAACGGGCCATCATGCCCTGGACGTAGAAGTCAGGTTCAACTGAATTGGCACCACCATGGAGAGCACTACCCACCATCTGCTGTTCATGTACACACATTTCTGTGCTCAAATGTAGGCACCTGTCCTCGTGAGATGCCTCTCTGGCCTCATTGACTGTCTCAAGGACTCTGACTTTACGAAAAGGGAAAGCTGCCAGGAAATATCTTGGTGCTATCACTCGTTTTGGTCCTGTTCATTCCTGGGTTTTACAGAGAAAAATGTTTTAGGAGAACTGGTTATTGTTTGGGACTCCCATCTCTGTTCTGGTCAAACTCACAGAACACTTCAGCAGCACCCAGGGGACCTTGTAGGAGGTCTGAGAGTGGGCACTGAATGATTGCCAGAGGGTGACCAGGCATGGCCTCATTCACGGTGAAAGGGACATCAGACTTTGAAAGAAAGCACCTGTCTTTCCTGGCAAGTGACTGGTCTGTTGTAAAAGTGTCCCTTGGCTTATGAGGGTTTGTGTTACACACGTCACATAGCTACCTCATAACCCAAGGACGGATCCGAAATACAGCTCTGATGGAAAAGTTATGGGTAGAGTTTTTTGTTTTCCTGTGTGGGCAATCTTTAATTTATTTGGGTCCCTTCTAGCAGGGTTACTAATGGTTGTTAGCTGTGAGGATGATGGGCTTTCTCCCAGGCGTTGACTGGAATGGCCCATCTTCTGAGCCAGACTGGCTCTGTCATATACCACTTAGCAGATGGGGTGGCCTGAATTCTAGGTGGGCCTCTCTGGAAGGCCCCTGGAACTTGGGCTAGAGACACTCAGATACTGATCATAAACTTCCTGGCATCATAGGGGGACCTGTGAGTAAAGACCCTCCTGTTTCAGGATGAATGACTAATGTAAGGTGATTCCCCCAAGGTCAGGAGTCAGGCAGTTCTGTCTCCTGTCCAGTAGGCAAGGCTCAGGGGACCAGGTCTTCCTGGGCTTGCCTCTGGACGCCCTAGCCAGATCCTTGGCTGAGTGTGTGAAAATGAAAGAGGACAACGGGGACAAAAGCCTGTCTGGGGCCAGGATTTCTAGCCTCCTCAGGCTCATCTGACGAGGTGTGTGGCACGGAAACAGAAGAACATGGACTCACAATTCTCATTGGATCGTTTATTTTGTACCATGTAATTTTGCCTTTCTTTATTAAAACAGAAATGGATTTGTGGTTACAAAGCCTGTGATATTTTGGGCCTGCATTGTCCTTGAACTGTTCACTGAGTGAACACTTGTTATCCGAGAAGCCCTCATACTCCTCCTTCTCGGCCTGGTCAGGGTCCTCGGGTGGAGCCATGTCTGAAAGGCCAGATATCAGAATGGAATAGCAGATGTTGTACAAAGACATTACTGAACCTTGTACTGGTTCATGTGGGGGGTTGGGAGACAGAGCCCCTGTGCCATCAGTTCCGGCAGTAGCCGTGGGCACAAACATGACATTACCAGAAGTGTCCTCCCCACTTGAACCACTTGCTGCACTTGGGCACTGGACCTCCCTGGCACTGCTCAGGGGCTGAAGAACCGAGAACTCGAATGCCTGGGTGGCACTGGGTCCCCAGTCATTCTTATCTGTCTCCTGAGCCTTTTGTTTGGCTTTTTTTTTTTTTCTCTCCTCCTGGTGTATTCTTGGAGAGTGTCTTGTGGAGGCCATCTTCTACTTTGTCTTTGGAGGGGTGGCACTGGTCCTTGGACAAACACGAGTCACCTGGTTGTCTTGTGCCTTAATGTTTTCAAGGAGCCAAGGCTTGTCTCTCTGGAAATTACTGTTTTGGTAGATCTGAAACAAAATTAATTAATTTAGTCATTTGTGGAGAAAAGATACCTATTTGACATTAACTCGCCTCTCAGAGTCTTTACTCATCCCTGCAGGTTATCTCTAAGGGGGCTATAGTTTCAATTGAAAATCTGTACTTTCTCATCTTTTGATAAATACTGTATCTTGTGAAAAAGGTTTAGGCCCTGAAATGAAGCCCTTTCAGTATATCGTTCTTCTGGGTCCACTAGGAAGATGTTTGAGTAACAGGGAACTTGGGAAATGGAAGGACTTTCTACTTTACCATTATCTTGTTCCCTGGAGAGCAAACTGAAGAGTCACCAGGGCGTATTTTGCTAAAACCATGGAGGTTCAGCAAGTAGATAAAACTCTTCTGGCTGTTCGATTCAAAGATTTGCTCCTCACCCCTTCGGCAAAGAATCTCCCTCTGGAAAAGATTTTTCTCGATGATCACAGTGTCTCCATCGTCATTCCAGTGCACGGACATGAAGGCGTCATCCTCCACTATCCTCCAAAGCTTTCTTGGGAAGGACGGCCCAAGAAGAATGTTGTTTCCTTCCACATTGGAGGCGCTTTGGTTTGGGTCCTGTGGTTATGGGTTGTCTTGCGGGCTTGGATCTTGGCTCTCTTCTTGACCCCCGCCCCTCGTGCCTCTCCAAAGCCTCCCTGGGACCCACATGAGGACCTGGGAATCTATCATATTGGACTATTATTGGTGGTTGTCCATCCTCTGATGGGGCCAGCTAGGCTTCGTGCATCTCATGGGTACTCTGACTAGCCATATTGATGCTCTACATCAACAAGCATTTGGTACCCAGGATCCTATCACTTAAAAAGTTGGGTCAGAAATGCCTTTGGTCTCAGCAGTGATGCCCTATATATACTGTCCTCAAAATTCTAGAGTCTCGGTCGTGGGGCAACCAGCTGCTTAAGTCATGTGATGTCAAAAGTGACTTATGGCTGCTCTGGAGTGTGGGCCCTGGCCAAGTGTGGGGGAGTGGACATCTTTAGAGCGCCCATCTTCTCTCTTTTCAAATAGTACAAAAAATAGGGGTCAGGTTAATAGAAAAGGTGCTCATATGCTGCCAGAAAGATTGTTTCTTGTTGCTAGTTCACTGGATGTGTTGAGAGGTCACAATCCTATCTTCACCCCCATCCCTACAGGGAGAAGGGGGGCGGCTGATGGCCTCTTTGTTGCTCAAAGGCAAGGCCCTGGTTAGTCCTAGCTTGGGCAACCACCAAGACTGCCTGGGTCAGATGGGACCCTAGGGGACTGTATCTTCCAGAAAATAGTGGTTGGCCTAGTCTCAGTAGGTAGCCCCGCTCTTCAATGCTCCCCTCACAAGCTTCCTGCTTTGGTCTCTTCCAGCTGTGCCTACTGGTTGGTAGGTCCTGCTCAGATGAGCCCAAAAGAGAGTCCTATTTTTTTAGCTCTGGGTCGAGTTGTCCCTAGAATAGGGCTGTGCTCCAGCACAGGTGGGAAAGTTCCTCTCCTCAACCTCAGTGCTACCCAAAGCACCTGAGAGAAGATGTTAAACACGGTGTTGCAGTGGGAATGGACAGCCACACCCTCTAATGTCCTATGGAGCCCCCTCTTGAGCTTGGCTTGCCCCCAAATCTCACCACTCTCAGGTCACAATGGCATTGGCTTTAGTTTCTATTTCTTCCACATAGGAACTCTTCTCACTACCTAAGATGGATTCACTTTGGGACACCTGCAAATCACCCTCCCCAGACCCTCAGATTCAGACTCCCTTGAGGCCTCCCCTATGCCCAGTGAGGTGGGTGGGCTTTGGCTTTCCAAGATTTCAGGCCTCCCACTTGCAAATTGGATTTCCTTTGGTACTTTTCCTTTTCATTATTGATTTGGGAATTAGGCATATATTCAGTTCTGTGGAAACAAAGCATTCCGCTGACACCCTCATGTGTGTTATATAATAACTGTTCCCCTTGCCAGAAGTTTGCCTGTGTGTTCCTCTCCTTCCATAGCCTTAAAGATAGGTACATTTAATAATTTTGTTTGATCCTGGGTTAGATAATTTTCATAAACCGTACTTTACGCAGACTCACTACCAAGTTAAATTCTAACCTGTTTAGCTAGCTGTGACTGAAGGAAATCGATATGAAGATAATTGTAAATATGTATTTGAACATAGATGAGAGTCTGGGTGTGGGATGGCACAAAAGCAAAATTCAAGACATCTTCACCATAGAGTAGAGGATACTACAGTGGTTTTGGTGATCCATGTTCTCTAGCTGTTGTGGACAACTTTGGTCTTAATAAGCACTCTGTATCGGGAAATAAAGTGGAACTATGGAAAGGCACCACCTGCACGGGTCCTAGGTCCTTTTCCCAGCTCTGCCACTAAATGGTATTATTTGTCCTCTCTGAGGGTCAATCCTTTGTTCTGAAAGGGAAGCCAGAGGCATTAGGGAAGAAAATACCCTAAAATGCCCCTCAGCCTAAGGACTTCATCCTTAATAGAGCCCCTAAGTTTAGATTCAGGCTCAGTCCATGGCCTTTGTGCTTCTAAACAGGTTTACAAAGCATTCATTCAAGAATCAGTCTATTCTTGGAGGACATGCCCTAGAGGCTAAGAATGGGTGGCTTTTCAAAGGTAGGCCCCTAGTGTTTCTGGTTAAACAGCCAGCTCCCTTCAGTTACCTACCAAAGTATTGTTCCTTAAGTTAGTTCTTTTTTTTTTCAATAATGATTTATTGTTGAAGTATTAAATGTCCCCCTTTTTCCCACTGACTCCCCCCAGCCCACCCCTACTCCCCCCCACCACCACAGGCCTTTAGCAATCTATTTTCTGTGTCCATTGGTTATGCATATATGTATACAAGGTCTTTGGTTGATTACCTCCCACCCATCCACTCTCCCCTGCCTTCCCTCTGAGATTCTGTACTCTGTTGCATGTTTTGAGTCTCTGGATACATTTGGTTCCTCAGTTTATTTTATTACTTAGATTCCACATATGAGTGCAATAATGTGATACTTGTCTTTCTCTGACTTATTTCATTTAGCATAATAATCTTCAGGACCCTCCATGCTGTCTCAAAGGGTGAGAGATTATTCTTTTTTTACAGCTGCATAGTATTCCATGGTATAAATGTACCAGTTTTTTTTTATCCACTCATCTACTGATGGGCATTTGGTCTGTTTCCAGATCTTAGCTATTGTAAATTGTGCTGCTATGAATATAGGGGTGCATACATTCTTTCTAATTGGTGATTCAGGTTTCTTAGGATATATTCCTAGAAGTGGAATCACTGGGTCAAATGGCAGATCCATATTTAATTTTTTGAGGCGATGTTTTCCATAATGGTTGCACCAGTCTGCATTCCCACCAGCAGTGCACAAGGGTTTCCTTTTCTCTACATCCTCGCCAGCTCTTGTCATTTGTTGATTTGTTGATGGTAGCCATACTGATAGGTGTGAGATGGTACTTCATTGTTGTTTTGATTTGCATCTCTGGGATGATTAGTGACTTTGAGCATTTTCTCATGTCTCTTGGCCATCTGTATGTCTTCTTTGGAGAAGTGTCTATTTAGGTCCTATGCTTTTTTTTTAATTGGATTTTTTGTCTTCCTTTTGTTAACTTGTATGAATTCCTTATATATTTTGGATATAAACCATTTATCAGATGTATCATTGCCAAATATGTTCTCTCATACAGTGGGCTCTCTTTTCATTTTGTTGATGGTTTCTTTTGCTGTGAAGAAGCTTTTTATTTTGATGCAGTCCCATTTGTTTATTTTCTCCTTAGTTTCCTTTGCCTTAGGAGATGTATCTGTGAACATATTGCAATGAGAGATGTCTGAGATTTTGCTGCCTATGGTTTCTTCTAGGATTTTTATGGTTTCATGACTTACATTTATCTTTTATCTATTTTGAGTTTATTCTTGTGTATGTTTTAAGTTGGTGGTCTAGTTTCATTTTTTTGTATGTATCTGTCCAATTTTCCCAACACCATTTATTGAAGAGACTGTCTTGACGCCATTGTATGCTCTTGCCTCCTTTGTCAAATATTAATTGAGCATAATGGCTTGGTTCAATTTCTGGGTTCTCTGTTCTGTTCCATTGATCTATATGCCTCTTCTTTTGCAAGTACCAGGCTGTTTTGATTATGGTGGCTTTGTAGTATAGCTTGAAATCTGGTATTGTGATTCCTCCAACTTTGTTTTTCTTTCTCAAAATTGCTGCAGCTACTCAGGGGTCGTTTTTTTATTCCATATACATTTTTGGAGTATTTGCTCTAGTTCTGTGAAATATGCCATTGGTATTTTAATAGGGATTGCATTGAATCTGTACATTTCCTTGTATAGTAGGGGCATTTTAATGATGTTGAGTCTACCAATCCATGAACACGGGATATTCTTCCACTTTTTTATATCTTCTACTAGTATCTCTTTTTTCAATGTCCTGTAGTTTTCCAAGTGCAGGTCTTTTACCTCCTTAGTTAAGTTTATTCCTAGGTATCTTAATTTTTTGTTGCAATGGCAAATGCGATTTTTTTTTTTTTTAGTTTCTTTTTCTGAGAATTCATTATTGGTGTATAAAAAAGCCATTGATTTTTGGGTATTGATTTTGTATCCTGTTACATTGCCAAATTAATTTATTAAATCTAGTAGTTTTTTGGTGGAGTCTTAGGGTTTTCTATGTACAAATTCATGTCATCTGCAAATGAGAATTTCACTTCCTCCTTTCAGACTTGGATGCCTTTTATTTCTTCTTCTTGTCTGATCTCTGTGGCTTGGACTTCCAGTACTATATTGAATAAGAGTGGTGAAAGCAGACATCCTTGTGTTGTTCCTGTTCTTAGGGGAAATGCTTATAGTTTTTGACCATTGAGTATGATGTTGGCTGTAGGTTTGTCATATATGGCCTTTATCATGTTGAGATATGCTCCCTCTATTCCCACTTTGCTGAGAGTTTTTATCGAAAACTAGGGGCCCAGTGCATGAATTCATGCAGCTTGAAAGGAACTGTGGGCCACAAGCTGCGGTGGGCACAAGGGAAGGTATTGGCCCATCATCCATGCCCCTGCCTTGCCCCTGGTCATTTTTCCTGAGAAAATCTGGTCCCTTCCAGTAGCCACAGCTCAGAAAAAGGAGAAGAAAGAAAAAAAACACCACCCAAAGGATGCATCCCACCCCACACTCAGGAGCCTTGCCTGCCACACCCAGTATCTTGACCTTTGCACAGGAGACAGCAGTAGAGGCCAAGCCTTTGGGTTTGTGCAGTTTCAGGAAGCATCAGTCACTGACATGTGGGAGTGGTCAAGCACCCCACTAATCCAGGAACCTGACTGGTGTATCCCCCTCATGGAAGAACTGACAGAAACTCTGGGTTTCCAGCTAATCACACTGGACTGCATACGATGATCTCTGCCCAACCAAGGGCAGGGAAATATTCTGGATCACTTTCAGAGTAGTAGCTTTGGGACAAGGAAACACAATCATCACTTTCCCTGAACTCTGAATGGCGCCTCCCCCTCACAGGAGACCCAGAGGTCTAGACTCCTGACTCCCCTAACGGCCTTTCAGAAACAGACTTTTGAGTGATTTAGATTGATAGCTGGCTGGCATTTGAAGGCAGTCAGAGGAGGAGCCTGGGAAACCTGGGGAAGTTTCTTGACCTAATACTGGGCCCTGTGCTGCTAACAAACCTGCCTTAGAGAGCAGCTTTGCCCCTTCCTCATGCAGCCAAGTCCTGTGGGGAAAGACACAAACTGTGGATCGCTGGAAGCTTCAAACAGGTTGACGAGAGGCAAAGGAGGACAGTTTCTAATGGTGGTTAGCAACTAAATACCACATGGCAAGTCCAGAATTTGCAGACAAAACAGTCAGCTTCAGTCATCAGAAGAGCAGGATCCAAAGGGAGCTCCCAAGAGGCACTAAACTCTACTTAGAGACAAATGCCACTTTACTACCCCCCTTATTTCCTTATATTTCTTCTTTATTGAGTTATTATTTTAGTTTCTCTTTTTTTATCTCATAGACCTAATTTTTCCCTTCCCCTTTCTTATCCATTTTTTTCTTTCTCCTGCTTTCTCTTCATTTTCCTCTTCTTATTTTTGTCTATGTACTTTCTCCTCTATTTTCCTTTTCATGATTATTTTCTTCCTCTTTTCTTTTATAAAAGTTCATTCCCCTTTTCTTCATATTTTCTTACTTTCATCTCTTCCCTTCCATATTCCCTTTTCTTCCTAATGTTTTCTTTTCTTCTGTTATTGTATTTTCCCTACCTAATACTCTTCTCTTTTGTGGTTGCTTTTGTTGTTGTTGTAGGAGTCTTGTGTTTGTTTTTGTTTTGTTTCCTGTTTTGTTTTGTTGTATTTTGTTTTATTCTGCCAGCACCTACACAACAGCTTGCATAATGAGGTCAGGGTTGAGCCTCACAATCAGCCAACCTGAGAGATTCCTCTCATGAATAGAACTATGACCTTCAAGACCCAATTACAATAGAGAGCCCATAGAACACACACAAGGGTCATTCATAGAGCACCCATCTCAAGAGATCTAAAAGACTGTCCCACTTGGCCCCACAAAGTGCTTACTACATAAAGCAAACCCACCAAGACTAAGAGGCATAGAAAAATGCTCTAATACATAGAAACAAATACAAGGGGATGCCAAAAAACAGGAGACAAAGAAATAACCCGCAAATGAAAGAAAAGGAGGAAACTCCAGGAAGAGAGCTAGCTGAAATGGAGACAAGCAATTTATCAGACATATAATTCAAAGTAATGGTTATAAAGGTGCTCAAGGAACTTCATAGAAATTTCAAGAAACTTAGTGGGAATCACAGCAACATGAAACAAGAAATAGAAATCATAAATAAGAATGAGCTGGAAATGAAGAACATCTGACATTAAGAATACACTGGGCTTGGCCATCATGGCTCAGTGATTGAACATCAACCTATGTACCAGGAGGTCACTGTTTGATTCCTTGTCAGGGCACTTGCCCAGGTTGTGGGCTCAATCCCCAGTAGAGGGCATGCAGGAGGAAGCAATCAATGGTTCTTCTCATCATTGATGTTTCTATCTCCCCCTCTCCATTCCTCTCTGAAATCAATAAAAATATATTTTAAAAATGAACACACTGGAAGTAATCAAAATTAGATTAAATGAGGTATAAGACTGAATCAGTGACTTGGAAGAAAAGGTAGAAAAAACATCCAGTTAAAGCAGCATAAAGAAAAAACAATTTAAAAGCAGGAGGACAGTTTAAGGGAACTTTGGGAGATGAAACATAATGACTTCCATATCATGGGTGTACTAGAAGGAGAAAAAACTGAGCAAGGAATAGGGAACCTGTTTAAAGAAATAATGATAGAAAACTCCCCTACCCCTGTGAAGAAAAAAGTCACACAAGTTCAGGAAGCACAGAGAGTTCCAATCAAGTTGAACCCAAAGACACCCATTCCAAGACACATCACAATCAAAATGACAAACATTAAAGACAAAGAAATAATCTTAAAGGCAGCAAGAGAGAGATAGAAAGTTACCTACAAGGGAATACCCATTAGAATGTCAGCTGATTTCTCCACAGACACACTTCAGGATGGAAGGGATTGGCATGAAGAATTCAAAGTAATGAAAAACAAGGACCTGAGCTCAAGTCTACTCTATCTAGCAAGGCTATAATTTAAAATTGAAGGGGGAAATAGTTTCCCAGCCAAAAAAAAATAATGGCTAAAGGAATACATTATCACCAAAAATTTATATGGAAGCAAAAAAGAGCCTGAATAGCTACAACAATCTTGAGATAAAAGAACCAAGTTGGAGGGATCACAATACCAGATATCAAGTTATACTACAAAGCCACTGAATCAAAGCAGCCTGATAATGGCACAAAAACATATAGATCAATGGAGCAGAACAGAGAACCCAGAAATCAACCCAACCCATTATGCTCAATTAGTATTTGACATTGGGGCAAAGACATACAATGAACTAAAGACAGTCCCTTCAATAAATGGTGTTGGGAAAATTGGGCAGGTACAGGCAAAAAAATGGAATTAGGCCACCAACTTAAACCATACACAAGAATAAACTCAAAATGGATAAAAGACATAAATGTAAGTCATGAAACCATAAAAATTCTAGAAGAAAACGCAGACAGTAAAATATCAGACATGTCATGTAGCAGAATTTTCCCAAATACATCACCAAGGGCAGGAGACATAAAAGAAAAATTAAACAAACAAATGGGACTACATCAAACTAAAATCTTCTACACAGCAAAGGACACTTCTCCAAAGAGGATATACAAATGGCCAAAGACATATGAAAAAATTCTCAATCTGAGAGATGCAAATTAAAAAAAAAAAAAACAATGAGGTATCACCTCACACATGCCAGAATGGCCATCATCAATAAATCAACAAACAAAAAGTGCTGGTGAGGATGTGGAGAAAAAGGAACCCTTGCACAATGTTGGTAGGAATACAGACTGGTACAATCACTATGGAAAACAGTGTGGAGATTCCTCAAAAAAATTAAAAATGAAACAGCTATTTGACCCAGTGACCCCACTTCTAGGAATATATCCTAAGAAGCCTGAACCACCAATCAGAAAGATTTTATGCAACCCTATGTTCATAGAAGCATTATTTATAATAGCTAAATTCTGGGAAAAGCCCAAGTGCCCATCAGTAGAAAAGTGGATAAAAAAAGTAGTGGTAAATATATACAACAGAATACAAGGTGGTGGTCAAAAAGAAGGAAATCTTACCTTTTTGGACAGCATAGATGGATCTGGAGACTATTATGCTTAGTGAAATGAGCCAGTCAGCAAAAGGCAAATACCATATGATTTCACTTATATGTAGAAACTAATGAACAACATAAAGTGATGAACAAAATAGAAACAGAGGCATGAAGACATGGAATAATCTGAGAGCTGTCAGAGGGGAGGGAGGAAGTGAAGGGATTAGCCAAAAAACATCCATGTACAAGGAGAACAATATGGTCAACAATAAAATAAAAATAAATTAAATGTATATTGCTATTCCCAGTTATATCTTCATAGAAATTAAATAAATAAAGGGCTGTTGCTCTCAGACAGGGTGGAGGGTGAGCTATGAGAAAGCAAGGGACTTCAGCAGGGAGTAGGCAGCTTCTATGTCAGAATGAGGGCAGAAGATTCTGTGAGCCTTCAGAGGAGGCAGCAGTGATGAGCAGGTCAGCAGACCATGATCCAGGGATGGACAGAACAGCCGGGGAAAGGCTGTTGTCATGGGGGGAAATACTGGGACTACACAGAAATGCTGGCACCGGGAAGAGTCAGATCTCAACAAACCTCAGACAGTTACCAAATTATACTTGATTCTCAATGTCATCTTCCTTCCTTAGGCCTGCTCTTACTGCCTGAGCCTCAGAGTCCTACTACTTGTCATTTGAAAGAGTTCACTCATTGTGTACTGATAAATGAATTATGAGATAGAAGGTGGGCCATGGACTGGGGAGGGTGGAAATATTATGGACTCTAGATGAATTTGGAAAGGGGTGGAGTCTCTCTCCTGCCACTTACTAGACATGTGATCCTGGGAAAATATCAGTTCCTATGAGCATCAGGTTCTTCATGTGTGAAGCAATTGATTTTATTAATTCCTGTCTTGCAAGACTGCAGGAATGTGTGGAGTGTTTGTAAAGCATCTCATACGGTGCCTGTTGTAGATTTGAACTGTGATGAATGGCAATTATTTCTAACTAGAGGCCGGGTGCACAAAATGTTTGCACGGGAGAGGGGAGCCCTCAGCC
This sequence comes from Eptesicus fuscus, assembly GCF_027574615.1. Classification (NCBI taxonomy): domain Eukaryota; kingdom Metazoa; phylum Chordata; class Mammalia; order Chiroptera; family Vespertilionidae; genus Eptesicus; species Eptesicus fuscus. Next base: position 93,674,483 of record NC_072473.1, read on the forward strand.
CGGCCTGTGCCCTCTAGCAATCCGGGACCCCTCCGGTAGGATCCCTAGGCCTAGCCAGTGATCAGGGCCTATCGGGGCTTTCCTTCCCCAGGCTGCTGGCAGCTGGCCCCACCCCTGCAGCTGCCACTGCTTTCCATCTGTGTGGTACTGCCCCCCCTCCCCTGCCACAGGTCATCTCCCTCTGCTGGCGAAAGGCATGGGGTGTGATCACTTGGCTGAACTGGGCCTCCCTCTGCGGGGCGATCGCAGAGCCCACTCCTCCACATCGATCATCCTGCTGGCTGGTAGCCTGGGCCTCCCTCTGTGGGGCAATTGTGGGGCGATGGCAGGGCCCCTCAACCAATCGCATCACACCTGCCTTCGCTGGCCTGGTGTCAGTGTGTGTCATAGCATGATCGTCCAGAAGGTCATCTGGATGGCCATTCTGCTGTTCGGTCGTTCAGTCAATTTGCATATTATGCTTTTATTATTATAGATATAGTTTTTATCCCAGATACTTCTACTCTCTCTGCTGGCACTGTGATTACTTGTTTGTTATCAAGGTCATATTAGAGAATATGCAGCTCAGTAGGGCATAGAACATACAATCGGCTAAACAGAATGTTCCACAAATAAAACTCAGCAAACTTTCCCAATTCATGGATGTATGCTCAAATCATGTGTTGGACACAAATTTCCAGTTGGACACAACACAAAGCTAGAAAGAGAGTCTAGGAACAACTCTTTCCTTCTGTCCAAGCTGCTCTTTTATCCAAACAAATGTTTTCGTTCATTTCACCCCTTATAGGAACCCAAAGATGCTACAGCCCTTGTTCCCCCAACTCACCCTGGGCCTCACTATGTAGAACATTGTCTGCTCTTTCCTCAAACAGAGTGGAAAATGGGCCTAATTTTATTCCCAGAAAAAAAAAAAAAAAAGCTGATGCACATGGGCCTGAAACATGCCTGGATGCAACTCTGGCTCAGGCATAGTGGTCCTCATTGCACTCAGGCCCTTCAGGCAGGGATGGTAGGGAAAGGGGATCCCTGTCATTAACCCTGAACAAAAACTTGGAGTACTTTCAATGTGGTGGTCTCAACATGGGCCCTGGGACCTCACAGGAACTCATAGCATGCCAGGTCACTATTGGGCACCTGGCGGTACACCAGATACTGTTCTTGCACCCAAACTTTGGTGATGAGCTCCCTGGGCTCCTCATAGATCCAATGTTCCTTCCCATCATGCACCCCTATAACATTTAGTGCTTCCCAGACTTTCTCCTCAGGGGCACAATCATCCTCCGCAGCAATCACCCTCAGAAGTGTGACCAGGAGGCCAGTGTTGGGATATCTGTGCCCATCGCTCACTATTCCATCATAGGTGAGCCCCAAGGAGGTGGCCAGGACATAGGTGTGGGCACTAGGGCCCACTTCCTTCACATCAATGCCAAAGACCAGCTGCATGCACTCAGAGGCTACACTGAAGATCTCAGGGAAGTGGTCCTAGTGTTCTTTGATGACGCTACTCATCATTTCTGCCATTGTGGTGGGCTCTTTTGCACAATACTTCAGGAGCAGGAACTCCACCATTTCTGTCATCTATGAACACAATGCTTTTTGGAGCAAAGAATCAGCATCATCTTCAGGGACCCCCTTAGTGTTTGAACCATCCTCATCTTGGCTGCTGGAATTCTCATCTTCAGATTGGCTCCATGGAAAGTCTGCCAAGGCATGGGAGGAGGGGCAGGCACCCTGAGGACACTGGGGAGGACTTGGTGTCTCAGCAGCAAACACCTCCTCTAGGCCAGTGGTCGGCAAACTCATTTGTCAACAGAGACAAATATCAACAGTACAACGATTGAAATTTCTTTTGAGAGCCAAATTTTTTAAACTTAAACTTCTTCTAACGCCACTTCTTCAAAATAGACCTGCCCAGGCCGTGGTATTTTGTGGAAGAGCCACACTCAAGGGGCCAAAGAGCCGCATGTGGCTCGCAAGCTGCAGTTTGCCGACCACGGCTCTAGGCTGTCTAAAAGCAGGACTGAGGGGGAGGAAGATAGAGAGGAGGAGAGAGACAGGGCCTCTTCCTCCTCTTCCTGTATAGCCTAGAACAGCTGCACCTCCACCAGGTCCTGGTTCTCCTTTGGGTACTGATGGTCTTCCTCAAGATTGCAGAGTTCACTCATATAATGGCCAGGCATGATGACTTGTACTGGAAAAGTGACCGAGTGTGGACAGAAGGTGGACAATGAGGACCCATGTGACTAGGGGAGAGAGGGAGTGTGAGGGGCCTCAGCAGAAAAAAGCACCCTAGGCAGTTCTGACAAAGGTGACTTATGAGTCTCCTTTTTAGGGGTGCTCATGGGCCTCACATGGATCACTCCTGATTAGCCTGTCCACTAAGAACCAGAAGTCAGAAGTGGCATGACTGCTCAGGGTACAGAAGACACAGCACAGGGTTCTGTAGTTGATGGAAGGGTGTGGTGATGTCTGACCTGGGTTGGGGAGCCCCTGAGGACATAGTCATGGTGAGCACTTCACCTTAACTCCTGGCACTGACTGGCCTTCTGCTGCTCTGTGACCCAAGAATATGTAGTGTACACCAAGGCCTTCACATCCTGAAACCCAGAGACCCTGCAAGAGGGACAAAGGGGCACTTCAGCATGCACATGACAAGCACAGCCCTGGAACTGCAGAGCTGACAGGAGGGGCAGTAGGACTTTGTGAGGTGCCCTCTGTTGTGGGTGGGAGATCCCCTCCTTGCACACTCAGGCTCCTCACCTTTCCCCTGCCAGGACCTGTCCCCTCACCTGCCTTCTGCTGGCCTGAAGCTAAACTCCCAAAACAAGACCAAATAACACGACATAAGAGAAGAAACTGAAGGGGCCCCACATCTGGTCCCTCTCCCAGAGGATCAAGAAGGGGTGACTGAAGATTTGGGTCCATCTATCCTGGGATAAGGCTCCCATCTTTTTTCACCATGACACCCTGCAGGATTTCAGAGAATTCTCTCTGCTGACTGAGCCCACTCTACTTAGGCTTCACTTCCCTTAGATAAGGGAGTAGGAAGGTTGCCCAACCAGTCCATGCACTATCCTAATTTCCCCATTGCTGACAGAATAGTCAGGGTAGGTCTGGGTTCCCATGTCCTCTGGTTCCCCTCAATCCTCACCTTGATTCCTGGCAAGCCCTGGAATCCTGCCCCAGCTTACCTGAGTCCAGAACTTCAGACCAAGGCCATCCTGTCGCTGAAAACACAGACCTGGAAATGAGGAGGGGTTCAGGCTGACAGCCCCTTCTTTCCAAGGCTAAGACTCAGCGCAAGGCAGATTTCCGTGAAGCCCTCTTTTTGTTCTTAAGATGGGGAATTCTCCTCTCTTCCCTCAGGGTCCTCACCCTGATTCTTGTCAGGATCTGGGACTCCTCACTCTGTTGACCACACCTGAATCCTGGAGATGGCCCAATGTGTCCTCTCAAACCAAGGACCTCGCCTTTCTGAGAACTCTGAGACAAAAGTGAACAGGAGCTCTATCTGTCCCCACCCCTGCCCAGGTTCCCACACAACTGACACCAGGGATTGGGACCATCTGTTCCAGGTACAGAGTTCCCTTAGTCTGGCCTCAGGGTACTTGCCTTTCTTCCTGGCTAGGCCTGGATCTGAATCCACCCTGAATAACTGTCCTCACCCTGAATAACTGTCCTCAATGAGAAATGCTCATGAGGAGCAGGCATGTGGAAAGGGAGTGCATATCACACCCAGGTACCGTGCCTGGGGAATCTGGATGCTGAGGACAGGACACCCCCTGATGCTGAGGGCTCTCTTGTTTTCTCAGGGAGCACATAGCTGCCTTTTTCCACATAAAGCTCTCAGACCATGAGGACCCTTCCACAACCTCAGCTCCTCTTTTCATGAACTTAAGCCATCCCTCTGACCAAGGGCCTGTCCTTCCTGAGTGCCCTGAGACAAACGTGAGGAGGAACCACCTCTGCAGACCCATGCCAGGCCTTTCCCAGGGCCGACAGCAGCACAGATTGGGTTCAGGGCACTCATTGTCTGGAGTGTGGTATCCTCCTTCCTGCCCAAGCTACCCATGTTCACTCCTGGAGTGCCTGGGACCTTTCCCTTCTGCTGAACTGAGAATGAATACTGCAGTCCATGTCCACCATCTCACTGAGACCTCCAAGGTGGACTTCAAGACACAACATTGCCCTAGCTGGGTTTGCTCAGTGGATAGACCATCAGCCTGCTTACTGAAGGGCTCTGGGTTTGATTCCACTCAAGTGCAAATGCCTGGGTTGTGGGCTCTAACCCCCGTAGGGAGTGTGCAGGAGGCAGCCGAAACAATGATTCTCTCGTCATTGATGTTTCTATCCCTTTCTACCTCTCCCTTCCTCTCTGAAATCAATAAACATATCTTTTTTTAAAAAGACACACCACATTGCATATCATGCCCCAGCGACCCAGTTGCACCAGCAGGGCCCAAGCCATCTGGTCCCTGTTTTTGTTGTGGTGGGAGGTACCCTTATCCTGCCTCAAGACCCACACTTGGATTACCAGCAGTGCCTGGGACACCTCCCCTTGTTGCCATGAACCCAGCTCCTTCAGGACAATGCCCTCACCTCCTCAGGAAGAAGTCTAGAAGCAATCCAAATCGACATCCCTACCATGAGGCTTCCAGGTGCTGCTGGCAGGAACAGGCACACTGGGGACACTTATGACACTGGCCAAACCTCAGGCATACTTCAAGGTGTGCTAGGGGGCTTCCTGAGCCCTAACTCGGGTCCTTACCTTGTATCCTGGGAGAGCCCTGCAGCCTTTCTTTTGCCTACCTGGAGCCTGACCCCTCAGGCCTCAGGGGTTGGAGTCCCCTCATCTTCCCACAGAATCCTCACGGTGACTCTTGGCTGGAGCTAGAACCTCCTCTCTGTCAACCTGAGATGCCCAAGTCAGGAAGAAAGCATGTGGTCATCGACCTGCGACCTCCCAGGGTTCACAGTAGGGGTAACATGGGGCATCTCTGTTGTGGGGTCCCAGGTCCCTCAGTCTTCCCTTTGCATGTTCACCTTGATTCTGGGCAAGACCTGGGTCCTCCCCTCTGATGCATATGTTGTTCCCCCTGAATTCCCAAGGCGGACATCAGGTCTGGGCTTCTGTGGTTCCTCTCTGCATAGTCATCCACCACAGGGCCTCCCAAGATTTTCAGCAGGGCAGACTTCTGTGGACTCCCCTCTGATTATGGTTCCTGGATTTCCTCAGTCCTCCCTTGGGGTCCTCACCTTGACCCTTCCCTCTGCCACCTGAGACCCTGCTCCTTACACCTAACCCCAGAGCCTGTCAAACCTGGATGCAGAAGTCAGGAAAAACACCTTGACTCTGGGCAGTGCCTCTGCATCCCATCTGTGGACCTGAGGCCCTACACTTTTTTAAAAATTTATCTTTATTGTTGAAAGAATTACTGTTCCCTTTGTTTGTTTGATTTTTCCCCCATTTACTCCCTTTACCTGTCACCTGCCCCTCCAAGTCCTTCATCACTCTATTGTCTGTATCCATGAGCTATAGTATTGCATGATATCACTCATATGTGGAATCTAATGAACAAATAAACTGATGAACAAAATAGATCCAGAGATACAGAAGCATGGCTGTACACTTTTTATCAAGTTCCCAGTTTTGCTCAGACCCGCATGCTGAAGTCAGGGGACACCACACAAGGTCATTCTCCCTGGAGCATTCCAGGGCTGAGAGCAGGGATGGGCTTTTATGGGGTCCCCTACATTGTGAGATCCAGGGTGCCCTCAATGCTCCCTTAGCTTACCTGTGGTGCGGCTCCTTACACCAAACCCAAGACTGTTAAACCTGGATGTGGAAGTCAGGTGACCTGTGGTGACCCCGCCCTCTCATCTTCCCAGGACTGAGTATTCTGGTGTCCAGGGTCGCCTGCTTTTTCCTCAGTGTCCTCAACTTGACAGCAGTAGGACCTGGGGGTCCCCCTTCTGCTATCTGAAGCCCTGCTCCTTCTATCAAACCCCCAGAGTCTCTCAGACCCAGATGCAGAAATTAGAAAACAGAATGTGTGATGACCTTCCCCTCCCCACCCCAAGGAGGCCTGCCTGATGGACACTGTTCTGGGATCCAGGGCCCCCAATCTCCCTCAGGGTCCTCACACTGATTCTGGGAAGGTCTTGGACCCCTTCTGCCAACCTGAGACTCTGCCATGACATGGAGCCCCATGAGTGTCTCAGATCCAGAAGATGTGGAAGTCAGTCCTCGCCACTGGTGGTCACCCCGCACCTTGGGGCTCCCAGGACTGACTGCTCTGGGGCCCGGAGTCACCTTGTCTTCCCCCACGGCCAGCCGTCACCATGAGGCCTGCAGGTCCTGGGTCCCTCCCTCTGTGAACCGGGAGGCCGGACCCCCACACGGAGGCCTCAACCCCGAGACCCCAGGGGAGGTCCGTGTGCCTCGCTCCCCAGGGCTCCCGGCAGGAGCTGACCTAGATGCCAGGGGACCTCCGTCTGGTCCTCACCCTGATTCAGGCAGAGTCTGGGCCCTGCCCGTGCCGACCTGAGATTTCTCCCCTCAGCGCTTGTCCTTGACCCCCTCCCTCACGTTCTCTGAGGAGGTGGGCGAGGGGTGCAGGAAATAGTTCTCAGACACCCCACCGCGGATTCTCAGTGCTGACAGCAGGGCCACCCTGGGTCCTGGGGCCTCAGTCGTCCCTCAGGATCATACCTGGACTCGTTCCTTCTACCGACCCGAAGCCAGGCTCCCAGACATGGCGTTCTCCTCTCTCAGACTTCCCGGCGGAAGTCAGTGGGCGGAACTTCCGGACGGGCTTTCTGGGGTCCCCGGGACTGAGAGCAGGGGCAGAGGTCAGATCTAAAGGCCTGGGAGTCGTGACTCTGTTCCCCTCCCGCACCTGACAACACCAGGGCCCCTGCCCTCTGCGGACCCAAGTCTGTGTCCCTCAGACCTAGGACCTAACTCTCCCAGATTTCCCGGGCATGTGGAGGCATATGCTCAGCCTGAGAGCCCCACCCAGGGTCCCTTAGAGCTGACAGGAACACCAGGAGATGGATTCTCTAGCGCGTTCTGTTCTGAATTCGGTGGACCCCAAAGTCCTCACTCAGGAGGGCCTCACAACCCTTGCAGAGATGCTGCAATACCAGGACCAATGCTGAAGGGGGCGCTGTTGCACGGAGGGCAAGTGGGAGGGGTAGAGAAGCGCCCCTTCTCATGGGGTTTCTTACCAGCTCAGATGGTCCTGTGGAAACTGTGGGTTCTAAAAGTTAGCTACTACTAAAGATGCTGAGCAGCAGCAGGGATTTGGGGAGGTGTGGCTTTGTGGTTGTCTGTCTACATGTCCCTTGTCCAATGCAGGTGTATTCACTTTTAATCCTCATTCTTAGTAATACATTCTACATCTCTATCTAGTTTTTGTACATTATTTAAATAAATATAACATAAATATAGGTTACATGTGCTTATATACCCACATATGTGTGTACCTGTACCTAAATTTGTATATATACATGTATGCTTATGTCATATGTATTATATGTGTATCTATATATATAAAAGCCTAAGTAACTGAATGACTGAACGACCTAACGACCAGTTGACCGGTTGCTATGACGTGCACTGACCATGATGGGGCAGATGCTCAATGCAGGAGCTGGCCTTTGGTGGTCAGTGCACTCCCACAGTGGGAGCGCTGCTCAGCTGACTGATGGGCACCAGATGCAGGGCTCACAGCTGGTGAGCGCCGCTGCGAGCCTTTCTGGATCAGGACTGACTGGGCACGAGCCCGCAACAGGTACAACAGGGCCGGAATGAGCAGGAGTGGCAGGTGGCATTGGACTGCCGGTTTCAGCCCAATCCCCAAAGGCCAGACCAGGGGACCCCACCGGTGCAGGTATCTGTGCACTGGGCTTGTAGTTTCTATATAATACTAGAGGCCTGGTGCACAAATTTGTGCATGGGGGGGAGGAGGGACCACGGGAGGTTGGCTGGCCTAGGGAGGAACTGCAGGAGGTTGGCCGCTGGCCCCAAGGAGGGTGCTGGCTCTCAGCCCCCCTGGGAAAGAGGCCACATCCACCACCACCCACCCCCAATTCGCCATCCCAGCCTGGGCCTGAAGGCCCCAGCAGGATCAGGAGAGGAGGCGATGGTTGCTAGGCTGGGTGTGGAAGGAATGGACGCCTGACACCAATGCCACCCTTGGCACCCTGCCATCTTGCAGTTCTCTGCTTCCCCCACCTTCCCTCACTGCTGCACCACCACTACGGTGGGCGGGCAGCCCCCGGGGAAAGGAGAGGATGGGAGCGAGACAAACCCTTGTGTCGAGGGCTGACCTTCAATAGATCACAGCGAGGGAGCTGCTCTGCTACTTACAAAACCCTGACCCAGAAGCAGGTCTCTAACAATGGTTTAGCACCAGGAGCTGATGGGGGCTGGGTGGCTGTGGGGAGGGGCAGTGGGAGGTTGGCTGTGGGAGCACACTGACCACCAGAGGGCAGCTCCTGCTTTGAGCGTCTGTCCCCTGGTGGTCAGTGCATGTCATAGCAACTGGTTGACCAGTCGTTTCAGTCATTCCTATCATTCGGTCATAATGGTTGCTTAGGCTTTTATATATATAGATACGATGTAAGGTATTTTATGCAAAAATACCTACTCTTAATGTACATGATTCATTATGCTACTCGCTATTCTAATTCTAGTCTGTTCTTTATAAACTATTAAGATAATTTTTGAAAAGCCAGCACTAACCCACCAAGATGGTTTCAGGTAATTATTAGCATAGACTCTGAATAAAAGGCTTCGAATGTCCCAGCTTTTCCATGGCAGTGGCATTCCCCCAAGGTTAATGGCATTTGTGGTCTGAATGCCCCAGAATTGAGCCAAGATATAGCCAAGCTTACAGCATAAGTTTAAAAATCTTTCTTCCTGCCTTCCCTGTCATCTGTGTCATACAGCCTACAGCCCCTCCCAACTTCCCTACTCCCCAATACTCCAACCCCAGACACAAGTGCCAGCTCATCACAATTTTCAGTCTCCCTTAGGGCTTGCTCAAATTTTGTTGTTCAGATACTGTGGTTCATATTGTGTTTGTTTTAAGACTTATTTTTTTACAACACTTTATGAAAGAATTGGCCCTGTGTCTTCACTGAGCAGCAAGACCATTTCAAACAAGGGCTCCACCATGCGTTATGGGGTGTGCATGCAGGATGCCACTGCCTCACACTGGGTGGAGGAGATGGATAGCAGAGCTCAGACAAGGCGGTGTCTACTCCAAAGGGGTTTGTATCCTGGATGTCAACAGGAAAACATTCCAGAAATCTGTTATCTAGTTATGATGACTCCCTGGCTGCTGAATCTGTGGCCTGAGACCTCAAAAACCTGCAGATCCTGACTCTGCAGCTAGAAATCAATGGTTTATGGAAGGATGTAAGGGCATTCGCCTAAGGTGGCCAGGATGCTTTCAAACTTGAGATATTCTCTGGAGAAAACAATTGCAAAAAAACATAGTCTTCGAAATCCAAATTAATGTCAGTTGACAGCTCACCATGGACCACGTGCTAAGCCCAGGAGGACACAGGGATCATCTCTTCAAAGCCTCCCTGTGACCTCTTGAGCTGCCATGTGTCACTACTCCTTAATCAAAGTTCAGTGTGTTCATTGGGTGGTTCAGATGTTAGAGTCAGCATATGAAAGATGTGAGTTATTTATGGAAGCTCAGAGTGCATTCTTACCTTCTTTGCATTTTGCTGTGGCCCACACTGTATTTCTCACCCTGGCTTCCCCTTTCAATATGGACACGATTTTCTGGGCAGCTTTTGAACCTGTGCCTCTGAACAGCACTGTCCGTGTCGTGGACACAGAACCTTTCTGTGTCCATTAATGGCTCAAGGCCTTGTGAGGACCCTGGAGGCCTTGCTCACCACCACACCCTCAACTCCTACAGGCTTGTTTGCACTTCCCCTCAGGTAGTCTGCACATCACATATGCTTGTCCACTACACTTCCTCTGACTTGGTCCTTTGTGCTCTCACAATGAAAATTGGTTTCTTTTGGTGCAAATACAATTCAGCCTGCATTTATTTAATGCCTTCTAGATGAAAAGCATTTCCATGTGTTTCCCTGATAAGAGTTTTAAAGCATTTACTTATTAAAAAGAAGTCAGGCCATAGGGCCAAACTGTTGCAGAAGACCAGAGAAAAACCAAGCAATGTTTTAGAGAAAATGAGTTACACTGTTTATTACACTGGTGGACTCAGCAGAATAACTTCCCAAGTCTGAGCAAAGTAACATGCAGAGAGCTTCTCTTTTGTATCGTTCTGGTGTCTTTATCCCTCAAATATGGATTATGCTTCTGGTCCTTTTCGTGGGCTTTGCAAAAAGGCCCCAAGTGTTGGGGGTCTCCAGAACATATCTAATGGTCTGGCCTGGCGCCAGTGCTAATAATCCCCCCTCCGGGACTGTGCACTGTTCATAGTTTGTGGCCTCTGTGAAATGTGAGCATTTAGATAACAGGTCCTGCAAGACCAGTTTCTGGGAAAGAGGCAGTGATTTAATTATAGGTTATCAAGAATGTACACTGGGCTTTCTGGCACAGATTCAGGTTGTTAGCCCCGCTCCCAAATATCAGGGTTACATTGGAATTAGCCTTTTAGCCTTCTCAAAACCATATTGGAACACACAAAAGGAGTCACCAGAATGTCCCTAAACTCTCATGATTGGTTCCATGTTAAGACCTAGATTATTTCCTGCCGAAACCGGTTTGGCTCAGTGGATAGAGCGTTGGCCTGCGGACTGAAGGGTCCCAGGTTCGATTCCGGTCAAGGGAATGTACCTTGGTTGCGGGCACATCCCCAGTAGGGGGTGTGCAAGAGGCAGCTGATCGATGATTCTCTCTCATCGATGTTTCTAACTCTCTATCCCTCTCTCTTCCTCTCTGTAAAAAATCAATAAAATATATAAAAAAAGACCTAGATTATTTCCTTATCATTTCCCATTTATATGTGTAATTAACTACTCTATTTCATGATATGGTGCTCCATCTTCACGTTTAGCTTTTAAAACCGTCAAACATACCCAACATCAGAGAGAACTATAAAAAACAGTTTTCCTATCACCCAGGGCAGTGGGATGGGGCCTTATCTGCTTAATTCTTTCTTTTGTATCCCTTCCTCCTTCTTTTCTTTCTTCCACCTCCTTGCTTACCTACTCCCTTCCTTCCTTTCTCCCTTCCTCCTTTCCTTCATTCCTTCTTTTTTAAATTTTTCTTACAGAATCTCTTTGAACTAAACCCCAGATACCAAGTCAGCTCACTCCTATATACCTGATGTTGGAAACTCTGAAAAATAAGAACTTTAAAATATAATTTTTATCATACAGACAAACCAACAATTCCATGTATCATCTAATATTCCTTTCACAGTCAGATTATTGCAATTCTCCCAAATATTTTTTTGCTTGTAATGGAACCAAATTAGCTTCATACATTTCATTTTTCTTGTCCCTTAATTCTCTGTCATTCCTTAATGAGTTAGAAGCATATACGAATCATAAATACAGATGTATTTCCCAAAAGGATGTTAGTTTTCAATCTGAAACCACTATACATACATACTGGAGGTGGCCAATGGTTTACAAGGATGGTGGATATTGGGAGCCAGAATTCTCACTAATAGAGCAGATGGTTACAGATAAGCCAAGGGAGCAGACCAGAGGTCCCTTGTGGTAATAATGGGCTAGAGCTGGAGACATCAGTATGAACCTGTGTTCAGCTTAATACCGATACTTATGGTGACATACATATTTATAGATATATGTATATACATGGGTTAATATACACACTTATGTTTACTTTCACTCACAACTGAGACAGCTAGAAGCAAAATCTCTCGAGGAGTCATGAGCCCACCAAGTGCCCACATCTAGCTTTCTAATACCATTCTGCAATAGAAGGAAGCAGAAATCCATGGGGAGATGGCTTATGCTAACTCTAGAGCAGGGAACAGACAAGACAGTCTACAACATATTGTAGTGGCAGAAAGTAAGGAGGTGCTAAAACAATACAATACTGGAAGTAGATCAAGGGGACATAAGAATCAATGGAAAAGACTTTGAAGAGCCAAACTGGAACAATTTGAACAAAAAAATAAAGCAGTATTGGATTCTCATCCAAAGCAAAAAGCAAATAATCATGAGGTCCTACTGAGATAAATCAGTGGTTGAAGAGATTCAACCGTCAAACATACAATCCCGTGTATCAACTAATATTGACGGGTGAGAGTAGACAAATCTCCCATGGAGTAGCTGCATTCTAAATCAGACATATAGATAACCACTCTCCGGTGAGGTGGACCATAACCCCGCTCCTTAAGGGTCACTTGTGTCTAGTGACTTCTTTCTGAAAAGGAGGGACAATAGTATCTTTATAAAGGAGAAACCTGACAAAAACTACCTCAGCCAGATGGTCAAGGTCAACAACAGGGATAAGTCATGATGGTAGTAAGTACTCCTGATATGATGTGATGAAAATGGAACTTCTTCTCTCTGGTCTTCTCTGGCCCCACGCCCCCTGCTCCAGTCTAGCCATGAAGAAAAACCTTAGACAATTACCAGTTGAGGACCATTCAATCAGATGATTGACCAGCACTTCCAAAAACTTCAAAGTCTTAAAAAATAAGGAAAGTATGAAAAACTGCCACAGCCAACAGGAGCCTAAGCAGACACGATGACTAAAATAATGTGATATCTTAGATGGGATCCTGGAACAATAAACAACATTTTGGACCCATATAGCCTGGTTAGATGTGACAAATATATCCTAATAATATGCGATGGAAATAATTGGGGGACTGTTTATAGCATACATGGGAGCTCTCTAAACTTCTTTTTTTGGAAAATTTAAACCAATCCTCAAATTAACAGCTTTTTTTTAAAAAATGTTCTGTAAAAAGCAAGTTGGGTAAGCCACAGACAGGGAGAAAATATTTTAACTCCCATATCTGATAAGGTACTCATTTCCCAAATGAATAAAGAATTTTAACTACATGATGGAAACATACAAGCACATACAAATATGTAACTGATTTAAGGCTACTTCACCAAACAGAATACACAGATCACACACACACAAACAAAAAAACACACACATAAACATGTTCAGCATCCTTTTTTGTTAGGAAAATGTAAATGTAAACTTCAACTGCAAACCTATCAGAATGGCTAGAATCCCCAAACCTGAGAGTGCCACATTTGGAAGAGGATAAGGAATTCTCCTTCATCACTAATAGGGAAGAAAATGTTTCATAAGACAGTTTGGCAGGTTCTTATAAAGTCAAACATGGATTTACCATTAGACTCAGAAACCCTAGTCGTCGGTTTTATCAAGTGAATTTGGGGTCCATAAAAACCACGAAAACAATACATGATTAGAACAGTTTGATTCATAATGGTCAACCAAGTCTTCTTTCAAGAGGCAAATTCATTAATAAACTTTGATATAGCCACAAACTGAAACTTGGATTCAAAGCTGAAGCCACCCTCAAATGTTCCAGAAAAAAGAAAGGTTCAAAGGGCAGTCCTATCAAATGGTCACGGAGAACTCACCAGAATCTTATGCTGACTATTCCAAAGCATACAAAAAAATGGGCAATTGTACAACTCATCCTCCCAGGCTACCTCTCTTTTATTCAAAATCCTGAGGAATTTGTCAGAAACAGAACTTTTGGAACAAGTTCATTCACATAGCATAAAATATCCTCTATATATTAATGGCATATTCAACTCAACAGTGCATTAAATGACCAAACAGCCTATATCCAAGAAATAAAAGTAGGATTTAATGTTACAAAAAAACATTCTATTGCAACTCCATGCACACAAAGTAGAGTTGAAAAAAAATTTTTTTTCATGTCAATGGCTACAGGGAGAGAGCGTAGCAAAAAAAACAAAAACAAAAACCAAACAAACTTTAATATGAGTTCAGGGGGAAAAAAAAACTTTGAACAAACTCAGCCAAAAGGGAATTTCCATTTCCTAAAATTGAGAGCAACCTACTTAAGTGTGGAACATTAAAAGCATTCCCGTTAAAGGCAGGGACAAGTCAGAGATGCAGGCTGTGGGTATAAAAGTAAATATGAGGTATGAATATGGAAAAGAAACAAACAGTAACTGTTGATAACATGAACAACTATCTAGAAAAATCAAAGAATGGACATGTGGATTAGTCAAATGCATAATAAACTGTATGGAAGATCACCATAGCCATAACAACACCTTCCCATACAAAGCAATAACTAATTAGAACATGTAATACAAAAATCTCATTGACCACAGCTATAAAAGCCAAAATTTAACTAAGAAGTATCCTAATTTAAAAAGCCAACTAAAAGTTATACTGAGAGATTCAGGTTAAAGAAAAAGAAGCGCCAAACAAATGGAGCAGTTTCCATATTCACTCATGGGAAACAATATTGCAAATATGTCGATTCTGCTTAAAATTTTTACAGATTTAGTGCTATGCAGGTTGTTGCCCAAATAACAATTAAGATTGGACTGCTGGCTTCTGCTCTCTAAATAAAAGGAGGGAAATTATTGAATGAAGAGGTTGCAGGGCACGGGCTGGGCAAGATTCAACAATAAAATCTAAACAACATAATATGAGCAAGCCCCTCGGGGAGACAAGACTGGTGAGCTGGCACTTGTGGTTGAGGTGGTTCTGTGGGGGAGCAGGGAAGTGGTTGAGGACTGGCCTTTCAAAAATTATGGTTTCAATAGCATATAAAAAATAGACTAGGAGTAGAAAAGCAAGTGTCAAAGTAAATCATGCATAGTAAGATTAGGTAAGCTTTCATAAAATAAATTGTCTAGTATATGTAAATACATAGAACATAGACATGCATGCATATATGTATATATGTATTTATATACATGGTATGGGGACATATGGATATATAAACACATCTGATTAACATTTAGGTTATATATGTACACATACACTCACTATGTATGCAGATTTGTACATATCCTATCTAATAATAGACAAATATGCAAATTGACCATACCTCTGACACGCCCACAAGCCATGCCCACCATCCCATCAGAGCGAGTATGCAAATTAACCCAAACCAAGATGGCTACAGCCACAGAGAGCAAGGTTTCCTAGGTAACAGAGGAAGCCAAGCTTTCTGCCAGCCATTGCAAGCCTAAGTCTCCACTCAAGCTACAAAGTTTCAATTATAGAAGGTAAACAAATTCAAACAAATGGCGGCAGAATGGAGCTTGAGAGAGCAGGCCAGGGTTGCCGCCGGCAACAGGGGAAGCAAAGCTTTCCATACACCCTGGCCGGGCCCACCCACTTAAGGCAACAAAGTTTCAATTATAACCCCAACACAAATGGCTGTGGGCCTTGGAGGGAGTCCCAGGCTTGGCTCCGCTCCAGGCTACAAAGTTTCAATTGTAGAAGGAAAATAAATTCCAGATACCAGGGCCTCCGCTTGCGTTGCCAGAGGGTGTGGCCTGCCTGCAAACCACCACAGGCCCCTCGCTCAGGCCGCCCCATGCCCCAAGGAAACCTCACCCTGATCAGGGACACCCTTCAGGGCAAACCAGCTGGCCCCCACCCCTGTACCAGGCCTCTATCCTATCTAATAAAAGAGTAATATGCAGATTGATCATCACTGCAACACACAATATAGCTGCCCCCATGTGATCAAAGATCCTGCCCCCATGTGGACACAAGATGGCCACCACAAGATGTCCAGCAGGAGAGGGCAGTTGAGAGGCACCCAGCCTGCAAGGGAGGGCAGTTGAGAAGGACCAGGCCTGCAAGGAGGGCAGTTGGAGGTGATCAACCCTGCAGGAGAGGGCAGTTAGGGGTAACCAGGCCGGCAGAGGAGGGAAGTTGGGGGCAAACAGGCTGGCAGCAGAGTGGTTAGGGGGTGATCAGGCTGGCAGGCAGAAGCGGTTAGGGGCAATCAGGAAGGCAGGCAGGTGAGCAGTTGGGAGCCAACAGTCCTGGATTGTGAGAGGGATGTCCGACTGGAGCAGTCGGACATCCCTTGAGGGGTCCCAGATTGGATAGGGTACAGGCTGGGCTGAGGGACAACCCCCCTCCATGCACGAATTTCGTGCACCGGGCCTCTAGTACATTTATATATATAGATAGATGTGTATATATATATATATATATATATATATATATATATATATATATATACATCTATCTATATATATAAAAGCCTAATATGCTAAGTGTCCAACTGATCGGTCTACCGCTTGACTAGTAGTTATGATGTGCACTGACCACCAAGGGGCAGACTTTCTGACCAGTAGGTTAGCTTGCTGCTGGGGTCCCACTGATGGGGACTGGGCCAGACAGGCCAGACATGCCCTGGAGCCCTCCACCCGTCCCTCCCCACCAGCCAACCTCCTGCGGTCCCTCCCAAGCCTCTAAAATATTTGTTCTAATAAATTTCCTTTCAATGTGCATTAATTTGTACAGCAGGCCACTAGTATATGGTATATAAACATGTATGTATAAATAAAATGTATACAAACTAGGTAGAGTTGTAAAATGTAATAATTACTATGAATGAGGATCAAAAGGGAAAAAGCCTGCAAAGATAAGCAAAGGTAGACAGATAACCCCAAACCACAGGCCCTCTCCAAACCCCTGGTACAGCTCAGCGACTTGAATGAAAATGAAACATTTAGAACACAAGGTTTCCAAAGTGTCAGCCTGTATGGTGAAGAGACACCATGGGAAGTGGGGGGAAGGAGGCAGTCAGGGTCTGATGCTCCCCAGGGACCTTGGCTCTGCAGCACCCTCTCTAGGAACTGAAATGTGACCACAGTGGTCTACACCAGGGTTGTGAGGACCCTCCAAGTAAGGACTGAGGGCTCTGCCCGCCCCACAACAGAGGGCCCACCCGGCACCCAGCTCTGGTGCTCCTGTCAGATCAGGGGTACCTCAGGCAGAGGTGTCAGGCTGTGCACTCCCACCCCACCTCCTAGAGGGACCTGGGGGAGGCCGACACTTGGCCTGAGGGGCACAGACCCTGGTCAGCACAGGGTGGGGTCCCAGGCCATCCAGCCCAGGTGGGGACCAGACGGTGCTGCTGGGCACACTGGGAGCGAAGCCCCGCCCCTGTTAGCATCCTGGTGACTCCAGAATTGGTTTCCGGAAGTGATGTCATTGACTTCCACCTGAGAAGTCTGAGGGAGGCTTCAGGCCGGTAGAGGGGACAAGCGCTGAGGGGAGCAATCTCAGGTCGGCGGAGCCCAGACTCTGCCTGGAATCAGGGTGAGGACCAGAGGGGGTCCCCTGGGATCTAGGTCAGCCCCTGCCAGGAGCCCTGGGGAGTGAGGAGCACAGACCTCCCTTGGGGTCACGGGGTTGAGGGCCTCCATGTGGGAGTCCGGCCTCTGGGTTCACAGTGGGAGGGTCCCAGGACCTGCAGGCCTCAGGGTGAGGGCCATGGGGGAAGACAAGGTGACTCTGGGCCCTAGAGCAGTCAGTCCTGGGAGCACCAAGGTGTGGGGTGACCATGAGCGGCAAGGACTGACTTCTGCATCTTCCGGGTTGAGACACTGGTGGGGCGCTCCGTGTCATGGCCAAGTCTCAGGTCCACAGAGGGTGTGCAGGACTTGCCCGGAGTCAGTGTGGGGACCCTGAGGGAGATTGGGGAGCCCTGGACCTCAGAACAGTGTCCATCGAGCAAGCCTCCTGGGGGTGGGGGAAGGGTGATCTCACACATTGTGCTTTGTGTGTTTTGCATCTGGGTCTGAGAGACACTGGTGTTTGGTAGAAGGAACAGGGCTTCAGGCAGCAGAGGGGGGACCCTAGGTCCTGCTGCTCTCAAGTTGAGAACCCTGAGGAAGATTGGGGGGCCCTGGACTCCAGAACAGTGTCCATCAGGCAGGCCTCCTGGGAGTGGCGGAGGGGAAAGTCATCATACATTGTGTTTTCTAATTTCTGCATCTGGGTCTGAGAGACTCTGGGGGTTTGATAGAAGGAGCAGGGCTTCAGATAGCAGAAGGGGGACCCCCAGGGCCTACTGCTGTCAAGTTGAGGACACTGAGGAAGAAGTAGTTGAGGACACTGAGGAAGAAGTAGGACACCAGAATACTCAGTCCTGGAAGGATGAGAGGGCGGGGTCACCATAGGTCACCTGACTTCCACATCCAGGTTTAACAGTCTTGGGTTTGGTGTAAGGAGCCGCACCACAGGTAAGCTAAGGGAGCATTGAGGGCACCCTGGATCTCACAATGTAGGGGACCCCATAAAAGTCCATCCCTGCTCTCAGCCCTGGAATGCTCCAGGGAGAATGACCTTGTGTGGTGTCCCCTGACTTCAGCATGCGGGTCTGAGCAAAACTGGGAACTTGATAAAAAGTGTACAGCCATGCTTCTGTATCTCTGGATCTATTTTGTTCATCAGTTTATTTGTTCATTAGATTCCACATATGAGTGATATCATGCAATACTGTAGCCCATGGATACAGACAATAGAGTGATGAAGGACTTGGAGGGGCAGGTGCTGGGTAAGGGGGAAAAGAAACAAACAAAGGGGATATCTGTAATACGTTTTTTATTCTTTACTACAGGCCTGGTGCACAAATTCATGCACGGGTGGGGTCAGGCCCGCCCACCCTGATGAAGGTCCATCGGGCAGGGCCAGCTGTGGGGTCTAATGCTGGAAACTATAGCTTTCCCCCAGCTGGATCTAATTATACATTAAGGATGGCCAAAAGAAAACCCACAACAGAACTGTTTTGCATTTCACGTGTCATGAGATGAAGTTGTTTATGTGTTGTTTGCAAATGTATATAAACATGAATGATGGCCCTTTAATGATTTTTGTGTTCTTCCCAGGGCTGTGCCCTCAGTATCCCAATATGATCTTCATGTCTGTTTGTTTAAAAGTTTTTCTGTTTTTGAATGTGCCTACCCTTCGCTGTTGCTCCTTGAAGCCTTCGGGTCCTCTTCGCTGTCCCTTTTAAAGAGAGATTGAGAGCTCATCTAATCTTCAAGGCAACACAATTTCACAAAGTTCACACCTAGCCTCTCTACATTCCCCAGCAAAGGGCCACCATCCCTTTAATGCTTAGGTAGCCTTTTCTACTAACTTGGATGGTCTCTTGGGGCTGCGGGCTGTGGAGGGAGAATTCCATACCTTGGCTGCAGTATTAGCAGAGCCCCCTGGAGACTCTGGTCAGAGACAGAAGGGACTGATAATTATTTTCTTGTGCTTTCACTAAATGTACACGTATCATGGAGTTAGGCAGTGATTTAGGGGTGTTGAGGGCTGATCAGGGGCCGATTGGGGCCGGATCAGGTTGGCTGGCTGCCAAAGTGCACGTCATAGCCACTGGTCATTCCACCATAACAGTTGCTGGGCTTTTACATACATATAGCTTGTTTAAAGCAGCAGTCGCCAATCTTTTGGACCTTACTGACCACCAGTGGTCCGTGGACCACCAGTTGGCAATCACTCCTCCAAAGGTTTCCTTAAACCAATGGTCCCCAGCCTTTGGACCTCATGGACCACCAGTGATCCGTGGACCACCAGTTGGCGACGGCTGGTTTAAAGTATTACATGTGTCTCCTTTTTCCCCCATTGACTTCTCCCAGGCCACTCCCACCACCCACCCAGCACATGCCCTCACCCCCTCCCCTAGTGTCTGTATCCATTGTTAGGATTATATGCATGAATACCTGTCCTGATCTCTTATCCCCCCACCCCACCCTGCCCTACTTTCCCTCTGAGGTTTGACCGTTTGTTGGATGCTTCTCTGTCTCTGGATCTATTTTTGTTCATCAGTTTATTTGTTCATTATATTCCACAAATGAGTGAGATCATGTGATATTTAGCTTTCTCTGACTGGCATATTTCACTTAGCCTAATGCTCTCCAGGTCCATCCATGCTGTTGCGAATGGTAAGAGTTATTTCTTTTTTTTACAGCAGAGTAGTATTCCATTGTGTAGATGTACCACCATTTTTAAATACACTCATCTGTTGGACATTTAGGCTGTTTCCAAATCTTAGCTATTATAAATTGTGCTGCTATGAACATAGGGGTGCATATATCCTTTCTGACTGGTGTTTCTGATTTCTTGGGATATAGTCCTAGAAGTGGGATTATTGGGTCAAATGGGAGCTCCATTTTTAATTTTTTGAGGAAACTCCATACTGTTTTCCACAGTGGCTGTGCCAGTCTGCATTCCCACCAGTAGTGTAAGAGGGTTCCTTTTTCTCCACATCCTTACCAGAACTTGTCATTTGTTGGTTTGTTGATGATAGCCATTCTGACAGATGTGAGATGGTACCTCATTGTCGTTTTGAGTTGCATCTCTCAGATTATTAGTGACTTTGAGCACGTTTTCATATATCTCTCGGCCTTCTTTATGTCCTCTTTCAAAAAGTGTCTATTTAGGTCCTTTGCCCATTTTTTGATTGTATTGTTTATCTTCCTTCTGTTAAGATGTATGAGTTTCCTATAAATCTTGAACATTAGACCCTTATCAGATATAATATTGACAAATATGTTCTCCCATGCAGTGGGCTTTCTTCTTGTTTTGTAGATGATTTATTTTTCTGTGCAAAAGCTTTTTATTTTGATGTAGTCCCATTTGTTTATTTTCTTCTTAGTTTCCATTGCCTTAGGAGCTGTATCAGTAAAGATATTGCTATGACATATGTCTGATATTATGCTGCCTATGGATTCGTCTAAGATTTTTATGGTTTCCCATCTTATGTTTAATTCCTTTATCCATTTTCAGTTTATTTTTGTGTGTGGTATAATTTCGTGGTCTAGTTTCAATTTTTTGCATACATCTGTCTAATTTTCCCAACACCATTTATTGAAGAGACTGCCTTGACTCCATTGTATGCTCTTGCCTCCTTTGTCAAATATTAATTGAGCACAATGGCTTGGGTTGATTTCTGAGTTCTCCGTTTTTTTCCATTGGTCTATATGTCTGTTATTATGCCAGTACCAGGCAGTTTTGAGAACAGTGGCTTTGAAATATAGCTTAATATCTGGTATTGTGATCCCTCCAACTTT
Organism: Eptesicus fuscus; assembly: GCF_027574615.1. Lineage (NCBI taxonomy): Eukaryota > Metazoa > Chordata > Mammalia > Chiroptera > Vespertilionidae > Eptesicus > Eptesicus fuscus. Next base: position 93,695,543 of record NC_072473.1, read on the forward strand.
GTTCTTCTTTCTCTGGATTTCTATGGCAATTCGAGGTCTTTTTTTATTCCATATGAATTTTTGGAGAGTTTGTTCTAGGTCTATGAAATATGTGGTTGGTATTTTAATGAGGATTGCATTGAATCTATAAATTGCTTTTGGTAGTATGCACATTTTAATGATGTTGATTCTACCAATCTATGAACACGGGATGTTATTCCATTTGTTTATGTCTTCCTCTATCTCTTTTTTCAATGTCCTGTAGATATCTGAGTACAGGTCTTTTACGTCCTTAGTTAAGTTTATTCCTAGTTATCTTAATTTTTTTGTTGCAATGGTAAATGGGATTGTTTTTTAGCTTCTCTTTCTCTGAGTTCATTATTGGTGTATAAAAAAGCCATAGGTTTCTGGGTGTTAATTTTGTATCCTAGTACATTGCCAAATTCATTTATTAAGTCTATTCGTGTTTTTTTTTTAAGGTCTAGTAGTTTTTTTATGTAGTCTTTCAGGTTTTCTATGTACAATATCATGTCATCTGTGAATAATGGCAGTTTTACTTCTTCTTTTCCAATTTAGATGCCTTTTATTTTGTCCTCTTGTCTGATCACTATAGCTAGCACTTCGACTTCTATGTGGAATCTTTCAAATAGGAGTGGTGAGAGTTGGCATCCCTGTGTTGTTCCTATTCTTAGGGGAAATGGTTTTAGTTTTTGCCCATTGAGTATGATCTTGGCTGTAGGTTTGCAAATGAGGCTTTTATTAAGTTGAGGTATGATCCCTCTATTCCCACTTTCTTGGGAGTTTTTATCAAAAAAGTGTGTTGGATTTTGTCAAATGCTTTTTCTGCATCAGTTGATATGGTTATGTGATTTTTGTCTCTCAATTCATTTATGTGATGTATCACTTTTATTGATTTGCGGATATTCTACCAGCCATGCATCCCTGGAATAAATACCACTTTGTCATGGTGTATGATCTTTCTAATGTAATGCTGGATCTGATTTGCTAAAATTTTGTTGAGGATTTTAGCATCTATGTTCATCATGGATATTGGCCTATAATTCTGTTTCTTTGTAATGTCTTTATCTTGTTTTGGGATTAGGGTAAAGCTGGCTTCATAGAAAGAGCTTGAAAGTGTTCCTTTCTCTTGAATTCTTTGGAATAATCTGAAGAGTATAGGTTTTAGTTCTTTGAATATTTGATAGTACTCCTTTGTGAAGCCGTCTGACCCTGGGCTTTTGTTTGATGGAAGTTTTTTGATTACTGCTTCGATTTCCTCCATAGTTATTGGCCTATTCACTTTTTTATGATTTCTGATTGAGTTTTGGAAGGTCGTATTTTTATAGTAATATGTCCATTTCTTCTAGGCTGACCAGTTCATTGGCATAGAGTTGTTCATAGTATTTTTTTAAATCCTTTATATTTCTATGGGGTCTGTTGTTATTTTGCCTCTTTCATTTATGATTTTGTTTATTTGGATCATCCCGCTTTGCTTCTTGGTGAGCCTGGTTAGGGATTCATCAATCTTGTTTATCTTTTCAAAGAACCAGCTCTTGGTTTCATTGATCTTTTATATTTTTTGTTTGTTTTCTATGTCATTTATTTCCACTCTGGTGTTTATTATTTCTTTCCTTCTGCTCACTCTAGGCTTTTCTTGTTCTCTTTTTTTTTATTATTTCTTTATTGATTAAGGTGTCACATATTTGTCCTCATCCCCCCATTCCCATCACACACCCCTCCCCACTGATGCCTCAAGCCCCCTGTTCTCCTTAACCATTGGTTAGGCTCGTATGCATGCACACAAGTCCTTTGGTTGATCTCTCCCCCCTACCCCCACCCTCCCCTACCCTCCCTCTGAGGCCCAACAGTCCAATCGATGCCTCCTTGTTTCTGGGTCTGTTCTTGTTCATCAGTCTATGTTGTTCATCATTTCCCCTAGATGAGTGAGATCATGTGTTACTAGAAATGTACTTATAAGAACTGAATGTGAGACGAGCAATAATAGTTATGCTGACAGGCAAATGAATCAGTCTGTAGTGAGTTTCTTTCTGGACCAACAGTTCTTTTGTGACCCAATTTCAATGTCCACCAGTTCCTTATGTGTACATGTCGGCACTGACTTTTCAGCTCTGGATGGTGGACAAACGGTGGTAATGCAGGTCTGACTCCCTCTGGTTTGGTCTCGCCCGGAACCAGGGGAGCGGCTTCACCCAGACTCAGGGGCACGTGGCCTCACCCAGACCTGGGACCCAGCATCACCCGGGCCCCGGGGTGTGTGGCATCACCCGGCCTCAGGGATGCGTGGCCTTTCCCAGACCAAGGGGTGTGCGGCCTCACCCGGGCCCGGGACCCAGCCTCATCCAGACCCAGGGGCGCGCAGCCTCACCTGGGCCCAGGACCCAGCCTCACCCAGATCCAGGGGCGCACGGCCTCACCCAGACCCGGGACCCAGCCTCACCCGGAACGAGAGACGCGTGGCCTCACCCGGACCCAGGGGAGCGTGGCCTCTCCTGGACCCAGGGGCATGGCCTCACCCAGACCCAGGACCCAGCCTCACCCGGATCCAGGGGTGCACGGCCTCACCTGGACCTGGGATCCAGCTACACCCAGACCCAGGGGCGCGTGGCCTCACCCAGACCCAGGGGTGCGTGGCCTCTCCCAGACCCAGGGGCGCAGCCTCACCCGGACTGGGGACCCAGCCTCACCCGGAACCAGAGACGCGTGGCCTCACCTGGACCCAGGGGAGTGTGGCCTCTCCTGGACCCAGGGGCGTGGCCTCACCCAGACCCAGGACCCAGCCTCACCCGGATCCAGGGGTGCACGGCCACACCCGGACCCAGGATCCAGCTTCACCCAGACCCAGGGGCGCGTGGCCTCTCCCAGACCCAGGGACGTGGCCTCACCCCGACCCTGGACACAGCCTCACCCAGATCCAGGGGCGCATGGCCTCACCAGGACCCGGGATCCAGCTTCACCCAGACCCAGGGGCGTGTGGCCTCGCCCTAAACCGGGGGCGTGTGGCCTCACCCGGACCTGGGACCAGCCTCATCTGGACCCAGGGGTGGGTGGCCTCACCCAGACCCAGGGGCACGTGGGCTCACCCGGACCTGGATCCAGCCTCACCTGAACCCAGGGGCACAGCCTCACCCGGACCCGAGACCCAGCCTCACCCGGACCCAGCGGTGCGTGGCCTCACCTGGACCCAGGGGCGCGTGTGCTCACCCGGAGCCGGATCCAGCCTCACCTGGACCCAGGGGCACGGACTCACCTGGACCCGGGACCCAGCCTCACCCGGACCCAGGGGCGTGTGTCCTCACCTGGATCCAGGGGCGCATGGCCTCGCCCAGACCCAGGGGCACGCGGCCTCACCCAGACCCAGGACCCAGCAGTGCTTCGTCTTCTTGATCCCAATTCTTGTCGGTCAATTCCCTCTCAGCAATTCCTTCAGCCATTTTCTCAAAGCTCTGGGGCAGCTGCCGCGGAACTCGCTGTGCAGCGGGCTTGGCGAAGCTTCGGTGTGCCCGTTGCGTGGTGGCGGGCTGGTCCGAGGTCTCTGCGGCGGCACTCGGGTCTGCAGCGGCGTCCAGTCGCTGGGCGAGCACACCTGGATCCGGGACCCAGTGGGGCCTCGTCTTCCTGATCCCAACTCCCATCAGTCAATTCCTTCTCAGCATTTCCTCCGGCCATTTTCTCAAATTTCTGGGGCGGCTGCCGCGGAACTCGCTGGGCAGCAGGCTCGGCGAGGCTCCGGTGCGCCCGGTGCACGGTGGCGGGCTGGTCTGAGGTCGCTGCAACAGCGCTCAGGTCTGCAGTGGCGGCCAGTCGCCGGGTGTGCATACCTGGCCGCTTCTGGGGTGCAGAGATTCTTGAATGACTCGGAGGTCAGCAAGGGCGGAGTCTCCCACCCCATGACCCCCAGGAGCTCGTCTGTCCATGCTCAGCAGCGAGCGGAGCCATCCCCTCAGCCGGAGACCGCCAGGGGAACCGCGCCGAGCACGTTCCAGGCCGCCATTGTGTCGCCAGAGCCGTAGTTCTTAAAGTGTGATCTTTGGCTCATTGGCATCAGCATTATCCCACATCCCCCTCTCTTTTATTCTAGTCATAGAGCATCTGCCCAGCCAGCCCTCCGGTGGTTCTGGATGGTGTCTGCTCTGTTCTCCAGCCGCAGTTTCAAAATTGTTGTGGTAGGCAACAATCAGGCATCTGCCCTATGCCGCCATCTTGGTCTTCCAGAAGATTCTTAAGTAACCTTTTAAATGTGGTTCTTAACACTGTGTTGTCCATTAGTCTACTTTCCTTCATCCCTTCTATTCGTGACCTGCTTCGGTGTCTCCACCTTTTGGCTGCCTCCCTATGTTGATGGAGTGACTTTGTGTGGTCAGTGACCTATAGGGGTCGGTAGCTCAGCTTCCCCAATCTCCCTAGGTGGTCGCTCTTGGTACCCCCCTTTGTGGGCTGAGTGCAAAGTCTTGGTGTTGTTAAGCCTTGATTGCTGTTGGTACACTGGGAGGATTTTACCTCCAGTCCAATTGGCTGTAAGGATCAGCTGTGTCTATGCCGGGAGACAGCCTTATTCAACTAGACTTGCAAAATTCTAGAAGCCTCTGTGCTCAGCTTGGATGGGGCGGAGTTTCAGGGTGGAGCCTACAGCCTTGGCTTCCCGTCAGCCCCGCCCTATGAGGTTCCTGGGTCTCAGTGTCCCTCTGAACTCCCTGCAAACACCTCTGAGAGAAAAGCGCCCTGGAGTTTCACCCGCTGCCAAACAGTCTAGTCTCTCCCCCAATGAATCTGTATTCCCAGATTCTCACCCGGAACTGGGTTTCAGTGTAGTCAGAACTGGGGCTCAGCACAGTCTGGCGCTTTTGTCTCCTTCCCACCAGGGCAATTCAGCAGCACAGTCAACGGCCCATCCTCTGCGCGCATTCCTGTGTGCGCCTCCGGTGCTCTGCCTTTCGCCACTCCTCTGCGTTTCCGCCTTACAGCCCAGATTCCCCCAGTATGAGCCTGGCTTCCCAGGGTCTCGCCTGGAACTGGGGTTCAGTGCAGTCTGAACTGGGGTTCAGCACGGTCCGGAGCTTTTGTCTCCTTCCCGCTAGGGCAATTCAGCGGCACAGGCAACAGTCCGTCCTCTGCGCGCATTCACGTGCACGCCTCCAGAGCTCTGCCTTTCGTCGCTCCTCTGTGTTTCCGCCTTACAGCGCAGATTCCCCCAGTATGAGTCTGGCTTCCCAGGGTCTCGCCCGGAACTGGGGTTCAATGCAGTCGGAGCTGGGGTTCAGCACAATCTGGAGCATTTATCTCCTTCCCACTAGAGAATGCCGGCCAGGCAGTCAGCCACCCCATCCTCTCCAGCTCCGTCCTCCCTGCACACGCGCGTGCTCGTGTCTCCACTCGTGTCTCCATACCTCAGGCTTTTAAGGCTCCTCTAATTTTCCTTGTGGTTTTCTCTTTCTTTCTAGTTGTGGGCATTTCAGTCAGCCAGCTTTCCTGTGGTTCTGGATGATGTCCGTTTTGACTTTTAATTGTATTTTTGAAATTGTTGTGCCAGGCTGTAGGTTAGGTGTTTAACCTATGCCACCATCTTGGTTTCTCTTCTTGTTCTCTTTATGATTTTTTATGTTGCATAGTTAGATACTTTATTAACCATTTTTCTTGTTGTTTTTTTTTTAGGTAGACCTATAATGCTATGAACTTCCCTCTCAGGACTGCTTTTACTGTGTCCCACAGATTTTATATTGTTGTGTTTTCATTGTCATTTATTTCCAGGATGTTTTTGATTTCCTCTTTGATTCTTTGGTAACCCAGTCATCTTATATAATAAAAGCCCAGCATCCAAACAGTGGAATGACCAGAAGGACTGGTTGACCAGTTGCTATGATGTGCACTGACCATCAGGGGGCAGATGCTCCATGCAGAAGCTGCCCCCTGGTGGTCAGTGCACTACCACAGTGGGAGCGCCGCTTGGCTGACCAGGATGAGCCGGTGCTCCTGTTGTAAACCCTGGGCCTATGGGCAGGAACCTGGGCAGCGATTGTAGCCTCCTTGCCCCAGGCTCCTCCTCCTCCTCGCATCCTACTGCTTTCTCCAGATGCCCGCAGGCCACACAGAGCTGCTGCTGGGCTTGCAGAGCTGACCCCAGAGGCTGGGAGGCGGGTCTGTGGCCGCTGCATGACTGAGGCCCACTCTGCTGCCTCTCAATGCTATTGTCTCAGGGCCTGGCCCCGACCAGGTCCACTGGAGAGGTGAGTGTTATGGCTCCACGAAAGATGCTGGACCAGGGAGCAGCCACTCAGAGGGCAGGTCCACAGCATTTTGGCTGACCAGGATTAGTGATGCTCCCATAGCAGGCTGATCCCTGCAGGCCACACCCCCCACCAGTGAATGAATCCCATGTACCGTGCCTCTAGTTATTTAATAACATGCTATTTAGCCTCCAAGTGTTTGATTTTTTTCATTGTTTTTATTGTAGTTGATTTCTAATATTATGCCATTGTGATCTGAGGGATTGCTTGATATGATTTCAATCTTCTTGAATTTGAAGAGAGTTTATCTGTGCCCCAATATGTGGTCTATCTTCAAAAATGTCCCATGGGCACTTGAGAAGAATGTATATTCCATAGCTTTGGGGTGAAATGTTCTGAATATGTCAATTAAGTCCATCTGATATAGTGAGTTGTTTAGGATTGCTGTTTTTTGTTGATTTTTTTCTAAAGGATTTATGTCAATGTGGTATTAAGGTCCCTTACTATGATTGTATTGCTGTCCATCTCTCCGTTGATATCTTCTAGAAGTTTTGTTTTATTTGGATGCTGCTGCATTGGGTGCATATATGTTTACCAGAATTATACTCTCTTGTTGTGTTTATCCCTTTAGTATTATGAAGTCGCCTTCCTTATCTCTTGTTATGGCCTTCACTTTGAAGTTTATTTAGTCAGATATAAGTATTGCTACCCAGCTTATTTTTCCATTTCCATTTGCCTGAAAAATATTTTTCCACCCCTTCACTTTCAGTCTGTGTGAGTCCCTTGTTCTGAGGTGAGTCTCTTGTAGACTGCATCTATATTGGTCATGTTTTCTTATCCATTCAGCCACTCGATGTCTTTTGATTGAAACATTTAATCCATTTACATTTAAGTTTATTATTGATTAGAGGCCCATTGCACAGATTTGTGCATTGGTTGGGTCTCTCAGCCTGCCCTGCGGGGATCGGGCCGAAACCGGCTGTCCAACATACCCTGAGGGATATAGTAGTGCTGAAGTGGCAGGCAGCCATGGAGGAGGCCAAGCCAGGGCTGGGTGCCATGCCACTCCTGCTCATTCTGGCCCTGATGTGCCTGCCACCGTCACCACTCAGTAGGCTCGCTACTGCTCCATTGCGGTCTCCATGTGCCCATCCTAGGGCAATACTGGTGTGCCCATGACTGAGAAGCAGCTGTGGGCTCACACCCAGTCAGTCCCAAAGCTTGTCCCGATCCTGGTCCTGATGGGGGAGGGGCCCAAAGTGGGAGTGTCTGTGGGAGAGGCTCATGCCGCAACAGCTGTACTCGCCAACCATGAGCCCAGCGTCTGGTGCCCATTGGTCAGCTGAGTGGTGTTCCCACTGTGGGAGCACACTGAACACCAGGGGGCAGCTCCTGTGTTGAGCATCTGCCCCCTAGTGGTCAGTGCACATCATAGTGACCAATCAAAAGGTTGCTTAGACTTTTATATATATATAGATAGGTACTTCTTTGTAGCCATTTTTATTCTTTTTTTTTCAAGAAAAACAATTTTAAATATAATAATGTTACATGCAATAAACATTAATATTTCAAGAAAAATGATTTTAAATAAAATATTACATGCAATAAGAACATTTCAAGAAAAAAAGGTTTTAAATATAATAATATTACCAAAACTGTACTAACATAGTATAATATCACAAAAGTTGTAGGAAATATTAAAAATCTGAAAATAACAGGATTACCGCTATTCTAAAATATTTTTTCCCTCTGGCTCTATTTTGATTCATTAGTTTATGTTGTTCATTATATTCCACAAATGAATGAGATCATGTGATATTTATCTTTCTCGGACTGGCTTATTTCACTTAGCCTAATGTTCTCTAGGTCCATCCATGCTGTTGTGAATGATAAAAGTTCTTTGTTTTTTTTTTACAGCAGGGTAGTAGTCCATTGTGTAGATATACCACCGTTTTTTAATCCACTCATCTGCTGATGGGCACTTAGGCTGTTTCCAAATCTTAGCGATTATAAATTGTGCTGCTATGAACATAGGGGTGCATATAACCTTTCTGATTGGTGTTTCTATTTTCTTGGGATATATACCCTGAGTCCCCAGTCCTGGATTCTGCCCTCACAGCTCCAGTCCACTTCACCCTCCCTTTGCAGGAGCACAAGGTGGGTGGCTCCACAGGGAATTTTGTGCACTGCTCCCTTAAGAGGGTGCTGGAATTTTCAGCCATCTCTCCCTGGCAGACAGTGTCCTGCTGCTTGTCACAGCCAGAGGTTATGTGGGTACCCACCTCAGTTCTCTGAGCGTGCCCAGCTTGGGGATTAGATCCAAGAGTTCTCAGTGGCAAACCCCCACAGCTGAGATATCTCTCTGGGACTTCAGTTGCTGTCTGTGGGTTCCCTGCCAGCCCTTTCACACCTCCACCCCTCCTAACAGTCTCTATGCGATCTCTGCTTTTGGTCCTCAGGTATCAGGGTTCTCTGTTGCAAGTTTTCATTGATTATTCTGGAAGTTTTTCTGTATTTTAGTTGTGATATCAGTTTGCTCCTGGGGGCATGTTTGTGCAGCATCCACTTACTCTGCCACCATTTTTAATCTCCAACAATGTGGTCTTGACCCATGTTTATTCTTTATGCCTGTGTCTCTTCTTCCCTTTCTGTTTCTTCTTTTTACAAGAGTCCCTTTAGCATTTCTTGCTTGACTGACTTGGTAGTGATAAATTCCCTTAGCCTTTTTTTTTTTTTTTTGTCTGCAAAGCTCCTGATTTCCCCTTCAATTTTGAATGATAGTGTTGCTGGATAGATAGTGTTGAATGATAGTGTTTCTGAATTCAGTCCCTTGCTTTTCCTCACATTGTATACTTCATTCCACTCCCTTCAGTTCTGATGTGTTTCTATTGAGAAATCATTTGATAATCTAATGGGAGATCCCTTGTAGCCTTTAAGATTCTCTCTTTGTCATTAATGTTTGCCATTGTCATTACAATGTGTCTTGGTGTAGGTCTTTTTGGTTTCATCTTGTATGGGACTCTCTGTGCTTGTGTGACATTTTTTCTTCCCCAAATTAGGGAAGTTTTCTGTCATTATTTCTTCAAATAGGTTTTCTAATCCTTGCTCCTCTTCTTGTCCTTCTGGCACCCCTGGTATATGTATGTTAATTCATTTCATGCTGTCCCGAAGCCCCCTTAGGCTCTCCTCCTGATTTTTAATTTTTTCTCCAATTGCTGTTCAGATTGGGTGTGTTTTTCTGCCCTGTCTTCTAACTCGCTAATTTAGTTCTCACCTTCTTCTATTCTACTATTGAAACCTTCCATTGTGTTTTTTATTGTAGCTATATCATTCTTCATTTTCTCTTGATTCTTACATAGGTTGTTGATTTTCTCATCCATCTGGTTTATGAACTGTATGACCCTTATTCTGAATTCCTTTTCTGTAATATTGCATGCTGCCATTTCATTTCATTCATTTTCTGTTAATTCCTCCTTTTCTTTCCTTTGGGGGTTGTTTCTTTTTCTCTCCATTTTTGCTCTCACTGAAGGGTCCATGCACCGAGTCATGTGGGGCCTGTGTCTGAAGCAGTGGGCTTGGCGGGAGGGTTTCACACTCCAAGACTCACCAGAGCGCCATGGCATTGGGTAGCTGGGTAGGGTCTGTGGCTGAGTGGCAGGCTTGGCAGGAAGGGAGCACACTCCATGGCTCACAGAATCCTATGGCTGGGGAGGCTGGAGTCCCAGTGTCTGTGGGTCTGAAGATGAGGTAACAGGGCTTTGGCTGGAGTGGCTGTAGGGTCCTGTATGGTGTCTGATGACAGTCTGGGTGGTGGTAAGGCTGGGGTCCTATTCACAACAGCTCTCCCCTTCAAGATGATGTCATTTCTGTGCTAGAGCTAGCCACCCCAGTAGTGCTTGCAGGGGTAGCAGTGGCCCCCGCCTATTATAGACTGGTATGCAAGCACCCGACACTCCAGCAGGATCTAACTGTCCCTCACTCTCACACACACATCACACACATCCACACACTCCCCTTTTGCTCCCTCCCTCCTTCTCTCCCTCACTCACTCACACTCTCTCCCTCACTGCCATCCTGCCAGCTGCCATCTTGACTCTCCCATCTATAATACTTTCAACAATAAAGATAAAAATCTTTAAAAAAAAGTGTAGGGCCTCAAGTCCACAGAGCACAGGGTAGAGATGCTGCCCGGAGCCAAGTGGCATTTCATGGCTTCACATCTGGGCCCATGAAACTCTGGGTTTTATTGTAATGAACAGGGCCTCAGGTATCAGAGGGAGGACCCAGGGCCTGCCAGAGTCAAGATGAGGACCTGGAGGGAGGACTGAGTGGATCCAGGAACCCCAACTAGAGGCCATACAAAAGCACACTCTTGCTTTTAGCCCTGGTAGGCACCATGAATGCTTTACATGAATAATGTTCACTGACTTTCACCCGGGAAGTCCGATAGAGGTGAGGGCCACATCAGGGAGGTTGGCTATAGGCCCATAGTGGGAAGAGGCCCAGTCTTGCACAGAACCAAGTTATTACCCTAGAAGAGGACTGAGGGATCCCACAGAATCCATATTTGCCTCTGCTGTCAGCACCCTGAGTCCTGAAGGCTGGGTTGTCTGGCTGAGTACCATTTCCCAGGAACCACCAGCCCCCACCACTTCAGAGAACTCTGGAGTCAAGGACAGGTCAGAAAGGAGCAAGTTGAGGTTTGTAGAGTCATGGCCCAAACTATACCTGGAAACAAGGTGAGGATGAGAGGAAGGGTTAAACACTCCAAGAAAATTTTCAGTCCCCTGCTGGGAGCCTGGCTCTATCCCCTGGCTTGGTGGCCTGATGCAATATCCCTAGACTCCACTTGGGATCTATGAGAGGCCTTGATCTGTGAGGACCTGGGTCTGAGAAAAATGTGAGGTCAAGGGAGAGAAGTATTTCACGATCTCCCAGGTGACAATGTGCTGACCCTTTGTGAAACCTGAATGTGCACCATCTTTTCAGAAAGGGAAGGATGACACAAAGTCCAGATGTCCTCTGTTCTCAGACCTGAAAGAAGCATGTTGGATTTAAGTGGCATGCTCTTTTCTATCATGGGCAGGAAAGTGGGGAGTCATCAAAGAGGAGAGGTGTTGGTGGGAGAGATCAAGAGTTCCAAGAGGAGGGCCTGGTAGAAGGGCAGGTCCTGGCAGGAGTAAAAGTGAGTACTCTACAGGGGCACTGGGGAACCCAACCAGGATAGAGAGCCCTGTCTCTGTTGACAGACTTTTGTGATGTTGACAGGGGTTGGAATGATTTGGGGCACAGATATGAAGCTTCCTCACTTTGCTCTGTAGTCTCTTAGGGAGGTGAGGACCTTGGTCTGAGAGTATATCAGGTCTTTTGAGGAAGTACTCATGTTCAACTGAGAGCAGAGTCCTATGTCCTGCTAAGAGTCAAGGTGAGGTCCCTAAAGGTGGAGGGAGTGTAGCCCAATCTCCAGAATGAAGTGGGGGCCCCAAAAAAATCTTGTATTTGCCTATTGTAAGCCCTAGAAACCCTGTGCAGGCCTTTCATGCTAGGCCTCTTTCCATTTTCACCTCCATGGACCCAGAAAGGGCAGGGCCTTGGTCTGATGATCTGGACTCAGGCTAGGTGAGGCGGGAAGCCAGGCCCCAGCAGAGGTCATGGTGAAGACTGAGGGAACCCTTCACACCAGGACATGTGGAACCCATAGATTATGGCCACACATTGTTGTCCCTTGACGACAACGATAAGCCCCTATACAGGTGCTTCTAAAAATGGGGACCTCTCAATTCTCTTAAGTTTCAGGGATATGTGTTCTTGTTGTAAGAGTGTGATCTCAGGAAAACAGGGGGTGGGGTGGGAGAAGCAGGCCCTGAGTGGGCACAGAAGGATCCTTCCCCCTTAAAGAGACTTTATACCACCACACCCTACAGGACCACTGTCAGACCCAATATCTCTAAATGTGCTAGCTTCACCCTGAGGAGTCTTTTTCCTTCCATCTTAGGAGAAAGGTTGCCCAGGAGGAGGGACCCCTGTGAGACCTAAGAGCACCCTTATAGAGTAGCCCTAAAAGTCTCCATTTTCAGAGCCACTGAGGGTATGTTTCTCAGCTAGGATATTCACATTCCCCTTCTTCTTTTTTCATCCTCATAGGAGGTGTGAGGATACTTTCCCCAATTGATTTTTAGAGAGTGGAAGGGAGTGGGTAGAGAGAGAAAGAAACATTGATGTGAGAGAGACACATCGATTGGTTGCCTCCCACAAGTGCCTGGGCCTGGGGCAGGGATTGAACCTGCAACCCAGATATGTGCTCTTGAGCATGAATTAAACCCTCTGGTGGGCAGGCTGATCCTATAACCACTGAACCACATCAGCAAGGGCCTCAGGTTCCCTCTCTTTATCCAGCCGGTTGTTCCCCATGGCCCATCTCCTGCCCTTAGTCTGGTTGACGCCCAACATGAGTCATCATGCCTCTTGGTTAGAAAGTGACCTCTGTAATCTCAAGGAAGACTCAAGGGGGAATCAAAGCCTGTTTGAGGTGCAGCTATTCGGGGATGAGGTCTTGGTCATGTCTGCCTCCTTATCTTTGTCCCTCTCTGCCTTGTTCCCATGCAGCCTAGAGCAGGTGTGTGCTGCTGAGACACCAAGTCCTCCCCAGAGCCCTCTGGGTTCCTGACTCTGCCCCTGCCATGGCAGCCCCTGCTTGTAGCCAATCTGAAGATGAGGGCTTCAGCAGCCAAGATGAACAGGAGACAAGCAGCAGAGAGGACTCTGGAGATGCTGAGTCGTCACTTCACGATGCCCTGTATTTGAAGATGACTGAACTGGTGGAGTTTCTACTCCTGAAGTATCGTGCAAAGCAGCCAACTACTAAGGCAGAAATGCTGAGTAGAGTCATAAAAAAGTATCAGGACCACTTCCCTGAGATCTTCAGCCTAGCCTCTGAGTGCATGCAGTTCCTCTTTGGCATTGATGTGAAGGAAGTGGACCACAGCAACCTCACCTATGTCCTGGTCACCACCTTGGGGCTCACATATGATGGGATGGTGTCCCATGGGCAGTCCATGCCCAACACTGGCCTTCTGGTCATGCTCCTGAGATTGATCCTTGCAGAGGGCGACTGTGCCCCTGAGGAGAATGTTTGGGAAACACTGAATGTCATGGGTGTGTGTGACGGGAAGGAGCATTGGATCTATGGGGAGCCCAGGGAGCTCCTCACCAAAGTTTGGGTGCAGGAAAAGTACCTGGAGTACCGCCAGGTGCCCAACAGTGATCCTGCACGCTATGAGTTCCTATGGGGTCCCAGGGCTCACGCTGAGACCACCAAGTTGAAAGTCCTCAAGTTTTTTCTCAGGGATTATAGAAGGGATCCCAGTTCTGTTCCATCCCTATTTCAAGAGGCTCTGAGTGATGAGGAAGAGGAGGCCTGAGCCAAGTTTCCCCCAGACATGTTTCAGGCCCACATCTGACATTATGTGAGGCCAATTCTTCACTGTGTTTGAGAGGATAGTCAACATTCTAGGTAGTGAGGCCCAGGGAAAGTTGGAGGAATAAGGGCTTAGTATCTTTGGGTTTAGAAATTTATCCTTGTTTTGTGTAGAAATTTTCAAATGTTGTTCCTTTCCATAGAAGGTTTCATAAGCTTCAGTTTCTAAGTTTGTGAATGACATTGACCATACATGTATTTGTACTATCCAGTTCAAAAGAGTTTTACTATTGTGTAACACAAATTGGGACACTTTCCATCCTACTCTGTGATCCCAAACTAGATAATATGGCATTGGAAAAGGATTTCCTTGGAAATGTGAAAGAACTCATCAGTACATTCAGTGGGTTCAAGAAAGAAAAATAAAAGCAAAAGATTATTAATTCTTGCTTCTGATCCATTTTTGTCTGTCTTTCTATGAAACAAACTATATAAGGATCATTGGATTTGCTTGGTTCATTCAAGAAAGTGGAGGGATTTCATCTGAATAAAGACGGCCCCTGCTCAATGGTTCATTTAATCCCCAGATATTTACTGAGCCTATGTAATCTGGAAGGTCCTGTGTTAGTAGTGGGCACACTAAAATAAGCAGGGTACACCCACCCACATGATGATAGTTTAGGAGCCACAGTCATATGAGGAAGTTGGTGAGGTGTCCCCTAAGTTCTATAGAACAAGTAAAAGAAGGGGAGGGGAAGTGGGGCTCCAGGGGACAGCACTCAAGTGTAAATGGCCTGAGCTGCGTGGTGGCAGTGGCTAGGCTCTGCAGATGGTGTATCTTGGATGTAAAAGTCTAAAATGGAGAATTGCTCTGAATTTCCTTCTGGATCATGTATAAACCAGAGAGAAAAATCCACCCTAGTCAGGAAGGGAAGGGTGTCTGTCCTGTGCCTCTGTCTCACTGCAGGAGAACACAGTGAAGATGTAGCTGTTTTATCCCCATTACCTACAAGGATTTCCTGAGCAATAAGGGTATTGCTCCTTGAAACAATGCCCCTAAGTTACTGGACATGCACTCTTCTCCCTGGCTGGGGAAAGCCAGGGCTGACTCCATTGAATTGACAATTTATTACAGTTACCTTCAGTTTACCTTTGCCAACTGTAAGCAAATGCTGGATATTAGTGAGATAACATGAAGGAAAATAGGTGGTTTTAATGGAAGGGTAGCTGCAAAGAGGAAAGGAGTTGGTATTGGACTGGAATTCTAGGGGCTTTGTGTTGATTGCACCATGTTGTTGAGAGTCCACACCCAAAAAGAATAGTCTATCCTTTAGGAGGGAATTTCACCAAAGAGCCGTTTTGGCTCATTTACTATTTAGTTTCTAATTGAGCTCCAAGATCTTTGATTGATCAGAGAAACACATTTTCAAAGGAGAGATTGGTAGCGTCTAGGGTCAAAAATTATACTAGAAATTACTAACTACTGTAAATACAATATACACCAGTTTCCTTGTTCATGTACACTCAGAAATGTGGAAGGCAGAAGAGACTCACAGATGGATATTGTGATCTTGCACAGGAAGAAAGGAGAAAATCCACAGCCTCATGAGATTTCAGGGGGTATTGCTATGGAAAGTGCAGAAAGGTCTTCTGGAATGAAGAGGGTGAGCTCTGTCTGCTGAGATGTGTAGAATGATTTGAAAATTCATGTGATGGGGGATTTGAAGCACCTTTCACACAGCAGGGAGGCACTGGAAAAGGGTGGACAATTTCAAGAGAAATGTGACTTTCTGAGAAAGTCCTCCCAGAAACGAAGGTGTTGTTTCTGTTTTTTTTTTTCACTACAGATTACAGCAGCTGCATTTTAGAGCTTCTACCATTCAACTGTCAAATGGGAGATGTCAAATGTTCATCCTCACCTTGTCTTCCTCTTCCCTGAATGAATGGGGACCCTGCATTGCCAGTCCTCTTGTACTTAGCAAGGGTTGTGTGATGACCCGTTGCCACTGAATGTTGAGCAGCAGCATTGTTTGTCACAGCCATTTCTACAGAAGGCAGCACAGGGTCCATGGATTCATTCTCAAGCCGTGAGAACGCAGACACAGAGCACTGTGCTAGCTCACCCAGGGACATAAGCCATGCACATTTTCCCTGGAGAAGTGAGATGCCAGATTGTGTTCCTTTAAGGCCCTGGACAGGGATGGGGGTGTTCAAAAGAGGAGCTGGCCCACTGGAAGCTGGCTGCAGGAATTCCTTCATGCCTCCTGCACCTCTAGGCTCCTGAGCCGCTCCAATCTACCCCTCAGTGCTGTGATGAGTGCTGGTAAGGAGGCCAAGAGCAAACTGGCCCTGTTGGCATGGTGGTGTCCTCCTTCTGGGGCCCTGCTCATTGCCCCCATCACCACTGCTGCCCATTCTCTCTCCACCCTGGCCCCAGTATGCACATCTTGGGGCTTTGCTTTGCCTGTGTCCCCACAGACAACCACCCAGTTCCCAGTAATGATGTTCATATGCAGTTATCTTTACATGACAGCCCCCAGAAGAGTATCCCCTTTCAGCCATTGTGATTCAGGCAGAGCTGGTAGGATGTGAGGTATCAACCTGGTGAGTGCCCTAGTGATTGATAAATAATAATCACTGCTGTGTGACCATGTGACTAATCACTGTGACTGCAAGTTATTTTCTATATGTGTAAAAGGCTAATATGCTATGCTAAGTGTCCATCCAACTGGTCGCTATGATACACACTGACCACCAGGGGACAGACACTAAGTGCAGGAGCTGCCATGATGCACACTGGCCATTTACAGAGAAATGGCACCACAGACCTGCTTCCCACAAAGCAACACTCGGCTTCCCCCATGTGGAACAAAGGTCTCGCCACCACCCCAGAGCAAAAGCCCACCAAATCGCAGCCAACACTGCTGAGACCCCATGGTGCAAAATGTGGTCCACAGCTTAGTCCAGCCCAGCCCAGCCAGAAAACAGTGGCTGTGGGCACCGGGTAATGACATCACATAGCAACACCAGGCTTGCTCTCCCTAGCGATGACTAGCTTTCTTGCAGTTTCTTCAGCCCAGGAACACAACTTGCTTTATAGCCAGGTGCAAACATTTCACACTTTAACCAAATGTCTGTGAAGGATTTTCCTGTGCCTCACCTCATTTGATTTTCACAGAAGTACTGGAGTAGGTAGATAGGAGACTGGGTGGAATCCTATTTTCTTTTTATTAGCCAGAAAAGGGAGATTTAGAAAGCTTAGAGATTGACCCAAGTGAAAAGAAGTAAGAAATGGTGGACCTTGAAAACGACTTCAAGTTTTGTTACTGTGCAGAATTTAGTCACATACTGCTGCAGTTAAATATTTTACCTTTTGGTGCCTGGACCAGTCGGCCTTCTGCTCCTCGGGCACCACTGGGCTTCAGATTTCTGTTGTGATGAATAGGAGTAGTCTCCAAGTTTGCCCTGCTCACCTTCAGGGAAGCTACTGCTGCTACAAAACATCAGTAGGATACCAACTTCTAGGCGAACAGCCTCACTAGAGGGCCCTGAGTTCTGGAGCCAACGAAATTGGGTGTCCCTCCTGTCACTGCTGCTTCTCAGCTCTATGACTTGGCAAGTGACTTCCTGCTTGTAAGCTCAGGAAGCCCTGCAACAGCATTGTTGAAGGAACAGAGCCCATGCCTTTGCTGTGCCCAGTAGTCAACGCAGGAGAGAGAGAGCAACATAACCAGACACCCGGAGAGGAGCCATCATGGGGAGACAAAGAAATAGCCCACATATGAAAGAAAAGGAGGCATCAACAGAAAAGGAAGTAAACAAAATGGAGGCAAGCAATATGTCAGAGAAAGGATTCAGGGAAATGGTCATAAGGTCACTGAAAAGGTTGGAAGACAAATTCAACAATATGTGTAAGAACCAAGAGGAAATGAAGAAGAACCAAGAATAAATGAAAAATGATATCACTGCAATAAAGAACTCAATAGAAAGCATCAACAGTAGACTGGAAGAAGTGAAGGACCACATCAGTGAGTTAGAAGACAAGGTAGGAAAAAATACACAACCAGAGCAGCATCTAGAAAAAAAAAAAAAAAAACAACTTTAAAAACAGGAGGAAATCCTAAAGGAACTTTGGGACAACATGAAACGAAACAACATCCACATAATAGGGGCACCAGAAGGAGAGGAAACTGAGCAAGGAATAGAAAACCTGTTTGAAGAAATAATGACAGAAAACTTCCCTGATACAGGGAAGAAAAAACTCATACAAGTCCAAGAAGCTCACAGAGTCCCAAACAAAATGAACCACAAAAGACTGACACCAAGGTACATTATAATTAAATTGGCAAACACCAACAACAAAATAAGAATCTTGCCCTGACCAGTTTGGCTCAGTGGAAAGAGCGTCGGCCTGCAGACTCATGGGTACCAGGTTCGATTCCGGTCAAGGGCATGTACCTTGGTTGCGAGCACATCCCCAGTAGGGGTGTGTGCAAGAGGCAGCTGATCAATGTTTCTCTCTCATCGATGTTTCTAACTCTCTATCCCTCTCCCTTCTTCTCTGTAAAAAATCAATAAAATATATTTTTATAAAAAGAATCTTAAAAGCAGCTAGAGAGAGACAGAAAGTTACCTACAAAGGAACCCCCCTCAGACTAGTGACTGATTTCTCAACAGAAACACATCAGGCCAGAAGGGAACAAACTCTTCAAAAATTCATCTGGAATTTATAAAGACCCCGAATAGCCACAGCTAACCTGAGAAAGAAAAACAAAATTGGAGGGATCACAATACCAGATATCAAGCTATATTACCAAGCCATGGTCCTCAAAACTGTCTGGTACTGGCACAAGAGCAGACTTATAGACCAATGGAACAGAATAGAGAACCCAGAAATTGACCCAAGCCATTATACTCAATTAATATTTGACAAAGTAGACAAGAGCATACAATGGAGTCAAACAGTCTCTTTAATAAATGGTGCTGGGAAATTTGGTCAGATACATGCAAAAAAATTAAACTAGATCACCAATTTACATCATACACAAAAATAAACTTAAAATGACTAAAGGACTTGTATGTAAGATGGGAAACCATAAAAGTCCTACAAGACTCCGTAGGCAGCAAAATTGCAGACATATGTTGTAGCAATATCTTTACAGACACAGATCCTAAGGCAAGAGAGACTAAGGAGAAAATAAACAAATGGGACTACATCAAAATAAAAAGCTTCTGCACAGCAAAAGAAACCATAAACAAAACAACAAGAAAGCCCACTGCATGGGAGAACATATTTGCCAATGTTATCTCTGATAAGAGTTTAATCTCCTACATTTATAGGGAACTCATACAACTTAACAAAAGGAAGATAAACAATACAATCAAAAAATGGGCAAAGGACCTAAATAGACACTTTTTGAAAGAGGACATTCAGAAAGCCAAGAGACATATGAAAACATGCTCAAAGTCACTAATCACCAGAGAGATGCAAATCAAAACAACAATGAGGTACCACATCTGTCCAAATGACTATCATCAACAAATCAACAAACGACAAGTGCTGGCAAGGATGCGGAGAAAAAAGGAACTCTTTTGCACTGCTGGTGGGAATGCAGACTGATACAGCCATTGTGGAAAACAGTATGGCATTTCTTCAAAAATTTAAAAATGGAACTGCCATTTGATCCAGTAATACCACTTCTAGGAATATATCCCAAGAATTCAGAAACACCAATCAGAAAGGATATATGCACCCTTATGTTCATAGCAGCACAATTTACAATAGCTAAAGTTTGGAAACAGCCTAAATGCCCATCAGCTGATGAGTGGATTAGAAAACTATGGTACATCTACACAATGGAATACTATGCTGCTATAAAAAAGAAGGAATTCTTACCATTTGTAGCAGCATGGATGGAACTGGAGAGCATTATGCTAAGTGAAATAAGCCAGTCAGTGAAAGAAAATACTACATGATCTCACTCATTTATGGATAATAAAGAACATTATAACCTGATGAACAAAAAGATAGATACAGAGGCAGAGAAGCATCAACAGACTGTCAAATTGCAGCAGGAAGGCTGGGGAAGGTTGAGGAGGAGAGGTAAGAGATCAACCAAAGGACTTGTATGCATGCATATAAGCATAACCAATGGACTCAAGATCTGAGTGGGGGGTGGTGGTGAGGGCATGTGCCAGGGCTTAGGGGAGGCCGGGGGAAGGTCAATGGGGAAAAAAAGGGGGACATGTGTACTACTATTTGTAATACTTTAAACAATAAAATTAAAACAAAAAAATATTTTACCCTTTGTTCTCCCTGCGTGATCTACAATAATAATCTGCTTCATATTGATATTACTGCTGTGTTGCTGACAGTTACATGAAAGAGAAATTGGGATGCTTCACTGGGCTGGGAAAAGTTTAACTAAAACAGAAAGCAGGTCTAATGAAGCAAACACATATATATATATATATATATATATATATATATATATATCTTGCTGGGGCCAATTGCACACGTGTGTTTCCATCTGTCATTGTCAATTGAAGTTGGTTGACACTTCTATTATAGAGAAAGGGTGAGTAGTGATATTAAAATATTTTTTCTAGTTAATTTCCTTTCAATGTGCACAAATTCATGTACTGGGCCACTAGTTTTCAAATAATTCCCTTTGTTATGCTCAAATGCTTGATTAAACTGATGATCTTGTTCAGGTGATTATTAGGGGTTGGTGTTGGAGGATGAGCTTGAGGCAGAGTGGGTGGCAGGGGTGCCTTGTCAGTCACACACAAAACCAACTTGGACCTTGTGTTCCAAACAGGCAATTTGAGCAGAGGAAGGGCTGTAGCAGATGGCAGGCATGGTCGTCAGGACGCCCCCTCCCAGGCCACAGATACCTGAGAGCCAAATGAGGATTTGGAAAGGACCTGGGCAGAAGAGGGCTTTAGGGTCCAGGGATGAAGGCTTGGAAGAGGCTCAGCAATCCCAGGAGAGTTGGAAAGAGGAGCACCCGCCAGATTCCATCTGAACTTCCCTGGGCTGGCCTGTGCAAGAACTCAGGGCAGATGCAGCAGGAGGTGAGCTGGAACCCTCAGGATATCATGAATGAGTGCCCTTGGGACAAGTGCCAGGAGCAGAATCCTGTGGGGAACTGCAGGATGAAAGTAGGAACACCAAATGCCCATTCCTGGAGGAAACTGATTGGTGTGAGTTAGTGCTCACACAAGGAGGCTATGGACCACAGGGCAGGAACAGCTTGGACATCCTGAGCATTTCCTAGGTCCTTCAGGGAGGCCTTTTTAGGGTACAGTAAACTATAATGTAACCTCTGCAAATGCACACCACCCAGTTGTCTGGCTAGTCCTGATGAATGTGGGGCAGAGCACACAGGAACTCAACTGCCTATTAGCAGGAATGTTCTGACATTTTTTAGATGCCCTGAGTCTGCCCCATGAGTGGCTGCTGTGATGGGTCTCAGCCATGGTCCTGCTCCCATGAGAAATCACAATTCCCCTGCCAGTACTATGGCCTGCTCTGAACTCCAGCCTCCTGGGCAAGGCGCTGACCTCCTGCCTGGCTCTCACCTAACCTCCTCTAGGGGAACTATGTGTGGCAGCTGTCCTGGGAGAGTAACTGGCCCCAGGTCTTAGCCTGCCTTTGGTCCCTTTGCTGGGATTTGGCATAAGGATAGGGGTGGGCTCGTGGCAAGGTGGCAGGATGTAGTGTGTGACACAGTGGGTATCCACAAGGCAAATCAGAGGCAAAGCCATGTTTGCCCAGCATCCAGAGGACCTATCCAAAAGGGCCCCATAGACCCATAGACACCCCCATGTGGATACAAGAGAGTACAGTACCTGTGGGTACTGTGCAGGAGACTGCTGACCTGCCATGTGCCTGACCTCCAGCCTGCCCAGGGGCGTGAGGCACAGGAAAACTTTGCTTTCCATGAAATCACAGCTAATTTGAAGCAGTGAGGTACAAATACTTCTGGAAAATTGGGTATGTGAGGCCTTGGTTAAGTCCTATTATTGTCATACTAGGGGCCCGGTGCATGAAATTCATGCACTGGGGGGGGGGGGTTCCTTCAGCCCAGCCTGCCCCCTATCACAGACTGGGAGCCCTCAGGGGATGTCCTACTGACAACTTAGGCCCATGGGGAGCGGGCCTAAGCCACAGTCTGGCCTCCCTCTGTGGGAAGCGACAGGGCTGATCAGGGGAAGGCACCAGCCCCATCACTCCGCTGCTGCAGCCACTGCCAGCCACCGCAGCCGCCAAAGTGTTTTCATCAACACGGACTCCAGTCCCTTCATCATGAAAAAATGACAACTTTCTTTAGGCATTTTCCAGATGTGTCTTTCATAGGATATGACCTTTCTTTCTTTTCTTTTCTTTCTTTCTTTCTTTCTTTCTTTCTTTCTTTCTTTCTTTCTTTCTTTCTCTCTCTCTCTCTCTCTCTCTCTCTCTCTCTCTCTCTCTCTCTTTCTTTCTTTCTTTCTTTCTTTCTTTCTTTCTTTCCTCACCTGAGGATATGTTTCCATTGATTTTTAGAGAATGTGGAAGATAAAGGGAAAGACAGAGAGAAACATCTGTGTGAGAGGAACACTGTGATTGGTTGCCTCCTGCATGAGCCCTGACCTGGGCCCCAGCCAGGTAGGAGCCTGTAACCTAGATACATGCCCTTGATCAGAATCGAACACGGACCCTGCGGTCGGCAGGCCAAGGCTCTATCCACTGAACCTAACTGGCTAGGGCAGGATATGACATTTCTTAGCTCCTCCAGCAGTGGACCTTTGTTTTTTTCTCCAGGAGTGTGGTGGAAAAACCCTAGATAACCTTCTTGGATTCTTATTACCCAAGTTACCAAGAATACTACAAGTGGTGGCATACAGGGAGCTTAGCCAATGAGCAGTCAGAAATGTTGTTTACGCTCGAACTGGTTTGGTTCGGTGGATAGAGCATCAGCCTGCAGACTGAAGGGTCCCTGGTTTGATTCCTGTTAAGGGCATGTACCTTGGTTGGGGGCACATGCCCAGTGGGGAGTGTGCAGGAGGTAGCTGATGGATGTTTCTCACCGATGTTTCTGACAGTCTATCCCTCTCCCTTCTTCTCTTTAAAAAATCAATAAAATATACTTTTTTAAAAAAAGTAAAGGTGTTTCCTCTGCAGCCCATGCACAGAGGATCCCCTGAGTTGTGTCCACTGGGCTAGCGGCATGTCCCTGGCCACTGGGGGCATGCCCCCAAGCCTGGCAGACAGCCGCGTGTTCACTGTGTCTGCCAGGCTGGGGGGCGTAGACCCGGGCTGCTTGGTGCAGGTGCATGTGCAAGTGGCCGCAGGGTGGAATTTCTCGCCTTGCCCTGCGGCTACTTGCGCTTGGTGTCCTTGGCTGCTTATACCGGGACCCGGGCCACTTGGCGCCGGTGCCCATAGGCCACTCCTGGCCAGGGGCGTTCTGGGACCCCGGCCTCTCAGGGCCTACATGCGAGACTACAGGATCAGAGATGTCTGGGTCCCGAGGATGTTCCCCGGACCCAGACAGCTTGGCGCCTGCGTATGCAAATTAACCCACCATCTTTGTTGGGTTAATTTGCATACTCACTCCTGATTGGCTGGTGGGTGTCACAGAGGTATGGTCAACTTGCATCTTTCTCTTTTATTAGTGTAGATATCCTCATGGACAGGGCTCTTCTTGGCAATTTTGTTTGTCAGAGCAAAAGAATACATAGGCAATTTGTTGTGTATTTGTGTCCTATTCCTTAGGCTAAATAGTACCCCCCAACCTGGTCATCTCTGGGACCACTGTGGTCCTGCAGAGCAGTGGGTTCAGCTGTGTGATACCCTGTGACCTCACCAAAGTAGTACCTGCCATCAAGGCTCTGGGGACACTGACAGCTTGCCTGGTCTCTGTGAAACTCTTGAAAGGGCAAAAATGCCTGTTATCCAAGTGTCTTAACAGACAATTTTACTCCTTAATGCATTTTTGGGGTGATTCTGATGGTAATTAAGATGGTGCTGGCCACTGTCAAGTACCTCTTTCTAGCAGATTGTGGGTTGCAAGTTCAGCCAGACCCCCAGTTGCATCTTTACTCCTACATCCTTACTAGCTGGGTGGCTCAGGGCACATTCTACAAGCTTTTCTGTGCCTCAGCATTCTCTCCTGTATTTAAATGTTCATTGGGAACCTCCTCAGGGTTGGTTGACTCTGTCTGAAGGATAGGCAGGGGAGGCGGACCAAAAACTCTGGTGCTTCAGCAGCTGACAAACTTGATTCAGATTACTCATCCTTAAAACAAGCTCATATAATAATACCCATTTCCCAGTGGGTTTGGGAAGCCAAATTACTACTTGTGAAATGTTTTCAAGTTCTCAGAAGAAAGGTTATACATCACAGCAGAGTATGACTATCATAACTGTGATCTTCTGAAGCTGCCTGAGGGCTAACCTGTATAAAATTGCCATTCATGAAACTGTGGTATTGTAAAAACGACTATTATCCATAATACCAGAGTAATGTCTAAAGTATTGCTATGCTTATGGAAAACTCTTAAATCACCCGGAAGGAAATGAAGAAGGTAGGCTAAGTGACCTGCTATGAGTTTGTCCTGATCTCCAATTTCAAAAGTAAATAGACTCCTTGAGGAGGTAGACAACTGTAAGAGCACCGACAACAATAGCATTCTTAGGGCACCTAGTGTGTATCACACAGTGAGTGTGTCATGCAAGTTGTCATGGAGTGTTCCCAACAAGTTTAGAAAATAGGTTTTATTATCTCAGCAGAGGAGAAAAATTGAGGCTCAAAGATGTTGACTTGTCCAATGAAGATGAACCTGGGAGTTTAAATAGATGGTCTGCAGTGGTGAAAGAGGCCAGATGTAAGGTGACCAAAAAGTCTAGGCAGGAGCCAAGGAGTCTCTGAATTAGGTTAGCAAAGCAAGGATGATTCCCAGATTTCCAGTTTGGGCATCCCCCACCCCCACCCGTGAATATCTGTTGCTAAAGGAGAGGCAACCTAGTAGGGGAAGGCCTTGGAGAGGGAAGATAAGTTTGGTGCAGGGTAACCTGAGTTTGGGTAGGCCAGCATATCCCTTTGAGCTGGTCTGCACCTTGGGAGGGAAGTTGAGAAGCAGACTTTGGAGTCACTGACAAATCTGAGTAGTGAAGCCTGGGATAAGATCGCCAACATGCAACTTCTCACCTTTGGCCACTTCTTCCCTTCCCCCAGGAGGCTTAGTACTCACTAGAGCAAATGTCCAGAAGGCAGCATGGGTCAAGGCAGGTGTCCTGGAAGACCTCACTGTAGGCCTCCTAAGCGGCCGCTCCCTCCCCTCCAGTCTGCACCTAGTCAGCGTCCTCCTTGGGCTCTCCGCCCTTCCCTAGGACCCCGGTCTCGACCAGACCCCACAGTCTCCTCAGCCCGCCAGGAAGGGAAAGGGTCAGGGACTGGCATAGCTCAAGACCCAGGCTCTTCACAGGGTCGACGGGCGGGGCCTAGAGCGCATGCGCGACTGCTGTACGGCAGCCCGGAAGGAGGGGCAGGAGGCGGTGGCTCTGGTTTCTCTGGGTGGCGGCGGCAGCAGCGGGGACGCGGCTGGCGCGGGCACCATGAACCCTTTGTAAAGCGCAGGCTGCGAGGGAGGGGGGGCGGGGGGAGGAGGAGGCCTCCGCGGTGAAGTTCTCCGCCATGAACCTGAGGGGCCTCTTCCAGGACTTCAACCCGAGGTGAGGCGCTGCGGGCTCGGCTCTAGGGAGGCGCAGCGGCGCTAAGCTGCAGCGAGAGGCAGGGCACCTGCAGCCCCGGGCGCCTGCCTGAGCTTCCCTGCGGGTGCCAGAGACTCTCTGGGAAAACAGTTTGTCTCCGCTCTGGCCCGCTTCCTCCTCCCGCGCCCTGTACCTTCAGTCCTCTGGCTTGCGGCACAGTCTAGACTCTCCCGGCCAGGGCCCCCGCCTGGCCCTGAGGGAACCCCGCTCTTCTGGGCCTGCCCTCTCTTATTGCTGTCCCAACTTCCCCCTCTCAGTTCCAGCTTTTCGCACTGCTCTGCCTCCCCCCTATTCTCCTCACAAGGGCCATTTCACTTGCCCGCACACCCCTATCCCACATGTCTTCTCAGCCTTTGAGGTTTCCTTGGAGGTAAGCCCATTTCTCCCTTGTTTGCTTCTTTGTGGGGCCGATATCTGATATCTGAAACGTTGAATCCTTGGAGTCTGTGCCAGGGTATGGCAATACCTTACATAATGCCTTTGGGGGTGAACCTGACAGTTTTCCATACGGGTTTTCTCATATGTTCACTATAAGTTTATTTGCAGAAAGTAGATATTGCTGTTCTATTTCCCAGTGGGGGAATAACAGTGGACAATATGGAGAAAACACTGGCTAAAGAATCAAGCATCTGTCCCTCCACTTGCCCAAATGTCTGTAACTGTTCCCTCCCTCAAGCTATGAGCTCCCTAAAGCAGCGACCATCTCCTGATCATCTCACTATCCCAGCACCTCCCATCATGTCTGACAAATAGTACCCACTTGTGAAATATTAGGGAACTAAACCGGACCATCTGACCTGGATTGGAGACAAGGCCATATGTAACTAGGTGATTCTCTGCTCATCTGAAAAATAAGGGGTTAGCCTAATTGATCTCTAAAGTCCACTACTCTATGAAGGGTGTACTTATTTCCCTTATTTGCTGGTGGGAAGCCATGCACTCAATAAACCTTTTGTATGCTCGGTCTTATGCCAGGTGCTCCAGATGCTGGTAGGTTCCAGTTTGGGGGTGGAGAAGGGCATGTAAATACTAGTAGACAGTTTACAGCACTATTCAGTATTGTACTGTGGGAGCCCAGTGGAGCCCACTATCTGGGCTCCTTGTGGGGGGATGAAAGAAAGTCTGAGGTGGGAGGAAGAAAGACATAGAGTGTGTTGGGAGTGCAGTCTTCTTAGGGACGGAAACATTTTAAGCTACGAGTCATTGTGACTTCCTAGGTGCTTTTGTTCCTCTTTGAGCACTGCTGAGTTCATATTTGGGTCTGTAGTGACAAAGTCCCAGTCACTGTAGTCATGATCTTTTTGGCTTGAAGGCACTCTACATAGAGGGTCTTGTTGAAAGCAGGTTACTGAAAAAAAACTGCAGTGTCTTCCTCTGCTGCTTATAGGAGTTAGGGCTGGGTTTCAGGATTGGTGCTGGAGTTGGACAGGCCTTGTGTGTTTGCATTGTTTGGTGAGGGTGATAAGTTATGTCAAACCTGAATTGTTTTGCATCCTTGGACCACTCTTTTATCTGTCCATTTTTATCTGTATAATGAGTATAATCTCTCAGCAGGATAGGGAGGCCAAATTAATGATTGAGTACAAAGTGCTTTACAAATAGGAAGATTCAGGACTATTTTATAAGCTGATAGATAATTCAGAAGCCACAAAGAACTTTGAGGAGTAATCTAACTGGCTTTCAGAGTTGCCAAAGCAAAATAGTGCTGCACAGATACCATCTTTAACTATTTTTCCCTCTAGCATCTTCCCCCCTCAAAAAAAATTGGTATATGAAAATTACAATGAAAGATTAGGTATCTAAACAGTTTTGTAGTAATCATCAGCATATTTATCAACACTTTAATTCTACTTGAAAAGTTTAAAAATCTTTTATATGGTGCCATTTTCCTGAATCAGTGGGAGTGAATGGTGTTACCCCACAGTAGTGACTGCTAAGACAGTGGCCAGGGAATATCAGCAAGTCTGATATATATATTTTTAGCTGGTGGTGTGTCATGTCTTGTGGGCACATCTAGTTTTTGACATTGTTCTTTAGTCTTGTTCCATGAGGAGGAGGGCCCTCCAGACAGCTAGAAAGCAAACTGAGGTGTTTAGACAAGAGATATCTTGTGCTAGGATCTCAAACCTTATCATTGCTGCCTTGCTCCCTGCCTCTAATTCAGAACCAGTTCAACATCTTACCCCAGGATTTTGGCACATACTGTACTCTTTGCTGGAGATGTTTCCCTCTCCTCTCTTCTCCTATCCTCCTGACCTAGTTAACTCCTATTTATCCTTGAGATCTCGGCTCACTTAGAAGCTCTTCTGACTTCCCCGACCAGGTCCATTGATTCCTCTTGGTACTATCTGTGTAGCATGCTGTATTCCTCCATCATAGTACTTATTTGTACCCTTATATTTGTGTGTTTATTTGATTAATGCCTGTCTCCCCTACTAAATTATCCCCTACTATAGCCCTCTCCTATAAGCTCCATGGGGCCAGGCCAGGACTCCATTCATTATGGTACCATGCATACCTGGAATAGTACTCGTATCTGGCTCAATAAATATTTGTGGAATGAACAAATGATTTACTCTCGAGAGCCTATGAGAGAAGTCTAGAACTGCTTCTTTCAGTCACTGCTTTCCTGATGGTCTGTGGCCTGGTTCTCTTTCCTCTCATCCTCTTCCCTCCTTTAGAAAGCAGCCATTCCACTGCAGAGACAGGAAAGGTGATGACACTAAGGAAGAACGTGACTGCCTTTGCTTCTTGGATTATGTGTGTCACAGAAATAGTCACTGTCATGGTTTGGTGATCCCAATTCATGGGCCATGGCTCCAGATCTCCTTTCCAACCTTTTGGTCTTGGTCAGTCTGAACTCGCTGCTGTATTGCCAACACTCTAAAAAACTACAGCGATAGAGAATGATTCACAAGTGTCAACACTCAGTTGCATAAGACTGCTGACCCTCTGCCTGTTTCCATCTGGCATAAAACTGGTTGGTCATGAACTACTTCTTAGGTACACAGGTTAGGACTTGCTGAAACAGATTCACTGGACCCACCAAGTCCTTCCTTGCATGCCCGAGGCTTCCTAATGCCTAGGGAGCCTATTCATTGAATTAGCAAACTATTAGAAGTATACAGGTTTGGCAAACTCTGACTCCAAGGTGTTCCTGAGAGGTAGAGATCTGGAAGTAGGTGGCATTAAGTTGGAACACTGCCCTTCCCATGAAGCACTGGGATTTTCTGCTGTCTTGGTGGAATTGCTGGCTCAGAGAAGGACCTTCAGCCCTGGTAGCCAGGCAGTGCTTGAAAGCTGTGAGGACTCTGCTAGGCATTCTGAGTCGTCTGCAGTGAGCTCCTGACAGAGAGTGGTGCATCCTACAGGTGTGCTGGATTGAGAAAAAAGTGGAGGAACCTTGCTCTAGGGATTCCTTCCAGTGGGTTGGAGTACTGAGGAGGTCAGTAGTGTTTAAAAACTTCCATGTGCTTCAACTTATAAAGTTATTCTGGAGTCTAAGTTATCTTGTCTCTTATTTGAAGTCAGGAAAAAATGAAATGCGATTGCTGGTAATTGTTAACAAAAGGCAGCTACTTGGCCTTTAACAGTCTGTTTGTAAAGGATTCATATTTAAAGCATTCATTACTCAAATATCTCCCAAGTTCCTGCTGTGTGCCAAGACATGTGCTATGTGCTCTAAGTACAAGAAGAAATGGGACATAGTCCCTCTCCATGCTCAAGCCCAGAAGAAGCAGAAATGGAGAGAGAAATTAAAGTTCAACACAGGATGAGGCATTCCAGAGACAGGAACCAAATGCTGTGGAAGCACAAGGGGCAGATGCACTAATTCTGTCTAGAGCATGCTGGGAAGGTTCCACAGCTCAATCTTGAAGGGTATAATTATAGGGTTTTGTCAGCCCAGAGGGCAGGAAAGGTACAAAGTATGCAAAGGCACGGGTTCATGGGAGGGCATGGTATGTTCAGACAGTGGTGAAAGGTCAGTGTACTGGGAACACTGCTAGTTACACGTGTCATTAAAAATACTGTACACAGTGTTAACAGTTACTTAAAATATTATTCACATATTATTTTTAAGAAACACAGCACTGAGTGTATGTCAGTACTGTGAATGAGCTACTCACTACCCAAATGTCTGTTTACCTGTCATTCTGTCATCTCAAAGCACCTGTAGTAAGAAAAGTCTCTTGATTATACTGAGGTTATTATTAGTAACTAGAGGTCCAGTGCATGAATTCGTGCATGGTGGGGGTCCGGCTGGATTGGGGCCGGGGCCAGCCAGGGGGAGGGGCTGCGGGAGGTTGGCCGGCTGGCCCTGCCCGCTGCAGTGCACATCATAGCTACCTGTCATTCCAGTCACTTAGGGTTTTATATATATAGACAGCTGTGACTTATGGGCACCTACCATATGCCAGACACAGAGTCAGTATTTTGTATCTATTATCTTGAATCTTTACAACAACCTTGCTAGTTAGGTATCAGCCTTATTTTACAGAGTCTTAGATACCTGTGACTTCCCTAAAGTCACACAGGCAATAAGGGGCCAAGTCAGGATTCTAACACAAATAGATCTCCTTCTGAAGGTTGTGTTCATTCCTGCATGCCATGCTAATCTCTAATTTAGTGACAGTCTCCCCACCCCATGACATAGTATCTCCAATATACTAAGGAGCCTTCTGTTTACGAGTTGTAACTGATTAAATAAAGGGAACCTTATTCAGAGTTTACACATTCAAATGTGTATCATCCTTCAAAGAAGCTACTTAAGGAAAAGAGAAATATATACAGAGTGGGGCAAAAGTAAGTTTACAGTTCATATGGGAAATAATACAATAATCTATATTAATAAAAGGGTAATATGCTAATTAGACTGGGAGACCTTCTGGGAGACCTTCCTGACAAAGCCATGGTGGCAGGGCCGAGGTAGAGGTGGTTAGGGGCGATCAGGACAGGAGGGGGGGCAGTTGGGGGAGAGCAGGCCAGCTGGGGGGCATTTGGGGGCAAGCAGGCTGGTGAGGGGGTAGTTGGGGCAATCAGGCTGGTAGGGGGGGCAGTTGGGGGCAAGCAGGCTTTTGGGGGGGCAGTTAGGGGCAATCAGGCCCTCAGGGGGGCAGTTAGGGGTGATCAGACCAGAAGGGGGGCAGTTGGGGGTGATCAGGCCAGCAGGCAGAGTGGTTAGGGGCGATCTGGCAGGAAGGCAGGTGAGCAGTTAGGAGCCAGCAGTTCCAGATTGCAAGAAGGATGTCCGACTGCTGGCTTAGGCCCAATCCCCCAGATTGGAGAAGATGCAGGCTGGGCTGAGAGACACCCCCGCCTCCGGTGCATGAATTTCATGCACCGGGCCACTAGTCCTATATAATAAAAGGCTAATATGCAAATCAACCAAACAGTGGAACGACCAGTCGCTATGATGCACATTGACCACCAGGGGGCAGATGCTCAACGCAGGAGCTGCCCCCTGGTGGTCAGTGTGCTCCCACAGGGGGCGTGCCGCTCTAGTGAGTGCAGCACCCTTGGTGGGAGCCTTTCCAGCCTCTGCTACAGGTGAGCTGTAAGGAGCGAGGGGTCCCGGACTGCGAGACCCCAGATGCAAGAGGGATGTCTGACTGCTGGGAGCGGGCCTAAGCCATCGGTCGGACATCCCAAGGGCTCCCAGACTGCGAGAGGGCGCAGGCTGGGCCGAGGGACCCCCCTGCCTCCCCCCTCCCCCCGCAGTGCACAAATTTGATGCACCGGGTCTCTAGTTAGTAAATAATGATACAAGAATAAACTTCTTTATGTACTCACAACTGTAAACCTACTTTTGCCCCACCCTGTACATATATTTATTCCATTGCTCATACTCCTTGTTACATATCTGAATTTCCTTTGGAGTCAGATTACAAATCATATAAGGAAATGTTTTGTTGTTCTGTAATCATATATAATTTTGAACTCAAATAATGCCACCTAGTTTGATCACGCATCTTATTCATTAAACTTGACTCTGACTTTTGGTTGTTTCCAAAAATTGAATATCCTCTTGGTCAAGTTTTGACAGCAATGAAGATATTCAGAAGAACAGACTGCATTATCTCAAGTGATTCCAGGAGGCACACTCTAAAGATGGTTTGAGCCCTAGCCAGCTTGCCTCAGTGGATAGAGCATCAGCCTGTGGACTGAAGGGTCCCAGGTTCAATTCCAGCCAAGGGCACATGCCTGGGTTGCGGTCTTGATCCCCAGTAGGGGGCGTGTAGGAGGCAGCTGATCAATGATTCTCTCTCATCATTGATGTTTCTGTCTCTCCTTCTCCCTTCCTCTCTGAAATCAATAAAGAAATATATATTTTTTAAAAAGATGGTTTGAACCAAGAAGTGGAATAGTGCATTGAATCCCAGGAGAATTGTTTAAAGGAGACAAGTCTCATTTGAATGCATAATTTCTGGTTTTAAAAATATTTTTCTTATAATTGGCAATTACACACATATTTTTCTTGGCTGTGAGTTCTTTGAAGGCCAGGATGTTGAGGCATTCAACAAATGTACTAATGAGTGATATTAAGTATAAATAGACATGTACCACTGGATTCTTTGTTTTAGGGCAGAAAGAGTGGGTTGGAGGAGTTTTAGATGGTTTCTTAGGATTCCGGGGTTAAGCTTGCCAATATTGAGCTTTGGGTTTCTAATTACCTTGCCTGATTATAGTTCATGTCCATACAAGGTGACTAGAATTTAACATGAAAGCCTTGACTTAAGCTCTGGAGATGGGGTCTTTATAACTGATGATTTGTACTGTGTCCTAATAGGGAGAAAAGTCTCTTGGTTATACTAAGACCTGACAGTGAGAAAAATGATTGCTAAATGAGATTGTTACAACTGTTCTGTTTTATAAAAAACTAGGGGCCCAGTGCATGAAATTTGTGCACTGGAGGGGGGTCCCTCAGCACAGCCTGCCCCTTCTCACAGTCGGGAAGACCTCAGGGGATGTCCTAAACCACAGTCTGGCCTCCCTTTGCCAGAGGCAACCGGGCTGATCAGGGGAAGGCACCACCCCCATCACCCCGCTGCTGCGGCCACTGCCGGCCGCAGCCGCCACCAAGGTGTTTTCATCAACACAGACTCCAGTCCCTTTACCACGAAAAAATGCCTGTATCCGCTCTGGGCCTGCTCAAGCTGCGCCGCGGCAGCTCGGGCACGACCCCCTGTCTGTGTCCCCACCCACCAGCTCCTGCCTGTGCGTGCCTCTGTTGGGAACGGCCTCCACCTCCGAGGCAGTGTGACATTAGTGCTGGGCAGGACTGCACACATCTCTGCTAGGGGCGGAAGTCCCTGCCCCCATCCCTGCCCACCAGCTCCTGTGGCTCCTGTGCACACGCAGCCTGTTGACCGGTTGTGAATGGGACACCGTTAGGACCAATTAGCATATTACCTCGATAGATAGATAGATAGATAGATAGATAGATAGATAGATAGAAGCAACTAAACTAAGTTAAATTGATTATTGGCTCAGGGCTTTCACTTTCCTTATATTAACATATTGATTGATATATGAGCAGCCTGATGAGGAGACAGGCTTAGGCCCAGGTTGTTCCACCCATGACCACACAGTTTTGTGCAGTCCTTGGCTCCTTATACTTCTCTTTAAAAGTGATTTGTTTTTATTTGGCTTTTGTGCTTCCTTATATCTATTGGTTAGATGTTCTTAAACATTTTTATCTTTAAAAAACCAGTTTAAATTGCCACTAAAAGACATTAAATTTGGTTAGTAAGATTATGCTCAGTGTGAGAGGTACAGTCCCTTTAACAGTTTGGAACAGTGTCAGCAGATCGTCAGTTGGGGTCATTGTCTGAAGTGTTAGACATAGAAGTACTCACAGGGATGTGTCACCCAAAGCATTCATGTGTGTGCATGTGTGCCTGCTCTAGTTAAACCAGCAGCTTTCACTGGAGAAAACTGAAGGGTCTAAAAAGAGTCCAGTTGCATTCTTTGGATTTGCAGAAAACAGACACTAGAACATTTACACTCATAGAGTCATCTCTTTACTAAGTATATTCCCTCCCTTCTTCTCTTCCTCTCTCAATTCTTTTCCCCTCCCCACAAAGTAGAGAGGGGATTTGAGCCTCAAGCCAAAGCCGCATATAGATTTTAGAGAGGATACTAACTTTATAATTTGATCCATGTGAGGCTACTAATGATCACATGCTATCATTACTGATTCAGATGAAGAGTGGAATAAATCTATTTTAAAGGTGTAATTGAAAAGTGAAATTTAGGAAATAGTGGTTAATGTCAGAATATCCATTAGAACCTCCATTTGCTGGTTTGTGGAGAACCAAGCAAAATTTATTTTATACTTGTTCTTTGGTCTGAATGTTTCTTGCAAAATAACACAGAATAGTGTTGGATTTGACTATGATTTTTCCTTAAAAATTAATTTTCTTATCACTGTGTTATTGCTATATCGTATTCTATTCTTGCCTGTCAGGTTTGTGATTTCCTATTTAGTATGCCATATTTTTTTAAAAAAACAAACAAACTTGGTTCTGACCAGGTAGCTCAGTTGGTTAGAGAGTTGTCCCCATATGCCAGCGTTGCAGATTTAATCCCTGGTCAGGGCACATACAGGAATCAAGCACTGAATGCATGCATGGGTAGAAAAGCATATCAATGTTACTCTCTCTCTTTCTCTAAAATCAATGAATAAAGATTTTTTTAAAGGTGATTGCATTGTTTTTTCAACCAAATGTATAGTTTGTTCATTTTTTTTTAAAGAACCAATTATTGGTGTAACTTAATTCCGTTTTTGTATCTATCTTTCTACTTGTAGTTTTATTATTTTTTTGGCTTCTTTTTGTCCCCCCCCCTCTAAATTTCTTAGAAATTCAGTTCACTAGTTTTTCCTTTGCCTCATTTTTCTTTCTTTTCTTTTTTTGCTTCTATTTACACTTTCGGAGTGGACACATTTTCTCCAAGTTCTGCTTTGGCAGCAGTCCAAGTGTTTTGATATTTCAGTTGTGTTTTAGCAGTATTTTAAATATTCTGTGGTAATTTTGTATTTCATCTTTGATTTAGTCCTTATTTAAAGAAGGAAATTAACATTCATTGACTATTACCTGCTTGACACCAAACCCTGCAATAAATGCTTTCTGATAGTTATTTACTATAGTCCTTCTCAGCTCTGCCTGGTAGAGGTTGTATTATCTGCCCTTTGCTCATGAGAAACCTGAAGTTCAAATGAAGTTGCACAAATAATATCTTCAACACTACTATTCTGCTTAACAGACCCATATAGTTAGACCATTTTCAGTCTGTTTTTGTCAGTTTATTATGAATTGCGTAGAATTTCTGCCTCACGATCTCTACCAATTACAGTCTAGCTTGCACACTATACCTTCTGTCACCCTTCTTCCCAGAAAATCTTCAGTGGCTTTCTATTGCCTATTTATAAATTCAGAGGAGTTTATCTTGTTATTTAATTCCCTACCTTCTTACTTGAGCCTTCCTTTCCCTTATTTCCTCAGGTATCTTTTCTCCTGCCTCCCCAGCACCCTACCCCGCAAAATTCACAAAATGTACTCCATGTGTTCCAGTCTCCTGGATACAAAAGATTGTCTCCTGCTTTAAAAAAACCTTATCCCTTTACCTAGAATTCCCTATCCCCAACCTACTGACCCACCCAGTCCCACCTCCTTTCCCAGCTCTCCCAGGGAAGTTAATCTTCCATGTCTTTATTTATCATGGTAAATATAGTTACTGTTGATCGGTAGTCCCACTCTGCTCCTATTAGTCTTTGAGCATCTTCAGGGCAGAGACTATATTTTCATCATCTTTGTATATCTCACACATTGCAGGCACTCCAACAGTTTTTTAAATTTTAAATTAGATTTGTGTTTATTGTGTATCAGTGCCCCATGATTCTTTATCCCCTTCTGGAAAAATCTGTATGCATGTAAAGAAAGCATTTTTTTTTTGTCCTGCTACTTAATTCTCTCGATAGAACCATGCTATTTTTATCTACTTGAGTGTTCATGTCCATAGTTTCTTTAGGAACTTTGTCTACTTTATCTATTTTGATTTAATAGTAGCATGTAGAAGCCCGCAATATCTCTGTATATATTCTAAAATAAAAATTTTCAGGTTATTTTCATATTCTATGGCCATGTTGTTAGTTTATTATTACTTATATTTTCCTTATTAATCATTTTTATATTTTAATTCTTTTTCTTTAAAATCTGATTTATTAAATTACTGTACTAGTAAACTGCTTCTCTTTCCTTATCCAGGCATGATACACCTTTGTCATCTCTTTTCTTGTAGTTGGTTCGACATTTCACATTGGTTGCAAGTGTGACTCTTAAATGCAATAGATTTAGATTTTATTGTTTAATCCGGCAAGTGACCTTTCTTATTATTGGACTGTGGTAGGCAGAGTAATAACACCCCTCCCCCCCAAATATTTCCTCATCATAATCCTTAGAACCTGGAAGCATGTTCTGTTACCTGGCAAAGAGAAACCTAGGTAGCAGATGGAATTAAGGTTGCTAATCACCTTACCTGAAAATAGGGAAATCATTCTGGATCATCTGGTTGGACCCATAATCACAGGTCTTAAATGGAGAAAAGGGAGGCAGAAGAGTAGGTCAGAGTGAGTCAGTGTTAGGAGGACTGGATTCTCCACTGCTGGCTTTGAAACTGGAGCCTAGGGCCATGAGCCAAAGGGCTATGAGGCAGCCTCTACAAGTTAAGACAGGGAAACTCTCTCCTAGAGTCTCCGGAAAGTTCACAGCCCTGATGACGCCTTTATTTTAGCCCAGTGAGACCCATTTCAGATTTTTAATATCCAGAACTATAAAGTTAATAAATTTGTGCTTTTTAAGGCACTGGGTGAGTGGCAATTTTGTATGGCAGCAATAGAAAACTAATGAAAGGGTGATATTCCACCCTATTTCTATTTTCCAGCCCTACTATTTGAATTGGGAATTATATTTTATACTACTATTTGTCCTCTTGTAAGTTCATTTTGTATCATTCCTATTTTTCATTTTTCATGTAATAGGCCCAGAACTCTTATTTTTCCTTTAGACTATCTCAAAAAAAAGTAATAAAGTAATCACTTTTACAACATCTTACACATTTTGGTACTTATATTTTTATTATTTCCACTACTCTTTTATTAAATAAGAAAACTCTCTTTTAGGGAAGATAGTGAATTTAGCTTACAGGTTTTATTTCCCCCTAACTCATCTATTTTTTTTTAAGTCTGCAACTCCTTTAGAAAAGTTTTACCTCTACATATTATCTAATTTACTTATGAATCCTATGTTTATCATTCTCTTTTCATTTATTGATATTCTAAATCACATTTCATTTTTTTTAATTTCAGGATCACACAGTGATTTAATCTAAAATATGAAGGGAGAGGTCTCTTTCTATATAAAGTTAAATAGGATTGCCTGGATAGGGATTTATGCCCAGAAAGAAAAATGGAATGGAGCCACAGGGAACAAGAGAGTTAATGACATCACCAGCCCACAACTTCTGTTCTAGTTACTGAAAAGAGGACCAGGGCTCTACTTCTAGCTGCATATTCACTTACAGTCAAGCCTCGGTTCTCAGTTCTCGAATGTCTCCCATCTTGAACAATTCAGTTCTCGACCAAGTTGTTCATGGAAAAAATGTCTTCGTTTTTTTGAACAAAACTTCAGTTCTGACCTGACAACCCTTTAATGCTGACACATCAGCATGACAAAAAGCGTCTCTCTGGCCACTAACAAAGGAGAGAATGTGAGTCAGTTTACCATGCTGTGAATATTTTCATGTTGTTTTCTTTCCTTCTTCTTCTTCTTCTTTTTTTTTTTTTTTGCTTTTGTTGTTGGTGAAATGGACAGTTAGCACAATTTCAAAACATAAAGAGGCCATTAAGAGTTCCAAAGTTGCTAATGGTGTGAAAGAAACAATGTTCACAGGCAAATGAAGAGATGGAAAAACTTGTTGATTTGATTAAAGGAAAAGCAATAGGCAGGTGACAGCATTTCTGGGGCAATGATTTGTGAAAGAGGAAGATGCTACACCCAGTGCTGAAAGTGATTTGTTTAAGGCTAGCAGGGAGTAGTTCCATAAATTTAAGAAAAAAAGTATTTGTTTATAGATTTAACTGTGCATTAGACATGTACTCTATATAAGAAAGGTTAAAATAGGGAATCAGTTAGGGGTCAGGAACGGATTAATTCCATTTACATTATTTCAAATGGGAAAAATGATTCAGTTTTCTAACAAATAGCTTCTGAGAACAGCCTTCCGGAACAAATTATGTTCGAGAACCGAAGTTCCACTGTGTTTCTTTTAAATATTATTTGTTTTTAAGTTCATCGTTTCTGGTAATGATATGTATTGCTGAATTTGGTTGACAAATGGGTTCTGATTTTCTAGACTTTGCAATTTCTCCCTGTACTTTCAGAGAGAAGAAGTCATCTCAACTGGTTATTTCTCTATTTGTGGTGCTCACTCCCTTTTTATTAGTTGTGGATTCCCCCCTTTCTTCTCCAAAGTCTAGGGATGAAGTCATTCACTTGGCATCTTTCAGTGGTAGCTCTCTTTTTCTTTGCAGTAGCTTGTAAAAGCCTCCCTTTATCTTTGAGCATTAATAATCATAAGTAACATACATCTAGCGAAGCAGTTATCAAACTGTTTTCCACAGACACCTGGGGACCCTTGAGAACCTTTCCAGGGGTCTGCATGTCACAACTATTTGCATAATAATACTAAGATATTCTTTGCCTCCATCTCTGGGTTGACATTTACACTGATGGTGCAAAAGCAGTGGTGGGTAAACTGCTGGCATCTGAGCACAAATCACACTGGTGAGAGGAAACTGTACAAGTCCTCTTTGTATTATTCACCAGTGTGCTTGCAGTTAAAAAAAAAGGCAGCTTTACTTAGGAATGTTCTTGATAAAACAGAAAAAAATACCAATCTCATTCAATCTTAGCCCTTGTATATACATTGTTTTCGTATTCCATGTGACAAAATAGAAAGAATACATAAAGGCCCTCTGCTGTATACTGAAATATAGTAGCTGACTCAAGGAAAAACACTTGTGTACCTAAGTTGCAAGCTGCTATTTTCATGGAACATCATTTTAATCTGGGACTGTAGTTGTTTGTATTAGGGTATTTGACAGAAATTTACTCAAAAATGCAAATGAACCTGTCACTTCAAGGAAAACAGCTGATGGTGATTTTGCAAATGGTAAAATTTGAGCTTTCAAGGGAAAATTAGAATTTTTGAAATGTTATTTCCACCACCATGAGCTTGAGAGTCTCCTAATACATAAAATATTTCTTATAAAAAGGGTTGTGATAATAACTAATATGATTTTTACTATTGTATAGTGAAATATGTCAACATTTGAAAGTTCTTTATTACTCAGTGAGCCAGTATTTTCTAGAAACTCATTGATAGGGTTTAAAATTCCACACCACAGTCAACCTTCAAGAAATTATCACTGCTTCAGTTTTGGTATCCTATCAAAGAAGAATATCTACTATTATCTGAAAGAGCTATTAAAATATTTAGTTCTTTTCTAACTACATACCTCTGTGAGGCCAGATTTTTTTCATATGCTTGAATAAAAACAACATATTGCAACAGAATGAATGCAGATGTTGATATTAGAATCTAGGAGTCTTCTATGAAGCCACACACTTAAAAATATTGCAAAAATATGAAAACAATTTTGGAAAATTGTTTTTAATTAAAATTATTTTACTTGTATTAATATATGAATTTATTATTTATTTATTTTTAAAACATTCTTTTTTATTTTTTTGTGTATTTTTAAATATCTTTTTATTGATTTTTAGAGAGAGAAAGGGAGAGGAAGAGAGAAAAACATCAATCTGCTGTCTCCAGCACACCCCCCACTAAGGATCAAGCTCACAACCCGGCATGTGCGACATGTGCCCTGACCATGGATCAAATTGAGGACCTCTTGGTGCATGGGACTACACTCAATCATCTGATCCAGGGCTATTATTTATTTTTAATTAATGTTTTTTCAACAGAAGTTTAAAAATTTGATAGGTATGATGCATAAAAACAAAGCTGTTTGGGATCCTCATTAATTTTTAAGATTGTAAAGGAATCCTGATATAAAATATTTTGAGAACTACTCATTTAGTGCTTTACACAACACACTTTTCATACTCATGATATTACATTCAAAACCACCTTATGGGGTACATATTATCCAGATTTTGTAGAGCAGAATACCACAACACAAAAAGGATATATATATATATATATATATATATATATATATATATATATATCCTATATAATAAAAGGCTAATATGCAAATTAACCTAACAGAGGAACGACTGGTTGCTATGACATGTACTGACCACCAGGGGGCAGACGCTCAATGCAGGAGCTGCCCCCTGGTGGTCAGTGCACTCCCACAGGGGGAGCGCCGCTCAGCTAGAAGTCCTGAGCCGGGTTCATGTCTGGCGAGCACTAAGGATTTCCAACTGATGGCTTAGGCCCACCCTCCATGGAGAGCAGGGGCTCCTGGACTGTGAGAGGGTGCAGGCCAGGCTGAGGGACTGCCTCCCCCCCCCCCCGCCAAGTACACGAATGTCGTGCACTGGGCCTCTAGTATATGTGTGTGTGTGTGTGTGTGTGTGTGTGTGTGTGTGTGTGTGTGTGTTAGCAACCTCTCCAAATCACTGCAGTTTACACTCTTGGAGGTTTGCTTCAGAATTGAATTTTGTAGGTCTCCTTTCCTTACAACCCACCCCCCCCCCCACACACACAATTTTCCAATTGACATTCCTTATGGTGTTTTTCATAATACAAAGTATATGTAATACACAGTGCATAAACTGTTCCAAAAAAAATCAGCAATCATACGTAAAAAAGTGTGAAGACTGTCTTTAATCTTCCCTGCTGGAGATCGCTATTCATCCACAGTATATATCTACCTGGATGCTTTTCCAAAAATGTTGAATTATCAATATAAAGTTACTTGTGATAGTATTCAATTGAAAATATTTTGGAGCCTGGGCTGGGTGGTTCGATTGGTTGGAGCATCATCAGTACACCAAAAAGTTGCAGGTTAAATCCCCAGTCCGCTCAAGCTTAGGGGAGGCAGCCCATCCATGTTTCTCTATCCAGAGCTGCTAGCTGCTTGAACAAGTTAGCATCTAAGATTTCATTCCTCATCTGTAAAATGGAAATAGTGAAAGTGCCTCCTTTATAGGGTTGCTGTGAGGCTTAAGTGAGATAATGCATGAGAAACAGCACAGTACCTGACATTCCACAAACATCTAATAAATGTTAGCTGTTGATGTGTGTAGGTA
Organism: Eptesicus fuscus; assembly: GCF_027574615.1. Lineage (NCBI taxonomy): Eukaryota > Metazoa > Chordata > Mammalia > Chiroptera > Vespertilionidae > Eptesicus > Eptesicus fuscus. The sequence continues at coordinate 93,736,280 of NC_072473.1, forward strand.
GATCAATAGGTATTCCAGGTTTATCAAAGTAAATTTTATATGCAGTTAACTTATCCATTTTTAGTGCACAGTCCTATGAGTTTTAATAAATCCATTCACTTGTAATACCACCACCCAAAGATATAGAAAAATTTTATTGCTGAAAAAACTTCCCTCATGTCCTTTGTAGTCAATCGTTCCCCCAACACAGCCACTGGTAACCACACTGATCTGTGTTTTTGTATCTGTATCCAGAATGTCAAATAAAAGGAGTCATACAGTATATTGTGTCTTCAGTCCGAGTAATTTTGCTTAGCATAGTGCATTTGAGGTTCATCCATGTTGTTGCATGCATCCCTAGTTTGTTCCTTTTTACTATTGATTAGTGTTCCATTGAATAGATAAGCCACAATTGGTTTAACTGTTTACCAGTTTATGGACATTAGGGTTGTTTCGAGTGGCTATTATAAATAAAGCTACTTGGAACTTTTGAATACAAGTCTTTGTGTGCACATTTGTTTTTCTTTTTCTTGAGTAAATACCTAGGCATGGGATTGCTGGGTCATAAAGTAAGTATGCACTTAATTATATAAGAAATTGCAGAAGTGTTTTCTAAAGTGGCTGTACTGTTTTGCATTCCCACCAGCAATATATGATGGTTCCAGTTGCTCTACATCCTTAGCAACAATTGTCATAATTGATCATTTTAATTTTTGCCATTGTGGTGAGTAGGTAGTTTTATCTCATTGTTGCTTTAATTTGCATTTCCTTACTTTCTGAAAATATTGAGTATCTTTTCATGTGCATATTTGCCTTTTATGTAACTTTTTGATGGAATGTCTATTCTTATTTTTCTGCTATTTTTAATCAGATTTTTTTAGTTATAAAAGTTCTTTATGTATACTGGATACAGGTACTTTGTCAGATGTGTTTTCAGAATATGCTCTCAGTTTGTGGCTTGGTTTTTCATTTTTTAAATTGTGTCTTTTGGAGAGTAAGAGTTTTTAATTTTGAAGAAGTCCAATTTTGTATCCCATCTAAGAAATCTTTACCTAATTCTAGGTGGCAATTATTTTTCCCCCTATATTTTCTATACATTTTGTAGTTTTGGTGATTACATTTAGGTCTATGATCCATTTCATGTAAATTTTTGTATATGCTGTGAGGTTAAGAGTCTAGGTGTATTTTTCCCATCTATCCAGTTGATTCAGTAGTATTTCTTAAAACACAATTCTTTCTCCATTGAGTTGCCCTGGCATAAGTTAACTGGCCATGTATGTATGGGCCTGTTTTGGACTCTATCCTATTCTCTATGTAATACCATTGTCTTGATTATTGTAGTTTTATACTAAGCCTTGAAAGCATGTAGTATAGATTCTCCAACTTTGTTCTTTCTTACAATTTTTTTGCGCATTCTAGGTTCTTTGCATTTTCATGTAACTTTTAGAATCAGTATGCCAATTTCTATAGAAGAGACTGCTGGAATTTTCAATGGGATTGCACTGAATCTTTAGAATAATTTGATGAGTGGTGCAAGGTAAATAATGGTCCTTAAAGATATCCACTTCTTAATCCATGGAACCTGTGAATATTACCTTTCTTTGGCAAAAAGGTGATAATTACCTTATATGCCAAAATGTGATTAAATTAAAGATCTCTTATTGGAAGAGTATCCTGGATTATCCAGGTGAACCACAATGTATTCATAGGTTTCCATATAAGAAGGAGGCAGAAGGAGAAACTGTTAGGAGGAGAAGGCAATTTGATGGAGGCAGAGAAAGAGATTTGAAGATGCTACATTGCTGGATTTGATAATGGAGGAAGGGGCCCAAGGAGTGCAAGTAATGCAGCTTTATTTTTTAAATTTTTTTAAATATATTTTATTGATTTTTTACAGAGAGGAAGGGAGAGGGATAGCAAGTTAGAAACATCGATGAGAGAGAAACATTGATCAGCTGCCTCTTGCACACCCCCTACTGGGGATGTGCCCACAACCAAGGTACATGCCCTTGACTGGAATCGAACCTGGGACCCTTCAGTCCGCAGGCTGACGCTCTATCCACTGAGCCAAACCAGTCAGGGCGTAATGCAGCTTTAGAAACTGGGAAGAGCAACGAATGGATTTTCCCTTAGTCTCTGGAGGAATCAGGGCCCTGCTGACACCTAAGTTGTAACTGAGTGAAACCCATTTTAGACCTCTGAACTATAAGAGAATAAATGTGTGTTGTTTTGAGCCACCGTGTTGGTGGTAATTTGTTACAGCAAACACTAGAGGCCCAGTGCATGAAATCGTGTGGGTAGGGTCCCTAGGCCTAGCCTCCTGCAATCAGGGCCATCTTCTGCCCATTTGCCAGTCCCCAGGCCTAATGCCACCAGGCTGTCAGGCCATTGGCATCACCAGCTCATCCCTGGCTGCTTGGGGGCTCAGGCCTGTGGGAAAGCAACCACCGGTGACTTCACCTCTATGCGTGTGTGCCAGGTTGGCCGCTGATGGAACACGCTGCCCACTGGGGGCTGCTCACATGGGCACCACCCTGCCGCTGCCACAGCTGCTGGAAGTTGAGGCGCTGACGGAGGCTGTGGGTCACGCCTGCGACCTACCTGCCCTGGCGTGAGTGGCCCCGAGTGGGCAGCGCGTTCCACCAGCAGCTGGCCCGGCACATGCGCATGGAGGTGAAATTGCTGGCGCCCGCTTTCTCGTAGGCCTGAGCCCCCAAGCAGCCAGGGATGAGCTAGTGATCCCAATGGCCTGACAGCCAGCCTAGTCCTCCCGTGACCCACCCTGATTCTCCCGTTCACCATTGCTGACCCATCAGAGCCTGCAGGCCAGGGGGAGGGACCAAGAGGTCAGCCATTCAGCCCACTCGCCAGTCGCCAGTCCCGCCCACCCCCGCTTGGGACCGGGTGGGAGAGGGACCAAGAGGTGGTCAATGCCACCTCATGGCGACTGGTTGAGCGGTCATTCCTGCCATGATGCTTATGGCCTCTGGGTCTTTTATACATATAGATAGGAAACTAATACACAGAGGATGTAAATCTTAGCAATAATGACATTTTAAATCTATAAACATGGTATATCTCTCCATTTATTTAGATATTTAACTTTTCTTGGTAGTGTTTGGTAGGTTTCAGTGAACAAGTCTTGCACATATTTTGTTACATTTATCTATAAGTATTTGATATTTTGATGTTGTAAATTTTATTTTTAGAATAGTTTTAGATTTATAGGAAAGTTGCAATAAATGATAGTTTAAATTTTTCAGTATTCAATGACTAGCATATAAAGATGAAATAATATTTTTGGTACATTTCCTCTGTACTTTGCAACTTTGCCTAGTTCACTTATTAGATTTAGTAGCTGATTTGGGAATTTTTACATATATAGTCATATTGTCAGCAAATAACAAATGTACTCCTTCCTTTCAAATCTTTATTCCTTTTATTTCTTTTTTTCTTGTGTTATCATTGTGGCTAGGACATCTAGTACAATATTGAATAGATGTATTGAAGTGGACACAATTGCCTGTTTACAATCTTAGGGGGAAAGTATTGTCTTTCACTACTAAGTATTATAACTGTAGGGTTTTTAAATAGATATCCTTCTACTCCTAATTTGTTTAGAACTTTTAAGTTGAATGGGTAGTGAATTATGTCAAATGCTTTTTCTAGGGCTATTGAGATAATCATGTTTTTTTCTTTTTCATTCTATCAATACTACAAATTTTATAATTGATCTCAAATGTTGAGTCAAGCTTGCAATCCTGGCAAAAACCACATTTGATCATAATGTGACATCTTTTTTTATATGTATACTAGTGACCCGGTGCACAAAATTCGTGCTCATTAAAAGGGAATTAATTAGAGGAAATATTTTAATATTGCTATTTGCCCTTTCTCTATAATAGAAGTGTCAGAGATGCAAGAAAATTAGTAAAATGTATATGAAAACCTTCCTCCTGTCAGCGTCTGGGGCGAGCCATGGGAACCAGAGTCAAGTCCCTGCCCACCCACATGTGCCTCAAAATTGCGCAAGACCCAGACCTGGCCAGCCCCACCCCCATTGGGCTAGATCCAGACCTGGCCAGCTCCACCCCCATCAAGCCCCACCTGGTGGGGGGCGCAGCCTCAGGTCACCTGGCCCAGCACTGGGGTGGGGGGTGTGGCCTTAGGTCCCCTGTCAAGCCCTGCCAAGCAGGGGGTGCAGCCTCAGGTCCCCCGGGTCGGGGCGTGGTGCACGGCCTGAGGTCCCCCGTCCCGGACCAGGGCAGGGGGCATGCCTTGAAGTCTCTTTCAAGCCTCGCCAGGCAGGGGGCATGGCCTGAGGTCCCACGGGCCGGTGCTGGGATGGAGGGTGCAGCCTGAGGTCCCCCGTCAAGCCCTGCCGGGTAGTGGACGCAGCCTGAGGTCCCCCAGCCTGGCACCAGGGCTGGGGGTGCAGCCTGAGGTTCCTTATCAAGCCCTGCCAGGCAGGGTGCGTGGCCTGAGGTACCCCGTCAAGCCCTGCCAGGTGGAGTGCGTGGCTTGAGGTCCCCCGTCAAGCTCCGCTGGGCAGGGGATGCAGCCTGAGGTCCCCTGTCAAGCCCTGCCAGGCAGGGGGCACAGCCTGAGGTTACCCAGCCTGGTGCCAGGGCGGGGGGCGCGGCCAGAGGTCCCGGTTGATTGCTCATTAAGGCTCGTTTTGGGAACTTGTCCTCCACTGTGGGCACATCCATCTTGTGTTACGGAATCCCTGCCTCTGCTGTGGGTGCAGCTATCTTGACCATTACAGTGTGATGGTCAATTTGCATATTCCCTCTTTATTAGATAGGATTGCTGGATTCAATTTGCTAATTTTAAAGGTTTTTGCATCTATGTTCATGAAGGATACTGGTTTGTCGTTTTCTTTCTTGGTCAGGTTTTGGTATCAGGGTAATGCTGGCCTCATAAAATAAATTGTGAAATATTTCTTCCTTATCTATTTTTGCAAGAGTTAGTGAAAAAAATGGTGCTATTTCTTCCTTGGTGCTATGTGTTTGGTAGATTTTGTCAGAGCTTGACATTTTCTTTGTTAGAAGAATTTTAGTTATTTTAATAGCTATAGGGATATTAAAAATATCTATTTCTTCTTGTGTGAACTTTGATAATGTCCTTCTTTCAAGAAATTTACTAGTACAAAGTTGTTCATAATATCCCCTTCTAATCTCTATAATGTTTGTAGGATTTGTAGTGATGTCTCTGCTTTCATTCCTGATACTGGTAATTTGTGTATACTATTTTTTGTGTATACTATAGTCACTCTGGCTATAGGTTTACCAATTTTCTTGATCTTTGGAAAGAGCCAGCTTTTAGTTTCATCAATTTTTCTCTAATGTCTTTTTACTGTATTTTATTGATTTCTGTGTTTACATTTATCATTTCCTTCCTTCTGTTTACTTCTTTTAAATTTCCTTCTCTTCCTAGTTTTTTGAAATGAATCTTAGATTATTGACTTGATATCATTTTTAATGTAAGCATTCAATGCTACAAATTTTTTTAATGTTGCTTTAGCTGCATCTTACAAATTCTGGTATATTGTATTTTAACTTTCATTTAGTCCAGAATTTTTCAGATTTTTTTCCTTGTGTTTTTTTCTTTCACCTATGAATTATTAGAAGAGGGTTGTTTAATTTACAAGTTTTATGAAAATTTTCCATATCTATTTTATATTGATTTTTTAGTTTAATTTCATTGTGTTTAGATGTTTACTCTGTATTACTTCAATCTTTTTAATTTTGTAGAGGCTTGTTTTATAGCCCAGAATTCAGTCTGCCTTGGTGAATGTTCTGTGTATACTTGAAAGGAATTTGTATTCTGCTGGTATTGGAAGGAATGCCTTATCAATATAAATTAGATGAGGTTGGTTGATAGTGTTATTACCATCTTGTATAGCCTTAATAATTTTCTGTGTGTTTTATCAGTTATTGAGGGAGAAATATTAATTTCCAATAATAATTGTGGATTTTTCTATTCTCCTTAATATTTTACTAGTAAATATTAATATGTTCTACATGTATTTTGAAGTTTTGTTATTAGGTAGATAAATATTTACAGTTGTTAGGTCCTTTTTGAAAAATTTACCTCTTTATCATTATTAACTGCCCCTGTTTGTCTCTGGTACTTTTCCTTGTTAAAAAATATACCTTGTCTTATATTGTGGTAGGTAGAATGTCCCCCCAAGGATATCCAGGCCCTAAGCCTTGGAACCTATGAATATGTTTTGTTACATGGCAAAGGGGATTTTGCAGATGTATTTAGTTTTGCAATATTAGTTTATATTGCTTCCAGAACAAATTACCACAGATTTAGTGTCTTAAGACTGCTAAAACTACAGATACAGCATGGCTCAGTTGGATATTCTGCTTACAGCCCTTCTGACACCTTGATTTCAACCTTGTGAGGCTCTAAGCAGAAGATCCAACTGAGCCATGCTATATCTGTACTTCTGACTGCAGAACTGTGAGATAATAAGTTTTTGTGTGTATATATATATATATATATAAATAATGTATTAAATTAATTTAAAAACTCATTAGCTCTTGTTTATATCAGTTAGCCTATAGTAAAATTGGTTTTGTTTATATCTTTTCACTTAAAGTTACAGAACCTATTAATATTAACTGAGGACTTACTATATTCCTTTCTGGAGTCTCTGGGGATTGATCTGTTTCCAGACTCATTCAAATTGTTGTCAGAATTTAGTTCTTTGCGGTTGTAGGGCTAAGGAACCTATTTCCTTGCTACCTGTCAACCAGGATTCATTCTCAGCTTCTAGAGTCTGCCTGCATTCCTTGGCTCATGGACCTCTTTCTCTGACTTCAAAGCAAGCGAAGGCAGGTCAAGTCCTTCTCATGCTTGAAATCTTTGACTTCACCTTCTGCCTCATCTCTCTGACTTACCTATATGCAGCCTTTTGCTCTTAAGTGCACATATAATTGCATTGGACCCACTTGGATAATCTAGAATAATTTCCCTATTTTAAGGTGAGCTGATGACCTGATTAGTAACCATACTTCCACCTGCAAAGTTACTTCATGGTAGTACCACCTAGATTTGTGTTTGATTGAATAACCAGAGGACAGGAATCTTGGAGAACATCTTTAGAATTCTCTGCCTACCATAGTTACAGACTTTACAATAGGAATAGTACCATGGATTATTGAGATTGACCCAATCTAGTCACATGAGCTCTTAAAAACAAAGAACTTTCTCAAGAAGCAGGAGCAATATGGCAGAAGGAAATGTCAGAATAATTCCAAGCATGAGAAAGATTATTTAAAAAAATATTCTTATTGATTTCAGAGAGGAAGGGATAGGGACAGAGGGATAGGAAAACCAATAAAGAGAGAGAATCATTGTTTGGCTGCCTCCTTCATACCCCACACTGGGGATCAAGCCAGCAACCCAGGCACGTGCCCTGACCGGGAATTGAACCGTGACCTCCTGGTTCATAAGTTGACGCTCACCCACGGAGTAATGCTGGCCTGACAAACTTGAGAAAGATTTGATATGCTGCTGCTGGTTTTAAGATTTAAAGGCCTATGTGCAGGAATCAGAGGGGGAGAGACCTCTAGAATACAAGAGTGGCCCCCACCTGACAACCAGCAAAGAACTTGGGATCTCAGTACTACAACCACAAGAAACCAGATTGCCAACAACCTGAATGAAGGAGATCCTTCCCAGAGTCCCCTGATAAGAGCCCAGCCAACTGGCATCTTGGTTTCAGCCTTATGAGACACTGAGTAGAGAAAACAATGAAGCCTGTCTAGACTTCTGACTAAATTTGTATTATTTTAAGCTTCTAAGTTTGTGGTAATTTGTTACAGCAGTAATAGAAGACTAAAACAGATATTAATGTCATTCACTCTTTCTTTTGGTTAGTGTTTGCTTGGTATAACTTTTTCTGTGTTTTTGTTTTTACTTTTAGTCTATATGTGACTTTATAGATAAAGTGGCTTTCTTATTGATAGCATACAGTTGTCTTGCTTTTTAAATCCAATCTGACAATCTTTGACTTTTAATTTGTATTTACATCATTTACATTTCATATAATTGTTCATTGGGTTGGGTTTTAATTACTACTTTCTGCTACAGCCTGGAAACTGCCTCCAGACGATAAGCTGGGACAATAATAGAGTTTGTTTATCTTCTTTGTTTTCTTTCTTTCCTTCTACCATCAAGGTCCTTCACTGCCTGTTGTCTAGTATCTGAAAACAGGTGTTTTTTTCTTATATTTTGCCTAGTTTCTTATTTAAGGTGGGAAGGAAAACCCCATACCTCTTATTACATAAAAAATAGAAGTCATCAACAATGTAATTTCTAATTAATATTTGAAGGATATACTCCTCAGGAAGTTCCTTTTATGTGGGGAGAGAGAGAGAGAGAGAGAGAGAGAGAGAGAGAGAGAGAGAGAGAGAGAAATTTACTTAGTCATTAAAAGTATAATACATGTACTAAAATGTTACTTTATATAATCATGACAGACGGCAGCCTCTTAAAATTTATTTTTAAATTAAATCTTTATTGTTGAAAGTATTACATATGTCCCCTTTTTCCTTCATTGACCCTTTCTAGCCTGCCCATGCCCCCCACCCCAGGCCTTCACCACCCTATTGTCTGTGTCCATGGGTTATGCATTTATGACATGGCAGCATTTTAAAAAATTGAATCAAATAATTAGTCAGTGACAGAACTTGACCATTCCTAAACATGTCATTTTTTCCCAGTCTCCATGATTTGGTATGGCTAGTTCCTTCGGCTTGGAATGCTTCCTAATCTCACATTCTTTCCTGCCTGGCAGCTTTCCACATATCCTCAGGAACCAGTTCCAGGGTCATCACCTCTGCTTCCCAGTGCCCATATTTTCTCTTATGGGCTCCCATCCATACCCTGCTCCATAGCACCATTATGGCATATTTCATGCTGTATTACAATGGTATGTTTCTGTATGGACTCCTTACAGGAAGCCCTGGAAAGCAGGGAACTGATTTTAGTCTTCTTTATGTTTTTTCTTACCTCTTAACATAGTATGTCTTCTACATAGAACTTTTCAATAAATGATTGTTGAATTAGTGATTCTGTTCATGTGCTAAAAAATACTGCTGTTATTATTCCCCATTTCAGTACCACATATTTGTAAATGTGAATCATCTTTAATAATTTTACTTTTCTCCTAGTAAATTCCTCATCTATGCATGTTTGCTGCTGTTCTCTGTGCTATTGGCCCTTCGTCTGGATGGCATCATTCAGTGGAGTTACTGGGCTGTTTTTGCACCAATATGGCTGTGGAAGTTAATGGTCATTGTTGGAGCCTCCGTTGGAACTGGAGTCTGGGCACGAAATCCCCAGTATCGGTAATACTGCTTTATAAAACCCATCGGTCTCTATCCTGAGGGAGCAATATCTTGTTTTTCACTTTGAATAAAGTAAAGACTATTTCCTTTTCTACCTATCCAAGGTTTTATTAGAACTATTATATAGGCACACTGAGTTCTAGTCTTAAGTTTTTAAAAATTAAGGTATTCAACATGCATTTTTCTTGCAAAAGCAGTGTTATTTTGGGTGGTTCATTTCCTAGCTAGCCCACAAAAATCTATGTGATCTAAAGTTCATGCCAAATACAGAACTGTTATAGCCATACTAGACTAGGAGGTATGAAACCACCGTATTTGTAGGAGCAATTTTACAAACCAAAGTTCTAGCTCTGATCATCAGGGATATATCCTTCTCAATTCAGTCATGGAACTGGGGCTCTTCTTGTCCAATCTCTTAGTCCAGGGGTTTTAGGACTGTAATCAATGTGGAGGAGGTAGTTTGGCCAGGAAACAGTGAGTCCTGAAACAGGGAGAGATGAGGCCCAGATGCTGTGCAGGAGAGCAGAACCTTTGAGGGCTGGGCAGGTGTGTGACCTTTACCTTCAGCTCTTCTGTCCCTTTCTTCTTGGATGGCTCAGCTGATTCAAGTGCCTGGACTTGACTCACTCCAACATGTAGCTTGGAGCTTCTGTGACCTGTTAGAGTCTCTCTTTTCTACCTTGTAGATACTGGAACTTCAGAAAGGATAAAAAGGGGGAATTGAGAGGAGGGCTATTCTGAACCTCACCAGGATGGTGAGAAGTAAAGGAATGCCCTGTAGGGGAAAAACACATGCAGCTGCTCGTGTGAAAAAAGTGTAGACATTGTAACATCTCAACTTGTTTAATTCTTGGTTATTGACATTAAAATAAGATTTAGATTATGTAAAACATATTGCCACATACATGTCCAAAAACTTAAACATAGCCACACAAAGAGCCTTGGTAGATGGGAGACATTCAAGTGTAGCTGTTTTAATGTTATTGGGGTGGTTTTTTTCCAGATTATTTCTGTGGCTGCAATTTTTTTTCTAATGAGATACTTTCCAATATCTACATTTACTACTCCAAAAATAAAATGTTAAATCACTGAACATGTTGGGTTCCACTAATTGAGATTTAGAAGCTATTTGAACTTTTCTATCTTCGCTCAATTTAAGATTTTTAGAGGAAAGAAATGAATTGTATGTGTGTATTTTAATGTACTGAGTATACAGATGTGGTTGGTCTAGTGTCAACAATAGTCAAGGAAACATTGTTGGGTCTTATAGAAATAACTTTATTTTCTCTGTGTCCTAAACTCAGTTGTATTTATCATCATCAAGACACTTCATAAATGTTCATCTATATTTTGAATGAAACATTGTAGGCCTTCCAAATGTATTATGAAGCATTTTCCTGATTAGTCGCCTTATTATTTTTCTGTTGTTCATCTGGTAAGTTCATGCATGATATTTAGACAGCTAATTAAACTGATTTTGTTTAAGAACAGTTTTAACTCTTTTGCTCTTCTCTCTTTCATCTGCAGGTGTTAATTCATCCTATTGGAATAGAAAGGAAAATAAAAAGGCATTAATACTTTTTACTTGCATTTTAAAATAGCACCTAACCATAATTAATGTATTTTCTTGAAATATAACCCACACTTGTTCATAAAGCTAAAGTTGTTTTTATAGCATTGCATGAAATGTGATGTACATGGTTTTTAATTCATTAAGAAATGAGGATCATAAAATTTAAGGAATATTTGTCAGTTTTTAGCAATAGACACAATCAGCTTAAGTAATCTTGCAAGTAGTTTAAAGTTATGAACAAAAGTGTTTTGTACCCTGTCAGGGAAATAATAACTGTGCTGTTACTTCTGATAATATCCTTATATAGTTAAAACTTTAAGTCTGGTTTGATTGTAATGTTTATTTCTTACCATGCAGTACTATTTTTGAAAGATCGCCTATTAAATATTAAGTTTAAATTAGCTTTCTACCTGATATTTCCTTTGCTTTTTGTCAAATTTACAAATACAACTCACGTTATCAACATAAGTTGGTATTTTCCCTGGACTGCTTGCTTATTATGGAGACTGAACTGAGGGTGTTTTTCTTCTTCTTCTGTCCCTTTTTAGAGCAGAAGGAGAAACATGTGTGGAATTTAAAGCCATGCTAATTGCAGTGGGCATCCACTTACTCCTGTTGATGTTTGAAGTGCTGGTCTGTGATAGGATTGAGCGAGGCAGCCATTTCTGGCTTCTGGTCTTCATGCCGCTGTTCTTTGTTTCCCCGGTGTCTGTTGCAGCTTGTGTTTGGGGCTTTCGACATGACAGGTCACTGGAGGTAAGATTTCTTATATTTAAGAATGATTAATTATTGTAATGTAAATTTTACCCTTTGTTATGGAGAGATTAATCATTAACTCTAGATCACAGTATATAAGGAAACAAAAGACCAGGGAAATGATCACATTCTACTTTCTTGAGTTAAAACACTGATTTTTCACCCAGGTCATCAGCCTTCATCCAGCTTCACATCTTTGGCTATCCACCTGTTTCAGTCAGGCTTCTCGTGAGAAACAAAACCAACAGGATAGATGTAGATATAGTTGTAGCTATAGATATAAATATAAATATAAGATTTAGTTTAAGGACCTGGCTCATTCAGGGCAGGATCAGGATTGCATTTCATTTCATGTTAACTGAAGTGCATAGAAGCTGTGGGTCCGAAGTCCTATACAGATTGGTTCAGGGGAAAATTGGACACTATGGACACTGTTTTGAGCTTCGTGGGTAAAAACTGGAAGAAGGAGATAGCAGTTGGGTTGGAAGGAAGGTGGAGAGTGGCTTACTTAGGATGTGTGACCCTGGAGAAGAAGGTGCCTATGGAGAGGGAGAGTGATGGAATGTGGGTCTGTGACAAAAAGAAGTAACAGGACCCTAATCACCAGGAAGAGCTTGATCTTGAACATGGAGAGTGATTCCTCTGGTGCTGGGTAGACTGTGGAGGCAGAGTACCCCTGAAGGCCGTTTTTTACCCTCCACTTACTTCCCCAAGATGGACCAATCCAGCCAGTTCTCTGCACTGCCCCCTGTGGCTGCTTGCCATCAGTATTACAATTTCAGGAGGGAGTATGATTAAGAAAAAAATGTCTAAAATGACTCCTGAGGAAACAGTAATTTGAGCAAGGTTGAGAAGCTCTAAGTGAAATCCTCCTTTCTCCCCTACAACCTGTTACCTGGTCATCTCTGTATGGCGCCCCTCCCCACCCCTTGTTCCCCAGGAGTCATTGGAGACCTTTGTCTGTTCTCTCTCTTCCCTGCCTGTCCAGTCCATCCTCTCTCCTGGGGCAAGCCAGTCATGCTTGTGCTTCAGCACTTCTCCCCTTCTTGTTCCTCTAAGCATTTGCTCCTGAACTTATCCACAGTCTCTCTGGTAACTGGTCTCTCTCATCTGAATGAGAAAACAAAATGACAGCTGCAAAACCCTCTTAGTCCTCTGGCTATTGTGCCTTTTCCTTCAATTTTCAAAAACGCTCCCTGAAATAATTCTCTTCTAACCTTGCGCTCCCTATTCAGCTCCTACACACCCTAAAACTGGCACTGAACACCCTCTAGCCAAATCCTCACTTTATTTTTTTTCTGGCCACCATCCACTCTGCAGCTCCTGGTCCTTTGACCATTCGGCCACCTCCATCTTCTGCTCCATTGCTGTTTCTTAGGGTTCTAGTCTTGGGTATTTTCTGTCCTCACTGTGTCTGAATATCATGTGTACACTTCTTGTTTCCACTGCCACTTATGTGCTGTCAGATCCTAAATTCATATTTCTAAACTTAGATTTTCCCTCTAGTTCCAGACTCCATATTCAGCTTCACCCAAATATGTATTCTCTATATTGGTTAAAGGCACCCTTCCTACCCAGTAATCCTACCTTTCTATGTTATGCCTCTCTTGCTTTGCACATTTTTCTATTACCAGAGAAAACGAAGTAAAACCAAGCTTTAAAAATCACTTGCAAAAGATTACATTAAATAAAATCGCTGAGCTAAAATATTCCAGATATTGCCTATTTGGCTCAGTATTTCTCAGTGGCGGATGGGGTACGCAGTTGGCCTTCTGGAAAGGAAATGTTTTGTTGAACATGACTGTCCTATGCATTTCAGGACCTCTTCCCCTAGTCTTTGTGATATTCAATAGTACCCCTACACAGGCCTTGCCCCTTCAAGGGAGCAGCTGTCACCTAGGTTGAAAAGTACCAAGTTGGATAGAGGCTGAGAAGGAGGTTTAAGAAAACTAAAAATTTGTTACTTTGTTTCTTAAAAGTAAAAGCATATATGAGGGCTAGGAATGCATTGAGCATGAAACAATATTTTCCTAATGCAGAGTTATAGAAAGTCAGTTGTTCATACAGTCACACTCTTGGCATTCCTGCCTATAAGAAAAAACATGATTTGGAGAGTTGATCTCCCCCTTGGTTCTTGTGTCCCAGAAGAAGGAGTACCTACATTTGCTAAGAGTTGTTTGGGAATAGGTTCACACAGAGATGTAAAAAAAGAGTTAGGATTGGCCCTATGCATGTAGGGGAGGAGATGGTATTTTCCAAGCAGAGGGAATAACAAAACATATAAAGGCAGAGGCAGGAGAAAGTCTGTCATATTGAGCGAATTATGGTGGCTCCAATATGACCGGAGCACAGTGTTGTAAGCTGCAAAGTTTTTGGAGGTGAATAGTGGTAATATTTGCACAACAATATAAATGCAAAGATGGCAAGTTTTATGTTGTATGTATTTTACCACAAGAAAACATACATCCATGGAATATAAAGTGGAAAGGAAGACATTGTGGTAATTGGCGAAAGGGAGGCTTCATAGAGGGATTAGGCTGAGTAGGGGCCAGATCTTCAGTCCTCTAAGCATGTGCTGAGCTACCCCTGGTTCCATAGTGAACTCACAGGGCATTATGAGGTAGTGGTCATTTTTTTAGGGAAAACCAGTGATAGCTGATATCTGTGGGGACACCATAGGAACTACTAGCTCCAAATAGTTTACGGTTTTAGTCACATTACATTCCTTTTGATAACATCACAGAAGAAGCTTGGTTGTTGGCTGTTTCTGTGATGAGAAGGTATTAGTGTACAAAAATTTGTATGGGGAAGAGGTATAAAGGGTGGAAATTGTTGAGAAATCATTCAGTACCCAACCGGCACACCTATCCCATTAGCAATTAGTTGTGCTTATTTAAGAATGATTTTGATTTATGTGAGTTTTTTTTTAAGTATATAGTCACCTTTACTATAATTCATAAATATATTAGAAATGGACTTTAAAAATGGCATCTAGGTTCTCGTGGGCTTCTGCTTTCTATTCATTAAGCTATGCAATTAGAAAACCAATTTTGAGGATGAAAAAGGCTAAGTACCATTTTAGTCTCAATTTTTTTGCCTTACACATTCTGAAAAGTTATCTGGTCCTTCTAGGTCCAGGGACCATACTATCTTAATATACCTGCGCATGCTCAGTGCCTTCTGTAATTACTTATAAATTTCAATGGGCCGCCTGGCCAATGGAACATTCTATTAGTCTACCAGTTAATGTAGACCTGGGGCTATTGACTGAGAATTTGCATCTCTGTCCTGTTCCATTTTTATTCCAAAGGGCAGTTACTTATCTTCCAAAAATAGCTATCACTTTAGAGGACCCAAAAAGCATTGTCAACTGCCAAAAAGGTGAGGCAGCTCCTCTTCTTTCCCCAAATCAAGTTATTTGGAATCTTGACTGAAGGCAAAAACCAGATATGCAAAGCGAAGGTCTTCTCCTAAAAAGCTGTGTTGAAATGTTTTTTTTTTTAAATGGCTACTTAGTATATAGATACTAATTTTAGATCTAATTACTTAAATAAATGGAATTGTTAGGTACTTTTTTTGGTCCAGAAGGCTACAAAAGAATTTCTTGAGTCACTAAATGTCCTATGAACTGAGAACTTTTGAGAAGCTCTGGCCAAAATCCAATTGCCTATATGATTTTACTTTGGTAGGCACTGGTGAGTCACTGAAGAGCAGTGTGTACTACAGGCAGAAGGCAGACAATCTGGATGGGGACCAGCGGGCCTTCAGGACTGAAGGCTGGGCAGTTTGTTAGAGGGCTGTTGGAGTGCTTTGGAAGGTTAGGGATGAGGAGGGCCTAACTAACTAGGCAATAGCAGTTGGGATTGAGAGCAGACAGGGGATTCAAGAAAAGTCTGGATAGTAGAGAAGACAGGATGTGGTGACTGAAGAGAAGAATCTGGGAAAAGGAATATAGGGTGCTTTATAGCATCATGCTTTGGATAATTAGGCCACTGTGGTACCTTACAGCAAGATGGGAGGCTATCAAAAGGGGTGGGACAAGGTAAAGGGGTAAAGATATGGGGAACAATGAACTCAGTTTGGAACTGGCTTTATCTGAGGTGCCTCAAGGAGAGCTGGGCCCATGCCATAGCATGAGACTAGATTGAAAACAGAGATTACAGAACCAACCAGTTGTAGGTAATGCAAACCAGGGGTGTGGATGACATTTCTTCTCCCCAACCACTAGGGCAGAGCAAGTGAATGAAAACATGTGTTTGTGTCTATGTCTCTAGTGGAGAGAGAAGACCAAGTTTAAGGCTCTGGGAAGCATCACCATTTAAGGAAAGGAAAAGGTACTGAAAAGAACTGTCAGAGTACCAAGAGGTGGGCAAGACTGTGGACTGAGACCTTAGAAGTAGGAAGGGGTGGTCAGCAACATCAGATGCTACAGAGATGACCAATAAGATTTGAACTGAAGTGGTCTGATGCTGCAGAGGTTAGTGGCCACCTTGATGAAAGCAGTTTTAGGGTGGTCATCAGGGTGGAGGCCAGATCACAGTATGTAGAGCTTGGAATGGCAGGGGAGGCCATGGGGCTTAAGTATCCCTGATGTCTCATAAAATTTGATGCTCATGGAAAGAGAAAGCTAGAACCAGGAGGACATACTGGATAAAGGGAAGGGTGAATTCCTTTGGTCTTTGGGTTCTTTTGTGTGTAATGGAAATGAATTGAACTTGTTTCTGTGTTTCTGGGAAAGATCAGTGGAATGGGCAGAGTTAAAGATGCAGTAAAGTATTTATAATTAATGTCTTGATGTGACAGGTGCTCAAGGAGCCAGAAAGAAAGGGGTGGATGCAGAGCTGAGTCCTGGGTACAAGAAGGAAATACAAATGTGGTTAGGAATAGAGGTGTTTGTGGATAGGGGCAGGGAGGAAGCTTAGGGAGTCCCATAGATTGCATCTATACTCAGCAATCCTGGAAACAAGGTCATTGCCTGAGGGGAGCATAAAGGGCAGGGCGGCCACTGAGCAGAGGGATCAAGGCAGGAAGCCACGGGTAGGTTTCTCCTAGTCATAGCACTGCTATGCTCTTATGTGCTGAAAATCTGGCAGTCCCAGTGTAACTTAATAAAACTTTTACTATTTTGTAATTTGCATTACCTTTTAGTATGTTAGCCAAATAATTGCAGTATTTACTTTTACTTTGCTTAACTGAACTTCTCTTGACTTTTAGTTAGAAATCCTGTGTTCTGTCAACATTCTCCAGTTTATATTCATTGCCTTAAGACTGGACAAGATCATCCACTGGCCCTGGCTTGTATGTAACATTTTAAATCTTTAAATAAACATTTTTATTATGAAAATAATTTGTGTTCATTGTAGAAAACTTAGAAAGGACAGATAAGCAAAAGTAATAGAATAATAATAGCTCATAATCTACTGGGAGATAAGATGTTTAGAATATTTTTTCTTGTTTTGTGGTTTATTGTTTCATACTGATGGTTGAGAGCATACCACATGTATAAATTTGTATCTTACTTTTTTGTCCTAATCTATCATAAACATTTTCCCATGTCAATAAAAGGTCTTTAAAAACATAACTGTTAAAGTTTAATTGATGGAAAATATTCTTCAAATGCATTTATCAAACCATCCCCTTATTTCTGACTATTGAGGTTGTTACCAGTGTTTCAGCATTATAAATCATGCTGCAGCATATATTTTTGTGCATAAAATTTTTGCCTAATTTTTTCATTGTTTTTGTAGGAAAAACTCCAGAAACAGTATTAGTAGACCAGAGGGTGGGAACTTTTTCAGATTTTGAAATAAAAACTGAACTGCCAATTTGCTTTTCAAAAAAGTGGTGCCAATTTATACTCCTGCCAAGGGTGAGGTCTAAGTCATGCTTGTAACCTGTGGCTTCAACTAATATATATTTGGTTAATATTAACTGTGCATAGATAGATAAAAGGACTGATGGATGGATAAATTCACACACACACACACACTCACAAACACACATATATATATATATACTAGAGGCCCGATGCACGAAATTCGTGCATGGGTAGGGTCCCTAGACCTGGCCGATCTGTGGGGCAACTGGAGGGGTGATGGGGGGGCCCTCTGGCAACCTCCTTGGTTGGCCAGGCACTGCCCACTCGCTGGCCCCACCACCAGTCACCTCCCTCTGCAGGGTGACTGGCAGGGCAATCGAGGAGGTGAGGGGGAGGGCACCGGCCTACTCGCAGGCTGGCCCCGCTCCCCTGCCACTGGTCGCCTCCCTCTGTGGGGCGACTGGCAGGACAATTGAGGGGTCCCCGTGGCACCCGCCTTGGCTGGTCTGGGGCCTGTGGGCTGGGGACAGCTCCTGCTTTAAGTGTCTGCCCTCTGGTGGTCAGTGCACATCATAGCTACTGGTCGTTCCACCAGTCGTTCTGCTGTTTGGTCAATTTGCATATTAGGCTTTTATTATATAGGATACATATATATGTATATATATGTATATATATCCTAATAAAGAGGGAATATGCTAATTGACGCTCACACCATCACAAGATGGCTGTGCTCACAGCCAAGAAGGAGGGAATATGCTAATAGACTGCCCTGCCCTCAAAGATGGCAGCACCAAAGCCAATAAAGAGGAAATATGCTAATTGACTGCCACACCCTCAGATGTCAGATGCCCAGCCGCCCAGGGCCAGCCCGAGAAACAGGTAAGCCTCGGATGGTAGCTGCCCAGCTGCCCAGGGCCAGCTCGAGGCACAGGTAACCAGGGCCATCCAAGGCTTGCGCTACTGGCAGTGGCAGCAGCAGAGGTGTGATGGGGCGTCGCCTTCCCCTGATCACTGGGTTGCCTCCTGCCACTGAGGGTTCCCAGACTGTGAGAGGGGGCAGGCCAGGCTGAGGGACCACCCCCTTCAGTGTATGAATTTTCATGCACCGGACCTCCTCTAGTTGTGTGTGTGTGTGTGTGTGTGTGTGTGTGTGTGTGTGTGTGTGTATGTATGCATATATATATATATCAAGCTATAAATTAGAGAATACACTATGGTTTCTATTATTAATGCATAGAAAGAAAATGAGAATAAAGGTAGAGGAGCTCCATTGCCTCTGGGAAGTGGTCATGCCAGTTCCCTCCCCGCCCCCCCCCCCCCCCCCCGGCCCCAGCCTTCGCTGCTTGTTGTGCATTTTTTAAAATTATATTTTTATTGATTTCAGAGAGGAAAAGAAAGGGAGAGAGAGATAGAAACATCAATGATGAGAGAGAATAATTGGTCGGCTGCCTCCTGCACACCCCCTACTGGGGATCAAGCCCACAACCCAGGCATGTGCTCTTGACCATAATCGAACCTGGGACCCTTCAGTTCGCAGGCTGGTGCTCTATCCAATGAGCCAAACCAGCTAGGGCTTGTTGTGTATTTTTTCACACAAGACATTTTCTTAATTCACATGGTTTACCTTTAAAAGATAAACCAAAAGAAAAAAATAGAGAAAAAAAAAAGCGAAACTATTCATTTGGCAACAGGGAAGAAAATAAGAGAACATATGTTGCCTTCACAATGGCTAAAGACAAGGCTCATCACTTCTGCCCAAAGTCTTTGATAAAATATTCATAATAGAAAATGTTGTCCAGGCACCCATCCTACATCTTCAGGGTACTGTATCTAGACAACAATAATTGGGTTTCAGACTTTCTGTTGTGATATGGATGGAACAAATTTTGGTAAGACCAAAATCTAAGTGTTAGGTAAATCAGAAGAAAAAAAAAAGAATAGGAGTTGTGAATGTTTTCTGTAGGTGAACAGAAGAATTTTTCTAGGCCCGATCCTGTGCAGGTCCCAGCAGATGAAGTAGTCTGCTTGCACATTTACCACAATGATCAAGGGAGACCAAATGAGGCTGTTAGGACCACTAATGTTTCACCCATAGGGAACATGCCACTAAGTGAGAGTCTGATAACAGGGAAGAGACTGTGCATAGACTATAGTAAAACCTATGATCAGGAACTCCACTCAGGAGGACTAAAAAATCATACAGTAACTCAGGTCATTGGTCTAAAAAAGTAAAATGTAAACCCAAAGAACTATTAGAAGAAAACATAGGAAAAAATCTTTGGGACTTGGAATTAGGTGAAGAGTTTCTGGAATTAACACCAATAACATGGCCTATAAAAGAAGCTTGAAAGCGAAATGAAATTAATGAAAAGACAGGCCACGGGCTAAAAGAAAATATTTGCAAAGCACAGGTCTGACCAGGAATTGTATCCAAAACTTCTAAAGAACTCTTAAAACTTAAAAAATAAAAACCAAACAACCTAATTTAAAAATTGACAAAATACTTGAACAGAACATTCACAAAAAAAGATATACATATACTGAATGAGCACATGGAAAGGACACTGTTACCCATTAGGGAAAGGTAATAAAAACCAGGATGAGGTACCACAACACACACACACATCAGAATGGCAAAGCTAACACAATTATCTAGTGCAGAGGGACATGGACACTCACACATTACTGGAGGGAATGCCTAATTGTATAGGCACTCTGGAAAATGGTTTGACAATTTCTTATAAAGTTAAACATAGAGTTACCATGTGACTCAGCAGTGCCAACCCTGGGTATTCCCCATAGAGAAGTGAAAATGTACAGCCACACAGAAACCCATGCACAAGTGTTTATAGCAGCTATATTTGGGATAGTCAAAAATAGGAAAATACCCAAATCTTCCATGAGTGACTGGATGAACAGACTGGTATATCCATCCAGTGGAACACAACTCAGCAATGAAAAGGAACGACCTATTGATACACTCAACAACTTGGATGAATTTCAAACACATTTCACTGATTGAAAGAAGGGAGTCTCATGCTATGTGCTAATCTGTAGCATGTTTTTGAAAAGACGAAAGTATGGTGATAGAGAACAGATCAGTGGTTGCCAGGGTTTATGGGTAGAGGAAGGAGGTAACACAGTGAAGGGACAGCATGAGGGAGTTTTGTGAGGTCAAGGAGCTATCCTGTAGTCTACATGTGCATGCATGAAAAATCATAGAATGTACACCAAAGAAAACAAGTTTACTGCTTGATAACAGAAGTTAGAGGGCTAATGGACATGTTCAAGGGGGCAGTACAGGCAGAGAGAGATCCTGCCCCCCCCCCAGAACTTAGCCTGTGGGCTTGTATGGACATTAAACAAGGTCTTTGTAGTATGACAGCAACAAACACAGAACCCACATGGGAGAGGAGGCAGGGACCAGGTAGCAGAGTCCTCCCAGCATCAGTGTGCAAGTTGGCAGAAGACCTGTGCACCCTGGGCAGCTGAAGCTTCTAGGGCACACATTCCCCAGTCTTTGGCCAAAGTACCTCTGGCAGGATGGAGAAATGGCCTGTGAAGAGGGCACATTTCTCCATCCTGAGATGTGGTGAGTGTGCATGAGGATGATGTTGGCAGAACAGGTGCAGACTGAGTTAGATCATACCTTAGGAAAAGCAGCTGCAAAGCTCTTCACTCCAAGAGTAATCCACGGTGGGGTACTTCAGCAGGTAGCAGGTCCCACAGTGAGCACACTGTGTCCTCACAGCATTCTAAGCATGTAAGGCTGTCCTTGTTCATGCTTGTACTGTCTTCACCACAATGATCCAGCAAGGGGTTGACTATGCCTTCCCTTAGATTCTAGGGCAGAAACTAGAATACTATAAAGACATTTTTTCTCTCCTTCCCTCAGGTTGTATGTGTTCCCCTGTGGATTCTCATGTCCTTTCTGTGCCTGGTGGTTCTCTATTATATTGTGTGGTCTGTCCTGTTCCTGCGATCCATGGATGTGATTGCAGAACAGCGCAGGACACACATAACAATGGCACTGAGCTGGATGACCATTGTTGTGCCTCTCCTTACATTTGAGGTAAGCTTTCAACAGCAGAATTTCTGAGGTCCTAAAGACCACCCTTTCCTATGACAGCATCCTGCATACCTATAAGAGCAATGAGCTAACTCTTGGAGAGTACACCAAGAGATAATGATAGTAAAATCAGAATGTTGTTTCTTTGGAAAGGGCTAGGGACTGACAATGAGAAATGTACCTTTCTAGGTATGATGCATCTGTATGCATCAATTTGTCTACTTCTAGGAAGAAAGTTGGATGTTGTATTTCATGTATGATTCTGTAGAGAGTTATAGGATGGGCACTGTTGACTCCTCAAAACCAGCACCAGGAGGAAGTCCCCTTAACAATGCTGTTGTTGGATACTTTGCAGGTGGATGGATTTTATTTTCCCCAAAGTAGGGAGCTTCTACTGTCTCATGGAGATGACTTTCCCCTTTTGAGACCTGGCGAGGGAGGAGCATTATGGCTTCAGACATTGTCCATTTTCAGATGCTGTAACCAAGAAACTCAGCTCTTTCTCTTTCTTTAGATCCTGCTGGTTCACAAACTGGATGGTCACAATGCATTCTCCTGTATCCCAATATTTGTTCCCCTTTGGCTTTCCTTGATCACTCTGATGGCAACCACATTTGGACAGAAAGGAGGAAACCACTGTATGTACTCAGTATTTCAGAAATCCTTAATGTGTGTGTGTGTGTGTGTGTGTGTGTGTGTGTGTGTGTGTAAGGACGAGCCTGAGGGCACCAATTAAGGAGCTTGCATAGGAAAGCTAGCGCTGAGGAAAATGTGGAATCTTCCAAGGGAAGGGCATGATGTCAACCTTGCTTTCCTTGCCCTGTACTACAGCCTCCATAGTAGTACACTACAGTTTGAGGTAGGACTGATCCTGGCAGGTGGCCTGTCTGATCCCATCCCATCCACTGCAACATTTGAATCAAGGTAACTCCTTTTCAGGGGATCCTAGGATTAGAGAAAAATCCACATTGCCCATTGACTCCCAGGAGTCCTCCTAAGTTCGATTTCCTTCTAGCTTTCCCCAGTGTCATTCCTGACATTCCCAGGTCTTGTCAGTGGTGCCCTGCTAGCTCTCTTTCCTCTTCGCTATTGCTGTGATCTATGGAAAGGATCCCTTCCTCACTAGACTGAAAGCTCCTTTGCATATAGTCCCTGAACACGCCCTTCTGGAAGCCAATGAGGGAGGGTGTTGTGCCCCAGGAGAGCCAGTACTACTCTGATGGTCCTGTGGTAAACAAACAGGAAGAGTGAACCTCAGAGAAGCAGTTTTGAGGTGGCCGCATGGTCTCAGGCTGCTTCCTGGCCTGCTTTTCTCCTGGATTCCGGAGGATGACAGGAATGCTTTCCTTGGATGTTACTCTTTGTCATACATTAGTTTATCCTGGGTAGGGAAGATTAGAGGATGTCTATAGAGTCTAGACTCCACAGGTATTTGGGACTTACTAGAGTAAGTACTCAAACTGGAGCACCCCTCAGAATCATTGAGAGGGCCTGTGCAAGCAGACTGTCCCAACTTATGATTCTGACTCAGTCTGGGCTGGGCCAAAATTGTATCCCTACCAAGACCCCAGGGACACTATCACAGCTGGTCTGGGAGCCCCACTTGGAAAACCATGATGCACAGATCTGACTTCTTGTCCTTAGTGGATATGTAGGCCTTGCTCAATCTTCATTTCTAAGACATCAGGATGAATTCATTCAGGATGGAAAAGTAATCTGAAATTCAGTGCAGGCTAGTATTTGAAAGATTGCATTCTTCTTTTTCAGGGTGGTTTGGTATTCGCAAGGATTTCTGTCAGTTTCTCCTTGAAATCTTCCCATTTTTGAGAGAATATGGAAACATTTCATATGATCTTCATCATGAAGATAATGAGGAAACCGAGGAAACCCCAGTTCCTGAACCTCCTAAAATTGCTCCTCTGTTTCGAAAGAAGGCCAGGGTAGTTATCACCCAAAGCCCTGGGAAATACATCCTCCCACCTCCCAAATTAAACATTGAAATGCCAGATTAGACACCACTTCCTGGGGCAGAATGCAAGCGCACTGGGACGCATGCGCTCCTCTACCTTCCTCTGCCTCTTTGTTCATCCCCCAGAACTGGTACTGGAGCTGGGGCTCCAGGTACTTCCATCTCATGCCTTGTTTGCACTCAGTGCCTGCCAGTGACTCATCACAATGGGACACACAGGTGGCAGGTGACTGGAACATGTGGTTTGGTTTGGGGTGTGTCAATGGATGTGGATGCAATGGAGGGAGCAAGTGTGAGAGGGAGAGATGAAGCTGATTCTGACCAATTGGCCGTGGCTGATTAGGCCAGAGAAGTAACATCTACAGAGCTGGTTTTCAAAGTGCTAAAATGCCTATCAAAAGTGTTATTTGAAAATGTATTTTTAAGCCCAGCCAGCCTCGCTGCTTAGCTCAGATTCTCCTGTTGTGGTGTAGTCAGTAGGAACTGTAAATAATCCTCTCTGGCACCATGTGTGTATCCACACAATCATTACTGTTTGTGTTCCTTCTGTGGAAGTAGTTTCTCTTTGGGCATGCTGACAGCAATTTTTAATGGCCCTATCAGTGAGCCTTTTCTAATGGAGTGACTCCGTGCTTGTATAGTATTTATACAAATATTTTAGCATTGTAATATACCGTGTTAAATCCTAGTTCTGTACAGTATATTCTGTTAAAGTATTTTTTTACAAGCTTGTACTGGAGACATGCATCTTCTGTTGCAGAAGTAGAAGTCAGGGGTGCACCTGTCCCACCCACTGTGGTGCCACCCCTTAACAGGACATCACCATTTCCCCTTGAATTTCTGCACATACATAGTAGCTGCTACTGCCAGAACAGCCAAAATAAAGCAAGAAATGATCTGTGCTTTTCTAACAGTCTGGGAATATTGGCTTGCCAGAAAACTATCAAGCATGACTTAAAACTAGTACACTGGATGAAGTTGCTGAGACTAGGAACAACCAGTAGAATTGTGTATATGAGAAGATCTGAGGCTTTCTGTCTGCCTTCAACAAGAACACTTTTGGCTGGGCTTGTGCTTTTGACTAGGAAAGCAGTTGCTCTAAGAGCTGATGGTAAAACCACGAGTCAAAGCAGATCCTATAGGTAACAGCCTTCTGCCTGGGAACAAGTAGGAAAATTTTTAAAAGGAGGGTAAAGGGACACTGGCATTCTCACCCAGGAAAAGAGTGGACGGTTTAAGGTGGGCATCTGCTAACTTGTCTAAACTGGGCTCTACTGATGTCTACCACATACGTGACTCCAGCTGCGCCCTGGCCTCCAGCCAGGCTGTTCTGTCTTGGAGACATTTGGAATCGTGTAGACTTTCCTGCTTGGTGTGTAACAAGTGTAGATCAGCCCACTATTTTTGCTCCCTTTAGCTGTTCAATAAACTGGTTCCTCATTTTCTATGCACTCTATATGGCTCTTGCTTTAGATATGGTCCAGGACACTGAAATTTTTCTGATCCAGAGGGAAGGAAACTTCTAGCTGCCACAAGTGGATGAGAAATGTGGTGGTGGGTGAACATCCCTAATGAGTCTTCTGGTACAGTATGAACGCAGTTCTGTAATTGTTACAGCTCAAGAGTCTTACAAAAGTGTTCTGTGGTTCTAAGACAATCTTAAAGCTGAAATTGGCTATTTGGTGCTCCCAAGGCACTGCGTGATCACAACAGTGGCTGAGTATTGCTTATGAAATAAAATAGTCTGTGATTTCTGTCTAGCTCACTCTAGCTGCCTGTGTGGTTTAATGAGCATTTAAATTGTGTGGCTTTTCAGCCCATGCTTCACATCAACCATCAAGGAAGTCCACCATTTTCTGGTGACAGATTATTTCCTATGGGAGCCAAAGGCCACAGATTTATCATTTTGAAAGCTCAGTAGATTTCAGATTAATTGTTAGACAAAACACAGTAGCTATGATTTAAGTATCAGGTACTTTGCTACCTAATGTACATCCATTGAATCCTCAGGACCCCATGAAGCAGGTGCAACTGCTATTATCCCCATGAGTAAATAGAACCTCAAAGAGGTCAAGTAACAGGCCCAGAGTCTGCAACTAGGAAATATTAAGTCCAGATGCCAGTGTTCCCCAGCCAACAGTAGTATCTTCAATGACACCCCTCTTTCTCTCTGCATACTGCATGTTCAGACTATACCCAAAGACTCATTAGGCATGGTGACTCTCCCCTGCATGCCTTGGCCACCTAAGTTCTTAGCATAATCTGAACAGAGCTTGTTGGGGCAGGGGTGAAGTCCTCATGATCCCCACCTGGACTAAGCAAGACTTAGGCCTGTGCCCTCTGCTATCTGAGTCTGTGTCCTTCAGACCAAGGCTCTGACTCCCACAGATTTCCCCAGGCATGTGGAGGCAGGGGGCATTGCTCAGCCTGGGAGTCCAACCCAGGGTCCTGTAGACCTGACAGGAACACCAGGAGTTAGATTCTATAGTACCCTCTGTTCTGAGACCAGTGGACCCCAAAGTCCTCACTCAGGAGGGCCTCACAACTCTTGCAGAGATCACTGCAGTACCAGGACAGATGCTGGAGGGGGCACTGCTGGGCCCAGGATGTGTCAGGGGCAGACAAAGATTACTATGAGTAAGGTTAAACAGTGAAATCAGCCCTAGCTGGTTTGGCTCAGTGGGTAACGTGTCATGCAGACTGAAGGGCCCCAGGTTCAATTTTGGTCAAGGGCACATGTCCAGGTTGTGGGCTCGATCCCCAGTGGGGGAGGGGAAGGTGTGCAGGAGGCAGCCGATCAATGATTCTCTCTCATCATTGATGTTTCTATCTCTCTCCCTCTCCCTTGCTCTCTGAAATCAATAAAAATATATTTAGAAAAAAAGTGCATTGGACAGAGAAATGTAGACAGACAACCACAATCCCACAACACCTCCCCAAATCCCTGCTTTGCTCAGCATCTTCAGTAGTAGCTAACTTTTAGAACCCACAGTGATAGCTGAGCTGATAAAGAAACCCCATGAGAAGGGGGGCAATTATACAAGTATACTGATAGATTCAAGTTAATGAATTCCCAAATAAATAGAGCAGTATACCATATACATTTAAGGAGAACAGAATATTGCAAAGATAGCAATCATCCTTTCTTTTTTAAATGTTTTTACAGATTTATAGATCTATTGCCTTAAGTTTAGGACCAAAATGACTGACAATCTTGGGCTTCTGAATTCTGTTCCCAAAATCAACACTGGCAAACTACAGAAGGGAGAATGAAATTGTAAAATATACATATCAGAAAAAAAAAAAACACACACACGAAAAAGAACCAAAGAGACAAAAGAAGAGAAGAAAAAAATAAAATATACATATTAAAATTGTAATCTAAACAATAAAACAGAAGAAACTCCTGGAGAAGACTGAAGAATGTGGTAAGCTTTTACTTGTGTTTGGGGTGGAGGTAGTGGGAAGTTGGGAGGGTCCGTAGCCTGCATAGATGCAGATGACTGGATGGGAAGTAGGAAAAGTGTAAACTTCTACCTCTACTGCATTGTGGAAATCAGAGGCAACATATCAGGCCATAGATGCCACTAACTCTCGGGTAATACCAACACAGTATGAGTAAAAGGGAGGAAGGAGCCAATAGGGCTTCAGAGTCTGTATTAATAACCGTGTGAAATCACCTTAGTGGGTGAGTCAGAACTTTTCAAACTAATGCTATATAAGAAAGAGCTAATATGCTAATTAGACCGAACAGCACAACGACCAGATGACCTTCTGGACGAAGCCGGGATGCAAGAGCTGGCAGAGCCTGCGAGGGCCAGCCAAGGTAGCCGGGACTGTGAGGGCGGAGCCCCTTGCACGAATTTCATGCATTGGGCCTCTAGTCATTTTAATAAAAGATGCAGACAGGACTAGAAATAGAGTGTCAAGATCAGAGTAAATCAGGCAGAGTAAGGGTGGGTATGAATGCAATCCTGAAACTTGGCAAGATGTAAAATTTATTTCTAACTTCGATTGAGGGTTTGAAAAAACAAAAGTCAGTCATCTGGAGTATAAAACATTAGCTAACTTCAAAAGAACAGAACCCCCTTCCACCTTCATTTCCTGCTGCTCATCGTTTTCCATGTAGAAAACAATTATTTTAGAACAAAATGTTTCAAAAGTCTGGTTGCCTAGTAAATAGACACTGTGAGAAAGGGGGCTTCTCCTCTGATGCTCCCCAGGGACCTTGGCTCTGCAGCGCCCTCTCTAGGAACTGCGATGTGACCACCATGGTCTACACCAGGGTTGTGAGGACCCTCCAAGTAAGGACTGAGGGCTCTACCGCCCCACAACAGAGGGCCCACCCGGCACCCAGCTCTGGTGCTCCTGTCAGGTCGGGGGTACCTCAGGCAGAGGTGCCAGGCTGTGCACTCCCGCCCCACCTCCTAGAGGGACCTGGGGGAGGCCGACACTTGGCCTGAGGGGCACAGACCCTGGTCAGCACAGGGTGGGGTCCCGGGCCATCCAGCCCAGGTGGGGACCAGACGGTGCTGCTGGGCACACTGGGAGCGGAGCCCCGCCCCTGGCATCATCCCTGGTGACCCCAGAATTGGTTTCCGGAAGTGATGTCATTGGCTTCCACCTGAGAAGCCTGAGGGAGCTGAGCGCCATCTTGAGAAGGCCGGCTTCGGGCCGGTAGAGGGGACAAGCGCTGAGGGGAGCAATCTCAGGTCGGCGGAGCCCAGACTCTGCCTGGAGTCAGGGTGAGGACCAGAGGGGGTCCCCTGGGATCTAGGTCAGCCCCTGCCGGGAGCCCTGGGGAGCGAGGCCCACGGACCTCCCCTGGGGTCACGGGGTTGAGGGCTCCGTGTGGGGGTCCGGCCTCCCGGTTCACAGAGGGAGGGACCCAGGACCTGCAGGCCTCATGGTGACGGCCGGCCGTGGGGGAAGACAAGGCGACTCCGGGCCCCACAGCAGTCAGTCCTGGGAGCCCCAAGGTGCGGGGTGACCGCGAGCGGCTAGGACTGACTTCCGCATCTTCGGGGTGGAGACACTGGGGGGGGGGGAGGGAGGGCTTCGGGTCATGGCAGAGTCTCAGGTCGGCAGAGGGTGTCCGGGACCCGCCCAGACTCAGTGTGAGGACCCTGAGGGAGACTGGGGGCCCTGGACCCCAGAACAGTGTCCGTCCAATAGGCCTCCCGGGGGTGGGGAGGGGTGATCTCACACATTGTGCTTTGTGATTTCTCCATCTGGGTCTGAGAGACTCTGGGGGTCTAGTAGGAGGAGCAGGGCTTCAGGCAGCAGGGGTGGGGGATCCCAGGTCCTGCTGCTGTCAAGTTGAAGACCCTTGAGGAAGATTGGGGGCCCTGGACCCCAGAACAGGGTCCGTCCAACAGGCCTCCTGGGGTGGGGGAGGGGTGATCTCACACATTGTTCTTTGTGATTTCTCCATTCTGTCTGAGATACACTGGGGGTTTGATACAAGGAACAGGGCTTCAGGCAGGAGAGCAGGAACCTCAGGTCCTGCTGCTGTCAAGTTGAAGACCCTTGAGGAAGATTGGGGGACCCTGCACCTGAGAACAGTGTCCATTAGGCAGGCCGCCTGCGGGTGGGGGAGGGGTGATCTCCCACATTGTGTTTTGTGATTTCTGCATCTGGCTCTGAGAGACACTGGGGCTGTGGTAAAAAGAAAAGGGATACAGGCAGCAGCAGGGTGATCCCAGGTCCTGTTGCTGTCAAGTTGAGGACACTGAGGGAGATTGGGGAGCCCTATACCTGTGATCAGTGTCCATCCCGCAGGCCTCCTTGGGAGTGGGGGAGGGGTGATCTCACACATTGTGCTTTGTGATTTCTGCATTTGGTCTGAGAGACACTGGGGGTTTCATAGAAGGAGCAGGGCTTCAGGCAGCAGAGGGGGGACCCCAGATCCTGCTGCTGTCAAGTTGAGGACCCTGAAGAATATTGGGGGACTCTGGACACCAGAATCATCAGGCCAGGGTGGACCAGTGGGTGGGGTGACTACAGGGTGGGGTGACCTCTGCATGAGGTCTGAGAGACTCTGGGGTTCCGTGTAAGGAGCAGAGCCACAGGTCTGCTGAAGGAGAACAGACAGGACCCTGGACCCCAAAATGTAGGGGACCCCATAAAAGCCCTCCCCTGCTAAAAGCCATGGGAGACCCCATGCCAGATGACCCCTTCAGTTGTCTCCTGACTTTGGCATGCAGGCCTGAGACACACTGGGGTTCACTGTAAGGAGCACAGCCACAGGATGACTGAAGGCACCCTGGACCCCACAACTAGGGGACCCCATAAAGCGCTACCCTGCTATCAGCCTTGGGATGCTCCCTGGTAAAAGACCAAGTGAAGAGTTTCCTGACTTCCTTATCCAGGACTGAGTGAGACTCAGGACTTGGTATAAGATGTAGGGAATCACACTTCCAGAAATATATCCTAAAAAACTGGAAATACCTATGAGAAAGAATGTATGCACCCCTATGTTCATAGCAGCACAATTTACAATAGCTAAGATCTGGAAACAGCCCAAGTGCCCGTCAGAAATTTATTTGAGGAAAAAGCTGTGGTACATTTATACCATGGAATACTATGCAGCAGTATAAAAGGTAGGCTGTCTTGCCCTTTGAGACAGCATGGAGGGTCCTGGAGGTTTCATGCTAAGTGAAATAATCCAGTCAGAGGAAGATAAATATCACATGATTGCACTCATATGTGGAATCTAAGTTACAAAGTAAACTGATGAACCCAATAGATACCCACAGGTGCAAGTATGGAACAGATTGGGGAATCTCAGAGAGAAGTTGGGGAGGGTGGGAAGTAATCAACCAAGGACCTTGTATACATATATGCAGGGCCCATGGATACAGACAATTGGGTGGTGAGGGCAGGGGGCAGAGGGCAGGGGTATGCTGGAGGGGGTCATATGTAATCTAAAAAAATTAAAGCAAAATATGCTAATTAGACCAGACATCCTTCCAGATAACCTTCTGGTGGAAGCCAGGGCTTCTAGGGAAACCGGGTCCCAGGTGCCAGAGGGAACCTGTTGCTGGAAGCCAGGTGTAGGAAAGCCTTCTCTTGCACAAATTCTGTGCATCGGGCCTCTAGTCTTTTAAATAATAAAGAACTATTAAAACATTAAAAATAAAAACAGTGTAGGGAATCAGGTCCACAGAGGGGAGGGCAGAGGTACTGCCCGGACTCAGGTGGATTTGATGCCTTCAAATCAGGGTCTAGGAGCCTGTGGGGTTTCGTATAACAAACAAGCCCCAGTTCCGCAGAGGAAGGACCCAGAACCAGCCAAGGTCAAGGTGAGGACCCTGAGTCAGGACTGAGGGGACCCAGACTCCCAATGTAGAGGCCGCACATAACGCCACCTTGCTCTCAGCCTTGGAAGGCCCCAGTTAGGTTGACCACATGTGATGTCTCCTGACGTCAGCATTCAGGTCTGAGCGAGAGTGGAAACTTGATAAAAAGTGTAGGGCCTCAGGTCCACAGATGGGATGCAGAGGCACTGCCCAGAGTCAAGGTGCTTTTCCTGACTTCTGCATCCAGGTCTGACAGGCTCTGGGGTCTGGTGTAAGGAGCAGGGTCTCAGGTGGCAGAGGGAAGCATCAAGGAGGGCCCCAAGGGAGGACTGACGGAATCCAGGAACCCTAAGCAGAGGGGAGTCCACAGAAGTCTGCCCTGCTGAAAGTCTTGGGAGGCCCTGTGGTGGATGACCATGCAGAGAGGAACCACAGAAGCCCAGACTTGATGTCCGCCCTGGCAATTCAGGGGGAACAACATATGGGGCAGAGGGGAGGACCTGGGTCCTGCCCAGAGTCAAAGTGAATATGCAAATGGAAGACAGAGGAAACCAGGACCCCACAACAGAGATGCCCCATGTTACCCCTACTGTGAACCCTGGGAGGCTTCCGGTCAATGACCACATGCTTTCTTCCTGACTTGGGCATCTTAGGTTGACAGGAGGTTCCGACTCCAGCCAGGAATCACGGTGAGGATCCTGCAGGAAGAAGAGGGGACTCCACGCCCTGAGGGCTGAGGGGTCAGGCTCCAGGAGGGAAAAGAAGGGCTGCAGGGCTCTCCCAGGATAGGAGGTAAGGACCCGAGTTAGGGCCCAGGAAGCCCCCTAGCACACCTTGAAGTATGCCTGAGGTTTGGCCAGTGTCATAAGTCCCCAGTGTGCCTGTTCCTGCCAGCAGCACCTGGAAGCCTCATGCTAGGCCTGTGTATTTGGGTTGCTTCCAGACTTCTACCTTAGGAGTGGCAAAGGGAGGTGAGGGCATTGTCCTAAAGGTGCTGGGTAATCAAAGTGGGGGTCTTGAGGCAGGATGGTGGTATCTCTCACCCAAGTAAAAATAAGGACCAGTTGGCATAGTCTCTGCTGGTGCAACTGGGTCACTCAGGCATGATAGTCAATGTGGTGTGTCCTCAAGTCCACCTTGGAGGTCTCAGAGAGATGGTGGACATGGCCTGCAGTATTCGTTCTAAGTTCAGCAGAAGGGAAAGGTCCCAGGCACTCCAGGAGTGAACATGGGTAGCTTGGGCAGGAAGGAGGATACTACACTCCAGACAATGAGTGCCCTGAACCCAATCTGTGCTGCTGTCAGCTCTGGGAAAGGCCTGGCATGGGTCTGCAGAGGTGGTTCCTCCTCATGTGTGTCTCAGGGCACTCAGGAAGGACAGGACCTTGGTCAGAGGGGATGGCTTCAGTTCATGAAAAGAGGAGCTGAGGTTCTGTAAGGGTGGTAATGGTCTGAATGTTTTCTTGTGGAAAACTGGCCTTTCCTGGGTATGCGCTCCAGTAACCACCTGGGGTTTGAAAGTGCAGTCAGGTACTTCTGCTTCATGTTGGTCAGTACAGCCTGCTTTTCCAGTTCCACATCCTCCTCAGGAGCCACGTTTTCTGGGCACTGCAGAGTTGCCCCAATGTCAAGGAGCCCTGAGCACCATGAGAGAAGCACTGAGATGTTTTTCCTTCCATAAACCAAAGGCTTCCTGTGAGAGGAAACGGTTCTTCAAAGTTGCACCCACTAGAAGCTAAGCTGATTTCACCAAAGGGACATGGAGTGAGGTGGGTCCCTCTGACTGAGCACTTCTGATGTGTCAAACTCTGTTCAGGGAATTCTGGGTGAGGCCAGGGGAGAGAGGGAAAAGAAGAGGACAGAGCCTGGTCCACTAACGGGCAGGTCCCAGCCCAACTGCTGTGGGCAGCACGTACAGGTCAGAAGGGTCCTGACTGCTGTGGGGAACCCACAGGCAATCAGGTCCCAAGCTCTTCACTAGGAGAAAGGAGCTGGTGTGAAACCTCAACCACTGAGGGGTGAGCGAATGTGCCCCGGATGCCATGGGCAGTGGGGGAGAGGCAGGTGTGTGAAATCAGGCAGACAGTCTGATTCTGGAGGCCACCTGATATTCTCTGTGTGCTGTGCAGCCTCCCATGGTCTGTCACACACACAAACATGTGTGCACACACATAAACACACATGCGTGCACACAGGCAACACCACATGCAGACTTGGACCTGTCCCTGCCTCTCAGGTCACCAATGGGAACTGAGGCCCAGTGTGGACAGAAGGGTTCTCCCAGGTCGTAGGAACTCGGCCCAAGGAACCCCAGCCTGGGCCCCTTGCTGCCCCTTTGAAGGTGTGCTGCTTACAGAAACCACAGCCCCACCACCACAGGTTCAAAAGAAAACAAGCCCCAAACTCCTGAGCAAGGTCTTGGGGGTACTCTTGGAGGGGTGTGAGCTGCGTTCAGGGTGTCACACCTTGCCAGTGATCAGTCCTCACCCATACTTCTCCCTTCCAGGAGCAGGGCCTGAATCTGTGTGGCGTTTCACTTCACACACCTGCCCCACCCCCACTGCCCTTGGCATCCTGGGCCCGATCGCTCACCCCTCAGTGGTTGAGGTCCCACACCAGCTCCTTTCACCTGGTGAAGAGCCAGTTCCCCTGGCTGCTCACTAGGGTTGCCAACAAGTCTCCAGAGTCTTGATCGCATTTAAGACAAAGCCTGCATAAGGCTGCGGGAAGGAGAACTCATCTCCCTAGAGATCCTTGGGCCTCATGTGGCCTGGAGAAACCTACAAGTGTGAATGTCAATAAGCATCATGCATCAGCCCTCCATGTTCATGCATGTGGGCTGACCTCTCCCCAATGACCCCTGGGGCCCTGGAACCCCACTGACAGGGATGGTGGGAGAGCAGAGAGTGTTGGCTCCTTCTTCCTATCCCCACGCAGTCAGCGGCCAGGTCCAATGGAAAGGGCTGGCGATGCAGATGCCTCATCCATCAGATGGAGTCTTTGGGGGGATCAAGGAAGAAGGTGGAGACAGGTAAGGAGAGGCACTCGGCACAGGATGTGGTCAGTTCCACAAAGGAGGTCACTGAGACCAGGGGAGCACAGAGGAGGGAGAAAGGGCGCTTTGGCTTCACACTGGGTGAGTGGGTTCTAGTCCTCTCCCAGCGCAGACACTCCTGGGCTTTGCTTCTTCTCTTCCCCCCCCCCCCCCGAATCTAACACAGTCAGCTAACCTTGTCCTTTCATCCCAAGGGGTGGCAGGTCCCCAAGCACCCTGGTTCCTCTCCCAGGGCTCCTGACTGTAAATCCTTATAATTCAACCTCTGCTGGGCCCTGGGACACCACCGTGTGATCTCAGATCATCCTGCCAGGTGTCTACACTCGACCACTTTGGGTGTCACCCTCCTCCATCCCCTGGCTGCACCAATGCTATCCGCACTCAGCAGGCACACCTGGCCCCACTGCAGCATAGAGAAAGGAATAACAAGAACAGGAACAATTGGCACTGGTACCCACACACCATGCCCATATCAGGCCCTGGGATGGGCATGATCCAGGGATCTTAGAATTCAATCCTCAAATAACTGGGTGGGACAGTGAAATTGGTACCCCATTCTACAGTTGAGAAGGTGACACCTAGGGATGAAAAGATGGCCCACGATCTTGGGGCCCTGACTGCCTCACCCCCTGTTCTTGCCTCTTTTCCTTGTACCTGAAGAATGGGGTCCTTCCTCCTTGTTGGAGGGCAGAGCTGTGCTGTGACAGGAGCAGAAACCTGGGCCGAAGTCTCATCCAGGTCCTAGTACCTGGTGGAGCTCAGTCTCTGCAGGGCTGTGAGTATCTGGCCCATAATAGGACAGTCAGAACCGGTGGCTACACATCATAGAACCTGAGCCACAGTACCACACTCCACATGAGCACCCCCACTCTGCTTGTCTCTCCCCTCCTGTCTTAAAGAACATAAACCTGACGTCAGCTATTATGTCTTCGTGTTTATGAAACACACCCACTCTCAAAGACAAGGCTCTGAGGAAAAAAACTGCCACCTGTTCACTCTTCCCTGACAGTCCCTGTGTCCAGCTCCTCTGAATTCACTCCTTTTCACTCTAGCTGGGTCTCCTATCCCGGCGATCTGAACCACACCTCTTGCTCACCCAAGGACCTTATCCATAAATAAAAGGAATTTAAAGAGGTAATCAAGTTAAAATGAGACCCTCCTCCAATGACCTGTGTCCTCACCTAAAGAGGAAATTTACAGACATGTACACACAAATACCTTATAAAGATGAAGGCTGAGACCTACAAGCCAAGGGGTGCCAAAGCATGCCTGAAAACCACCAGAATCTGGGGACAGGGATGGACAGATTCTCAGACCTCAGTATAGGCAAACTGGGCCCACATTTCCATCTCTGACCTCCAGCCTCTGCAACAGTGAGACAATACTGGTACATGTCTGTTGTTTAAGCCACTAGAGCAGTAGTGCTTTCATGTGACCACCCCAGCAAATGACCACACAGGCATAGCTCTTTCACACACATCTCCACAGGGTAGAGAATGGTTTCACCATCCACAGCCCATCAAATACATTCTTTCATGTCTACATTGTCTTTTAAGATTGACTGATTTTCCCCTACTGATGAAGAGTCACAGACCGCTTTGCATTTTCTGCTACTATAAGGGACACTACCACAAACATTCATTGACTATAGACTTGTTAGCAGGAGGCCTGGGTCACATGCACGCACATCTGAGATGCTCACTCACACCAGCAAATGGCCTTCCACAGAAGCTCAGCCGTGTATGCCCTGCCAACCATGGGCCACGGTACCATTTCCTCACATGCTTGTGGGCTCTGAGCATCACCGCTGTGCTTACCCTTCACCCACCTGCTGAATAACAAATGGTCGCCCTGTCGTTGGGTTTGAATTATTTATAGCAGAGGCTGGATGTTCCCCTGTGGCCTGGCCATTTGTATTTGTTCTGCTGGGGTTTATGCCTCATTTCCGCCATGGAATTTTGGCCTCTTTTCTCATCAAAGCCACAAAATCACAAGGAGATCTGATCTGCATGGGTGGCATCCCTAGGGAGAACTGAGGCCCTGTAAAGGCATGAAGGGGGCTGAGTGCCCTCCTGCCTCACAATGTAGAGTACCTGCTTTGTGGCCTGAGGAAGACACACTCTTCCACTTGCCTTTGCTTCTTCTCCTGCACGAGGACAAGAGGGATAATGAGTCAAGGTCATTAGGGACAAGACAGCAATGTTGGCTAACATACCAGAACAGTCTTCTACTCAGCAGGGATTGGAAACCACCAGGACCAAGGAGGTTCCAACTGGTGGGAAACACATGTGGCACCTTACTCAGGGTTTGGTTCTGCCAATCATAGCAGTGGCTCTCTCCTGCCTTACCTGTTCAGGGACCACATGATGGCCCAGCCAGCTGCACAGAAAACCATGTAATGTAAGTGGCTCATGTTCTTACAGCCCAGCAGAGCCCCGTCTCCAGGGGGAGAAAACTCCCCCTCCCCTCACATCATCAAATGGGAAGGACTTGGGGATCCTACAATCTCATTCCCTTCAATGTAATCCTGGGTAGGCCCACTGGGAGGGTTGTTATGGGCAACCACACACACACACACACACACACACACACACACACACACACACACACGGATGGTAGGCAAGTGAAGGTAGCCAGAAGAGGACACAGAAAAAATGTGTTCTGAGCTGGGGCAGGAGTGCTTCCAGTTCCACAGCAATCCACAACCCTGGAGCAATATCTTTCAGAGGGCCCAGCAGGCCTGCAGCCAAACTGAGCATCCCTGCTCCCTTCTGGAGACTCAGGTCTCCTGGCCCCACTGGCCATGGAGGTGGCTAAGCTCTGGGTTGACCCAGCTGAGGCCCCCATACAGGACAGTCCTCCTCCTCCCCGCGGCCCAGGGAGACAGCCAGTACTGAGAAGAGTGCCTCCCAGGACCTGATGAGGAGAGGATTCTGGGACTCTGAGACCACAGAGCAGCAGGCCAGCAACCTGGCTGCTCCTCAGCTGATCCAGGACTGCTAACAGGTGACTGTAGACACCCACTGGCTTTGGTGAGCTACCCGTGCTGGCGGAGACAAAAACCCCTTTTCTTGCTGGCTTACAAAGGCACATAGACACATACATCCTTAAGTAGCACGCCAGGACACAGCAGCACTCCATGACGTAGCAGCACACGTGCCAGGATTCTGCAGGCACTTAGCTGGCGCGCAGGTAAGCAGTCGGGTAGAGACTTAGACACGCATGCAGACCACGGTTGCTAGGAGACATTGTTGGCTCACTGGACACAGGCTCACAAGATGACCAGGGTAGATTGGGACCTCCTGACAGTGAGCAGGGCTAAGCAAGCAGAGGGGCGGGGCTTGGGGCGAAGGCTGTGCTGGGGGAGGAGTATCTGGGTGAAACCATTGGAGAAAGCCAGGGGGAGTAGCTGGGGCCTGAATTGTGAGAAAGCTGGGGAGGAGCTGTTGAAATGCTGGTGGAGGAGTATCTATTGGAGAGCGTGGAGGCAGAGCTGAGGGCTGAGCTCTGAAAGCTGGGGAGGATCTGTGGTCTGGGGTAGGAGGAGCTGTGGAAAAGCTGGTGGAGGAGGCAGACCTGAGAACTGAACTGTGAGAAAGCTGGGGAGGATCTGAGGGGAGGGGGTGGAGGGAAGTTGGGGAGGCGGAGCTCAGAGGCGGTGAAGGAAGAGGCTGGCAGTGGGGAGAGTTGGGGGACAGTGTCTGGGAGCAGATCAGTGTGAAATAGCTCTGGGAGTAGATGGGAAGGAACTGTGGCAGAGACGGAACAGGGGGAAGATGATCTGTGGGAAAGAGCTACAGGAGTAGCTGGGGGCAGAACTGTGAGAAAGCAGGAGGTGGAGCTGCAGGGTGGAGGTGGATCTGGAGTTGGAGCAGGGCAGAGGGGGTGGATTGCTGTGGAGGTTTAGGGCTCAGCTGCACATAGCTGGCTATGGAGCAGGGCTAAACTAGCGGGGAGCTGAAGAGGATTAGCTTCTGAGCGTGGGGCAAGGGGGACCCACGGGGAGAGTGTACCTTTGGGCACTGGGAACCATGTGACAGGTGGCTTCCCACTCAATGGCCAAGGCCAGACAGTGCCCTTTTGATTACCATGACACCTACCCTCAGTCTGCCCTGCACCAGTAGCCATGCACCAAAGTGGCAGCCCAGGGCCTGAATGACCTAAGGGGACCCTGAGAATGGACCCTGGGGGATATGGAGGCCCCAGACAGGACAACTAGACTGAGTCCTGCACCTTAGGTCTGAATGCCCAGGACAGCTCTGCTTTCTGCAAGCTCATCCACGCCCCTATCCAGCCCACCCCAACCCCTGGTAGTGCCTTGAGCTAAGGTTTTCACATTGGCATTTTTTTGTAGCATGTGAGAAGAAAAATCCCCACTGTGTTTCTTGCTGTCTCTCAGAGCTGACATGTCTCAAACAAAGCCACCTTCCCTATTGGCTGTTTCTTCTCTTCTAGCTCTCAGTTACAGGCTTAACCCTCTCAATGCCACCACACTTGACTCCTCTGGTCCACTGACCCACCCGCTTTCTTAGTTTTACTTGATGACCAAGGCCCATGTCCCTGCCTCTAAAATTCCTAATAAGAAAAAATGCTGCACTTTCTTGTCCCTGCTGCTTCTCCCTGAGGTCAGGTTTCATGGTCTGGGGCCAGTGCTATTCCCTAAGTCTCCCCGACTGGCCTGGACAACCCTGTCTTTCCTCCTCCAGTGGGTCCTCCAAGGTGCCATCAAACTGCACATCTGTTCTCATCAACCCCAGACAGGAAACCCTGTGGAGTTCTCTTGTTTAAGGGCAAACACCTGGGGGTCATAGGAGGGCCTTCCAGTGGTCCCAGCTCTCCCTCATCACCCTCTGGGTCACAGTGCTGCGGAGTCCCTGCACCCTGGGCATCTGCACGCCTTCTACCAGGACTCTGCCTTTGGTGCCTGTGCTTCCTGAGGCCTGGAGCGCCTGCCTTCTCCTGTCCTGGCAAACTCCTGTCCTTCCAGGTGCAACTTTAGCATCCCTTCTTTACCCCACAACCAAGCATCAGGTACTCTTGTGTCCCAGTTCTGGTAGCACCCTGTACCTTCCCACGTACCTTCCTTCACTGGACTCTTACCTCCCAGAGTTGTAACTCTTGCCGCTGAGAATCCCTCAGGGGCTCCGAGGTCATTGAAGGCAAGGCTTGTGTCTTACTGGTTTCTGTAAACCAAGTGCCTGGGCCACAGTAGTTTCATAGTAAATGTTGACTCAACAGAGGCCTTTCTTTTCCAGTGAACTGCACCTACTCTCTTCTTGCAGAAGCTGGCGGTAACATGAATGCTCGCTATGAGGTGAGGGACAGAGGTTACCTTCATAAGACTTAGGCGTCAGGGCTGCAGGGGGCTTTAATGACCACCAGGTCCAACTCCATCCATGCTGGCCTCCCCTCCTCAACTCCTCACCCCCAAAATGGTTTCCAGCTACTGTCACTGAGGAACCCAGACCCTCGTGTGGGTGTTTCAAGACATGAAGGAGGGTCTCTCAACTGGCCAGCTTGTGGTGTTCCTCCCAAATCTTCTTGTTTGAAGAAATAGAACTTACCCAATGAGCTAGAGATACTCTATGGCTCCTGGTGGGAGACAGTGATGGCACTACAGAAGGTCTCCCTTTTCTGTCACTCTTATGTGCTGAGAACAGGGTGTATGATCTCTCCTTTGGGGAGCATAAAAGTAAAGGTGAGGAGGGTGGTCTAATGATGAGGACATGCAAGGGTGGTGGCTGCAAGGTCAATTCCATGCCAGGTGGGTGGGCACAGGAAGAGTGGCCTGGCCACATTGCAGGTGGGGGTGGGGTGGTCTTGGCTGCCACTGTCTTAGGGACTCAGTTGCAACTCAATCCTGATTGTCAGTACAAATAAAACGTTGGCAGAGAAACCTAAAACGGTCTGATTTCTTATTGCCAGGTGACATTCTCTTTGCCAACTGCTACCCATCCCCTCTCAGGAACAAAGTCCTGGCAGGTAAGAGCCCAGTGAAGGAAGGTAGGTCCACCTCACCTGCCAGACCAGGCCCCCTCCTGCCTTCCACTGCTTGGCCTTGCAAAGGGGCCCTGGAGATCTGGCAGTTCTCAGGGGATGGTGAGGCCTTCTTGGGACTCCTCCTGCTCCCTCCCAGCCACCTGCCATACCTCTGCAGACCTCCCACACTACCACACACACTACTACAATGCTCACTGCCTCCCAGGGCAGAAGAGAGGCACCTCCCTAAGCTCCACTTCTTCCCCAGCCTGCAGTTCCATTCCATAACTCACCCAGTCTTCCTTTTCAGAAGTCCGTGCCATTTCTGTCACTGCTCTTTGAGGGGCCTGTGCTCCTGAACACAGCCACCTCTTTAGAGCCCAGAGCACTTGCCGAAAGTCAGCCTCCCTTTCTTGTCCCCCTGCTGACACCCTGGAGAACTCCCTGTCCCCCATGGCCCTCTGAGCACTTGCCTTTGCAGTTTGCTGTCCCTCTTCACCCCAGTGTGCATCATTTGGCTCTGAGACCCTGAGAGGGTTCCAGTTTGCTCCTGCCACACGTTTTATGGAACCACCTGCTAGGCACTGCTTGTCCCAAATTCCTGGTTTCCCTCCTCAGCATCTCCTGTTTCCTCCTCCAAGAACTGCCTGTGGCCCATCCTTCTCCTGAGCTGCTTGTCTTTTTTGTGTCAAGTTGTGGGCAGGTATTGTGAAATTAGGATGCTAATCCCACGTTGGTGGTTTCTGTTTCAGATCCCTCCTTGAGCCTCTCAGGGACTGATTTTCTTCTCCGTGCAGGCCTGCTTTGGATGCACTGTTCACCTAGACTTTCCAAATTGTAAGCGACCCCACAGGTCAGGGACTGTCCCACTGCCCCTCCCGCTGGTGGCTGCCTGCCACCTGGGATGAGAGGTCCCCTGAGAGGAGGTGCCCTTGGGTCCAGCAGTCTGCCTGTGACAAAGGGCTTCTTGTTTCTAATTCACTTGGCCACTGCTTGGCCTCAGTTCCGTGCCCTGGACTGCTGCAGAAGGCCAGGGGCAGCCTTGGCTCTGTGGGAAGACAGCAAGCCTTCTTACTTCTTCCCCAACTCTCCCATTTGGACTCCTGAGCCTCAGGCCTGTTTCCAATATGCACACTCCCCTGCCCCCTTTCCTCTCTGCCCCCCTGGGCAGCTCTGGTTGGCTGTGTCCCTCTCAGCACAGTCCAGAGCGAGTGGTCCATCCTGAGAGCAGTACTTAATTCTGGTTTTATCTTCCTGGCATGCCAAGGCTGTGGAAAGAAGCTGCACTACAGGGATCCTGCAGATATGGACAAGTGACTTAGACTCCCTGTTTAGGTGTGGGGCCTGCTCACAGAACATGGCACAGCAGAGTTGGCACCTTGGGAGTTTCTGTGAACTTCTGGCACCCCTTCACCCACATTCATATTACAAATGGTTATATTAACTTTAATTGGGGGTGGGGGCTAGGAGCCACTTATTTCCATGTTTCCATCATTCCTTGTCTCTTTTTCTACGTGTTCTTTACTGTCCTCAGTCTCTGAGCAAATAAGCCACAACCATGCTCCGGGCCCTCCCTATCTCCTGTGTAGGCTTACAAACATCATGCTGTGCAGTCCAGCTGCTGTGTTTAGGAGATTCGGGTATGGGGGTCCTGGAGCATGTGTTGCCAGCCCAGGACCATGGTTACAGGGCACTAATGGGTGGACTAATGGGCCATGTGCAGAAGACCTATTCTGCAGACTCTGGAGTATCTGCATGCTTACTGTGGCCACTGTGGAAAGGACAGAAAGTGCACGAAGAA
Source organism: Eptesicus fuscus (assembly GCF_027574615.1). Classification (NCBI taxonomy): domain Eukaryota; kingdom Metazoa; phylum Chordata; class Mammalia; order Chiroptera; family Vespertilionidae; genus Eptesicus; species Eptesicus fuscus. The sequence continues at coordinate 93,777,948 of NC_072473.1, forward strand.
TCAGGTCAAAGGATGCTTTAGAGGCATTACCAGGAGGTGAGAACATTCACAATTTGTGAGTATTCTCCCAGTTCTTTATGCATTTTCTCTTTACCCAGTTGAATTTATGCTGTAATACCATTTTGTCTTATTTCTGAAAGATTCCTCAGAAGACATCTCACTAGGCTCAACACCTCATTCTGGAGTATATTGATGCAAGTCTCTCCCTGCACAAGACCACTGAAATCCTCAGGACTGGCCCACTGTACCTTGGACCCAGTGACATCCTCTGCTCTGAAATCTCAGCACAGGAGGCCTTCCTTAAGCATACATGGACACAGTTTACTGAGTCTCCCAACTAATTGTCAGATTGGGCACTGAGTTTCCCCAGCCTCCAACTGTCTGGGTTGCCCACTTTCCAATGTTCACTCACCCAGTACATAGCTGGTGGTCCCTTTGGGAAGGGCTGGGGGATCAGTCCAGTGTCTTTCTGCCATGGTGCTGCAAGATTCTTTTCTCTGGGGACCCAGACACCTCCCTGGTCCATGGTTCAGGGGCAGAACCTTGGCAAGGCATCATGACTCGTTTATTGTGGTTGCTGCCCTTAGCTCGCTGTTTTCCATATTTGCTCTTTTGAGTTTCTATTTCGGTCTGTATTTTGGTCAGTTGGCCATCCATTGTGCCCCCAGGGAGACCATGTTTTATCGTCCACCACCACCTGCCTTGTCAGTGGTATTCCTCATCATTAGCCCCTGGCTCCTTTTCTTCAGTGTCTCCCTGGGATCTCTATTACATTTTCTGGAGAGGGGAGGTGTAGTCCGTTTTTTCCCTTTCCAGGCCCTGCATGACCTGCCTGTGTTGTGTGGTGACTTCATTCTGGTTGGGTCCTGCCTGCCAGTAGGCTCCCACATCTCCCTGGTTTTTCTGGGACTGATGGATTGTAGCACTGCCAGTCTCTCAGCAAATTGGGACAGTTAGTCACCCTCCCTGCATGAATGGAGGGCCCCTGTGGGGAATGACGTGTGCCTCATTTTCTCCCCCAGGCATGGGGTGGGTGCACTAGCTCTTTGTGGGAAGGGGTGGGCTCTGCTGCCACAGGCTCACACCTCCCAAGAGAAATCTGAGGAGTCCAGGCCTTTGCCCAGATGCCCCTGTTTCTTGTGTCTGGGATGCAGGTTTTCCCAAGGGATCTTCTGATGTTGGAATGGAAGACCTGCCTTGGTTGAACATTCAATGGTCTTTGAACATCCTTGAAGTTCAGCCACTCGAGTCAAATCTTAGCTTCCACCTTTGTCCATTGCCTGAAATGGGGACTACTCTATAAACTATGGAGACGACTCTGGGGTTCTCCCTTAGTTTGCACTTTGTTAGACTCCCTAAGCTTCTCATCCCCCTTTGGGTCATCAAAGCACAGAAGTCACCTCCACCCATTCACACATGTTGCACCTACCTGTATCTTCTCACCTGCCAAGACATTCTTCTCCACTTTCAGGTCCAGTGACTGGGCTACCGCCTTGTGTTAGGGCTATCTGCACACCACCTGCCCCCTGGATGAGTTCCTCATTTCCAATTGGGTGAGTGAGGAGTAATCATGCACCAAGGCCCCCATTTTACCACCATCTTTTGGGACCATTCTAGAACGCATCATTTTAGGTTGGGTCTTTCAGGAAGCTGATGCTGACAGGGAGGAGTCCAAAGGCTCCTTGGGAACTAACACCCACTAAGGGAGCAGGGAGGGGGCAGGGTTGGGTAGGCTGTCCTTTCACCCTGCAACGTCAACCTGACAGTCTCAGGTTGCCCCTCAGATACCTGCAGAGCCAGGGTCACCGTCAGAGCCTACAATGGGGCCGGGGTCAGACCCTCAGTGTGTCTGAGTCCTTGCACCCAATATTGATGGAATGGATGAACCAACACCTGGGATTGGTGCCTCAGGAATGGATGTTTGCTAAGTAGTACACATAGGGCAACAGCTGCCTTTGCATGGGCAGAACCTTCTCCATCTTGTGGTCAGCATCTTGTGCATCAGGCCACTGCTGGACCAGGAAGTGCGTATTTTTCCAGGACACTTGCTGGAGTGCATCCAAAGGTAGAGGGCAGATATGGGTACACAACATAAGGCAAAGCAGATTAAAGTCAGAAGATACCCTGCCTGTGAGAGTCTCCTTCATGGTACAGGTACATAAGTGCATACTCCCCTACTCCCCTCTACATTACTCAGGGCTGGGAGTGTGCACCTTCCCAGCCTACCTGTGAACTGCGGAGTGTGAAACCAGGCATTATGAGGTTTGGTAAACATGGAGAGGAAGGAACTGCTGTGAGAGGCTGCAGAATGCTTCAGAGAAGAGGGCCTTTTGAACAGTGCCTTAAAGGTAAAAAGGGTCTCCTTAGGTGGGAAATATCAGAAGGTCCACCTGAAGAGACCATATATGTTCAGGGAACTGAGAAGGTTCATGGCTGTGGCAAACACTTTTGTGGAGTTCCCCCAATCTGATACCATGAATTCAGGTTCACTGTGTAATTGCTGACATAGGAGCTTTAGAGATTTTGAAATGCTGTGAAGTTTCATTCACTGCTTATAGAAGGAATTGTGTGTGTGTGTGTGTGTGTGTGTGTGTGTGTGTGTGTGTGTGGTCTTTGAGCATGCTTAAGTGTGTCCCTAGCTACCCAGAGGATGCTAGTTAGGCTCCTGCCCTCCACAGAGGTAACATGGCAGCAAGCAGAAGCTTTGCCCTATGGTTCCAAACCTGGTACTGATCGCTGAAACCACTGCTGTAGCATGATTCTAAGCAAATCTCTTTACTTCTCTGAGCCTCAATTTCTTCATCTGAAAGATGGGAACAATGTAAAAATCTCTCCCTTAAGAGTTACAATAATTTTCAGTCTCTCTCTTGGGGATGACAAGAGATGATACATGTGAGAGCAATCTGTAAACCATAAAGCACTGTACTACTAATAGTGGTTCCAAAGGTATCTCTGTTTTCCACATAAAGCTTTAAAGGTAGGAAAAATTGGAGTGCTGGCCTGTGTCTTGAAGCCTGCAGATGGGAGATAGGCAGAGAGTGAAAACCCTCCAGGTTGGAAAGGGGGAAGAGCATTGATACCATTGTACCCCAGTCCCAAAGGTCCTAACAGGGTGTGGTCTGGTTGGGGTATCAGGTTCCATCCATGGATTTTGACCAAAGATGTAGAGTGGCTCCTGGGGCCAATGAGGAGGTAGTGTAAACCTACTCAAAGTGAAAGGGTTTGAGAATTGAGGCCTTTATCAGAGCTAGGAATAAATAAAACTTAAGCCTCTTTTCTTATCTGTGTGGAAGTAAATGTCAGCCCAAATTTTCTTTATCCCACATGGTGTTAATAGTCATATGTTTCACTGTAGAAATATCAGTGTGTTTGCTAGACCCTGCAGGAATGTTACTGATGTATTGTTGTCTGTGCGCCTTGTCACCTTTCTGAATTGTGAAACTCACCTGGCCCCAGAATTTTGAGTGAGGCATTGTGCACATGTGAAACTAGCACCAATAAGAACCAACATTTGTTGAGAACTTTTACAGAAGGCCCAGGTTTCTGTAGGTGTGTCCTTTCTCTGGCCCTCAGCCATCAGGGATGCTCTTTCTGGGAGAGGCAGGACAGAGGTCCTGCCCCTGATCAACCTGGATGGTTAGATACCCCACCTCCTGCGGTACTGCATCAGGATGTGAAATCTCATTTGGTACTGTGGGAACCATGCCAGATATGCCAGATGCTCAATGCCAACTGGAGTGTGAAAGGCCTTGTTTAGAGTACACTGGATGGCCAAGGCCACTCTGAGCATGAGAATCTTAATCAGGGTGTCCAATGACTATGCACAGATGCAAGGCCTCAGCAATCTCACGATACACTGTGCCCTTCTATAACCCAAATGAGTGAGATCACTACTTGGAAAGAAACCTCTTTTGTCTAAGTAGTATAATACATGTTACTGACCAGCCAGTGTGCTAGAGAGAGGCTGGAGAGGCTACTGAGACTATTGAGGTTAGAGAGCTTAGGTGCTGCTGCTATGTGAGGCAATGGGTCAAGAGGCAGCACGTGGCTGCTCAGATAACAGCTATAGGTACAGAGGCTGCTGCTGCTTTGTGGGAAAGATGTATTTGTTAACCAGCCAGTGTGCAGCTGCCTGTATGGGACTGTTTTTGAATAACTGTTTTGTGAGATGGCTCCTTGTTAGCAATGGCCACTTAGCCTGTAATACAGACTCATTCTTATACACCCACAACTTCTCATGGCTTCTCCTTCTACCACCTGGAGTCCAATAAGGTCCATCCCCCAGTAGAGGGGCTCAGACCAGAGAGCATAGTAGGGCAGAATCAGGACCTGTGCTCCCACACTTGGACCAGTCAGCAGGATGGAGCAGTGAGTGCTTCCAACAATGGCAGCGAGCATATAATAAAGGAAGAACTTGGACTGAGTTCCCCACAGTTAATACAGAGAGCAGGGTTCAAGGAGGAACTTGCTTCCATACCTGGCGTTGTGAGCAGGATTTAGGAGTAAGTACTCTGAGAATTAGACCTTGCTCTGACAGGTATCAAACACAGTTTTCATTGGTGAAAATGAGATGAAAAGCAGGAAGGGTACTTGGCAAGCATGCGTATGCTAGTCATTTATATCTCTAAAATTCTGGTCATCGTCTTGTTTCATGAAATCCTGAGCTCTGTGTGTTCCCCTAGTGGAGTCACACAAAGCCTGGGCCCACCCACACAATTCTGGGATATTGCAGGTTTTAGGAGTCTCTGATTTTGAAATGTAATCCTCGTATAGCCATAGCCCTAATATATTTTAGTTTCTTATTTGATTTATGTCTTAGACACCATCCCATTCTTATTGAAAGTCCCTTGCCGAAACCGGTTTGGCTCAGTGGATAGAGCGTCAGCCTGCGGACTGAAGGGTCCCAGGCTCGATTCTGGTCAAAGGCATGTACTTTGGTTGCGGACACATCCCCAGTAGGGGGTGTGCAGGAGGCAGCTGATCGATGTTTCTCTCTCATTGATGTTTCTAACTCTCTATCTCTCTCCCTTCTTCTCTGTAAAAAATCAATAATATATATATATATAAAAGAAAGTCCCTGACTTCTGTTCCAATTTGAACTGGTTGCTTAATATTTGTGCAGAGATGTTTAGAGACCTTATTGTTTTGTTTCAGGCACTCCATGATTTTGGTATATACTTGAGTTCTTCCAATATCTCAGTTATAGTATCTGTTGAATGAAATCTTATTTCCTGGAGATCTTGCTCCCAGAGTCTGTAACCTATTAAGAAAAATCTGGACTGGTTAATCTCTAGGCCTGAAGCACAGTTGTCATGGTAGACAATTTCATATATATATATATATATATATATATATATATATATATATATATATATAATATTATATTATATATATTCATACATATATAAAATCACTGGATATATATGATAACACACAGTCGTGTGTTCCTTAATGACAGGAATACATTCTGAGAAATGCATTCTTAGGTAATTTTGTCATTGTGCAATTATCATAGAGTGCACTTATACAAACTTAGATAGTACAGCCTACTACATACCTAGGCTATAGGATAGAGTCTGTTACTTGTAGGCTATAAACCTGCACAGCATGTTTCTGTACTGTAATACGGTGGTTAATATTTATGTATCTAAACATAGAAAAAGTACAGTTAAAATACAGTAAAATAATTTAAAAAATAGTACAGTTGTAGAGGGCATTTACCATGAATGGAACTTGCAGGACTGGAAGCTGCTCTGGTTGAGTCAGTGAGTGAGTGTTGAGTGACTGTGAGGGCTTAGGACATAGCTGTCCACTACTGTAGATTTTACAAACAAGTTCTCCCCCTGTTTCCTTCCCACATGATCAGAAATAGAAAATCGAAGCTGTCAATGCTGGCTGCTTCATTTGCAGGGATGCAGGCTGGATTAATTGGAAATATTGAGGAGAAACTGGCTGGGTAAGGTGTAGATCACTGTAATAATAATTGTCAAGAGGGACTTAAAGGTGGCCTGAGAATCTTATGCAACTCAATAAGAGGAAGATAAATGATCCAATAAAAAAATGGGCAACAGACCTAAACAGAATATTTTCAAAAGAAGACAGAAGGAAGGCCAAGAGACACATGAAAACATGTTCAAAGTCACTTATTATCCGAGAGATGCAAATCAAAACAACAATGAGGTACCATCTCACACCTGTCAGAATGGCTATCATCAACAAATCAACAAACAACAAGTGTTGGCGAGGATGCGGAGAAAAAGGAACCCTCGTGCACTGCTGGTGGGAATGCAGACTGGTGCAGCCACTGTGGAGAACAGTATGGAGTTTCCTCAAAAAACTGAAAATGGAACTCCCATTTGACCCAGTAATCCCACTCCTGGGAATATATCCGAAGAAACTAGAAAAACCAATCAGAAAGGATATATGCACCCCTATGTTCATAGCAGCACAATTTACAATAGCTAAGATTTGGAAACAGCCTAGGTGCCCGTCAGCAGATGAGTGGATCGGAAAACTGTGGTACATCTACACAATGGAATACTATGCTGCCATAAAAAAGAAGGAATTCTCATCATTTGCAGCAACCTGGATGGAATTGGAGAACATTATGCTAAGTGAAATAAGCCAGTCAATGAAAGAAAAATACCACATGATCTCACTCATTTAGGGATAGTAAAGAACATTATAAAGTGGTGAACAAAAAGATAGATACAGAGACAGTAAAGCATCAAACAGACTTTCAAAGTACAGGGGGAAAGTTTGGGAAAGGTGGGGGAGTTATGAAATCAAACGAAGGACTTGTATGCATGCATATAAGCATAAACAATGGACGCAAAACTCTGGGGGGGGAGGGCATGTGTGGGTGTGGGGTGGGGGGGGGGTAATAGTAAGATATGTACACATATAATACCTCAATAAAAATATTTTAAAAAAAAAAAAAGGTGGCCTGAGAATCAGTAGGAATAAGAAATCAAGATGGAGAGATAAGGGAACATAGGATTGTCATGGCAGTGTGGTTTGGGCTATTGCATGTTGGAACAGTGGTCAGATTAAGGAAGTTTGTGGTATTCATTTTGAAAAGTGGTTGCTTAACATGGAAAGGGTGAAGAACTGAGGACAACAATTTGACTTTGGAAATTTGGTTTTGGTCCCATTGACTCTCTCTGGAAAAAAGGGCACACTTTGGCATTGAATTGATGGAAGAAATATAATTTATCTATGCTTTATATCATCAACCTGAAAATATTCCCGAAGTACAGGAACAGGCTGGCTTCACCCTAACACAGAAACTTGTACTTACATGGCTGTGGCACTTAATACTTATTAAGGTAGCTCCTGTGTACATGTGTTCTTGTGTATAGTCTTATGTCCTCAATAAAGAATTAACAGCAATGCATTCTGAAGACCATCAAGCTAAATCTGGGAGGACTGTAACACCCTCTGAGTATGTCACACTGTGGGACAGGCTTCTCTGTGCTCAAACAGGTCAGTGACTGACTGATTGGAAGGTAATCTACATTGAAAATGAGGTGTGGGTGAGAGGGAATCTATTGCCTTATCTTTGATGTTCTAAAATTTCACAAAATTGTGCATAAGCTTGGTTATGTTTTCATTCATTGTGCTACACACTGAATAAACCGTTTCAGACTGATTTCAGTTTTTTATTTAGCTCTGAAATTGTTTTTCCAATATATTTAAAATAATTTCCCCCTCTACTTTTTCTTTTCAATTTTTTAATTGACTCATATTTTGTTTCATATTTCCTACATTTTATTTTACCTATTTTATTGAGGCATAACTTGCATACAGCAAAGTGTACAAATCTTAGGTGTAGAACTTATTTTTTTTCATATGTACTCATTCATGTAACCAATAATCAGGTAAAATGTTAGAACATTTTCAGCACCCATTAAGACTTCCTCATGACCCCTCCTGGTCCACACCTCCCCAAAAGGTAACCTTATTACCGTAGATCAGTTTTTCTGTTCTACAGCTTTATATAAAGCTAATTGCACACTATGTACTGTTTTTTGTCTGGCTTCTTTCAATCAACATGTTTTTGGAATTCAACTATATTGTTGCATGTTATCAGTAGTTCTTTCTTATTACTTCATTGCTTTGTATTTTGTGATTATATCACAGTCTGTCTATCCAAATTATTGGATACTGTTGAGGGCATTTGGGTGGCTTCCAGTTTGAGATTACTATGAATAATATTACTACAAATATTCTTGTACATGACTTTTGGTGACTGTAAGAGCTCATATTTGTTTGGTATATGCACTGGAATAGAATTGCTGATTTATAGGATAGGCATGTGTTGAGCTTTAGCTTTAGTACATACTGCCACAAAGTTTTCTAAAGCAGTTGTATCAATGAACATCTCCTACATGCAATGTATAAAAGTTTGAAACACTCCACATTCTTGCCAGCTCTTGGTGTTATACTTTCTTGTATTTCAGTTCTACATCTTTTAGGTTTCTCTCAATTTGATTTTTAAATTCTTTTATTGGATTTTTAATTTTGCAACTGTAGATTTAATTTCCAAGTGATCTTTCATGTTCTATTGTCATTTTTCATAATAATTTGTTTTTTTAAATTTTTTCATTAAGTCATTAGATGTGTCCTTATCCCCTCATTACCTCCCTATCCCCCCACTCATGCCCTCACACCCCTGTTGTCTGTGTCCATTGGTTAGGCCTATATGCATGCATACAAGTCCTTTGGTTGATCTCTCCCCCTTACCCCCACCCTCCCACACCTTCCCTCTGAGATTTGATGGTCTGATCAATGTTTCTATGTCTCTGGATCTGTTTTTGTTCATCAGGTTATGTTGTTCATTATATTCCATAACTGAGTGAAATCATGTGATATTTATCTTTCTCTGACTGGCTTATTTCACTTAGCATAATGCTCTCCAGTTCCATCCATGCTGATGCCAATGGTAAGAACTCCTTCTTTTTTACCGCAGCATAGTATTCCATTGTGTAGATGTACCACATTTTTTTAATCCACTCATCTACTGATGGGCACTTAGTCTGTTTCCAAAACTGAGCTATTGTAAATTGTGCTGCTATGAACACAGGGGTGCATATATCCTTTCTGATTGGTGTTTCTAGTTTCTTGGGATACATTCCTAGACGTGAGAACACTGGGTCAAATTGGAGTTCCAGTTTTAGTTTTTTGAGAAAACTTCATACTATTCTCCACAGTGGCTGCACCAGTTTGCATTCCCACCAGCAGTGCACGAGGGTTCCTTTTCCTCCACATCCTTGCCAGCAGTTGTTGTTTGTTGATTTGTTGATGATAGCCATTCTGACAGGTGTGAGATGGTACCTCATTGTCATTTTGATTGGCATCTCTCCAATGATTAGTGACTTTGAGCATGTTTTCATATGCCTCTTGGCCTTCCTTCTGTCATCTTTCGAAAAGTATCTATTTAGGTCCGTTGCCCATTTTTTGATTGGGTTATTTATCTTACTTTTGTTGAGTTGTATGAGTTCCCTGTAGATGTTGGAGATTAAGCCCTTATTGGTGATGAAATTGGAAAATATGTTTTCCCATACAGTGGGCTTTCTTGTTTTGTTGATGGTTTCTTTTGCTGTGCTAAAGCTTTGCATTTTGATGTAGTCCCATTTGCTTATTTTCTCTTTAGCTTCCATTGCCCTAGGAGCAGTATCAGTGAAGAAATTTTTTCGGCATATGTCTGAGATTTTACTGCCTATGGATTCCTCTGTAATGCCCAGTGTTCAGAATCCCCAAAAACCCCCCAGGAAGGAGCCAAGACCCGCTGTAACTGCAAGAGAACCTTTATTCGTGCTAGCACGAGCTCTCATCTCCAGCGCTCACCGGGGACCAAGAGAGCTTCTCTCGCCAACACAAAGGCTTTAAGGGGGTCTCAAGCAGTGGGCAGGGAGAGTGTTTATGATTGGTCAGGGGTAGGGTGAGGGGTCCAGTTACACAAAGGCACACTGGGCAGCTTGCTTAAGGTGGACTGAGTCCACCTCTCTACATTCCTATTGGCAGGTTCATGCAATTGTTACATTCTCGCGGTTTTCTAAGAAAAAGGAGTTATATACATAGTTACACAGGGTGGAGGGTACAGTACATTTTGTGCTGTCCTGCTCTGCCCTTTCATTCCCCCCTTGTCTTGGGACACCCGGCTCAATCATGAGACGGTTTGCATTTTTACTTTGTCTTTTACTTCTGGTTAAGGCCTTTAGTACTACAGTCCCCAACAGTACTGTCCACAGTGAATTCCAGTTCTTCTCCTGCAGGTGTTGAGTTTCCTCCTGGCCTGCGTGGAGCCCAGGCTAGGGATCTCACGGGTGAGGCCGCTGGTTGCCAGGATCTAGGCCGTTTCCTGGTGCAGGAGCTGGGAGTGGTGTAGCCAGGTCTGGACGCCGTCTACTTCAACAGCCGTGGGCGTGCTCAGGATAACAGTGTAGCATCCCTTCCAGGTTGGGGTGAGTCCTTGGGCAGTGAACTTCTTTACCTATACCGAGTCCTTGGGCTGGAAGGGTTGTACAGGAACAAGCTTATGGGTGGCTTTCTGGGTATACTGCACAGCCTGTAAGGACTTGAGTAAGGGAATGGTTATGAATTCCAGCTTTCAGTTTCTTCCTGTCCCTGGAAAGGAAGCGGCAGGGGGAGGTCTATCATATATGATCTCTAAAAGGGGGAAACCCCTACCGGTAGGGGGTACACCTGGCCCATAAGAGGGTGAAGGGTAGGAGGTTGGTCCAGTTTTCACCGGTTTCTAGGGTAAATTCAGTTAAATTCTTTTTTTGAGTCTCGCGCATGGCTGTCCTAAGGCTTGAGCTATATTTTGAGATATCTTGGCTACAAAAGGCGGGGCTGTTATCTGATCCTATGACTACTGGCAGCCTGAATCTAGGTATAATCTCCTGGAGTAATCTCTTGACAATTATAGAGGCAGTTTCTGTCCTAGTGGGGTATGCTTCAACCCAACCCGAGAAGGTGTCTATGAGAGCTAGCAGATACTTATACCCTGACGCTAGTGGCTTAATCTCTGTGAAATCCACCTCCCATGCTCTCCTGGGGAATTTCCGTGGGGCCCGAATTCTCAGGGGGACCCTCTTACCTTGCTTAGCATTTACCTGTGCACAGACATTACTTCTAGTGACTATGCTTTTAATTATTTTATCTAAGAGTACCTGCCTTGTAGAACTTCAGAAGTCTTGGTGACGCCAAGTGGGTAGCCTGGTATAACTGGGTAACTAATGTCCAACCTATAGCCTCTGGGACCAACAGTCTGTCATCTGGTAGGGTACACCAACCATCCGGTTCTTTAATGGCTTGCTTCTGTTCTGCCAATTCCTCCTCTTGTTTGGTGTAGGAGGGGGTCTGCATAGGTCCAGGTACGGCAGGGTTACTAAAACTTGTAAAGGCCCCACTGGTTTTTGGGCGGCTTCCTTGGCAGTTTGGTCTGCGGCTCTATTTCCTCTGGCTTCAATTGTCTTCCCTTTCTGATGTCCTTTGCAGTGCACTATTGCAACTGCCCTTGAGAGCCAGATGACCTTTAATGTGGCTAAAATATTTTCCTTATTTTTAATTTCCTTTTTTACTGCAGTTGGTAACCCTCTTTTCTGGTGGATGGCACTGTGTTCCTATTGGAGGGCCTGGATTAAGGCCAAAAGCTCGACCTTTTGTGCTATGGTTCCCCTATTTAGGGACTGCGCCCAAATGGTGCGGTTCAGGGTGACTACTGCTGCCCCTGCACATCGGATGCCATCCTGAACATAAATGTTCCCAACCGTGAACAGTACCTTGTCTGGTGATGATAGTGGGGCATCTTTCAGGTCTGGACGAGCCGTTTGTACTGCGTCTGTTACCTCTGTGCAGTCATGAATGGGTTCCTCTGGCTCATCATCTGGAAGCTCTGGAAGCAGGCTGGCAGGGTTGATGGCCAGTGTCTTATGGAACCGGATGCAGGACTGGTCCAGGAGAAGAGCTTGGCACTGGGTGATCCTGGTGTTTGACATCTATCTCTCCAGGGTACCTCGAAGGAGGGCCTCCACACCATGGGGTATTATTAGGGCTAGTTCCTGGCCCAGAGTTTGCTTATCTGCCTTCTTTACCAGCGATGCTGTGGTGGCTACTGCCCTGAGGCACGCTGGACACCCTGCTGCCACGGGGTCTAGTCTCTTAGACAGACAGGCTACAGGTCTCTTCCAGGGACCTAGAGTCTGAGTGAGAACCCCTTTGGCAATGCCTCTTACCTCACTCACGTGGAGGTGGAAGGGCTTCGTGACGTCTGGCAAGGCTAGGGCAGGTGCTGAGATGAGAGCTTTCTTTAGCTCCTCAAAGGCCCATTGTTCTACTTCGGTCTAGTTCAGTGGCTGCGTTCCCCCAGTACTTGAGTCTAGAGGTTTAGCAACCCCTATGAGCCCCGGTATCCATAGGTTGTAGTATCCAACTGCCCCTAATAATTCCCGCTTCATCCCCCGCAAAGGATATGATGGCAGTCCAAATAGTTTCTGTAGGAGGTCACATCTACATAGGGGGTAAGGGCATTCTGGCATGACCAGAAATGAATGAGTTACCGTGTTCTTTCCGAGGTCCATAGTCCTTTTTGATGTCTAAGGAAAACAGGCAATTTGTCCGGTGGCTTCCTGGACTGCTGTCTTCTTAGAGGTTACGGGTCCCATAGGCCCTGTCAAGACTGAATAGGCTGTTTCAGTGTCCACCAGGAAACTAACAGGTTTGCCCCCCACTTGTAAGGTTACCCTGGAGGCTTAATAGAAAGGAACCCCGGTCCTGTCAGTCCTTTTCTTCTAAGTTAAAGACCCTTGGAGTCTGAGTCTCCCCTTTCTGCTTCTCTAGCTAACCTGCCAGGACATTTTCTCTTCCTGTGCCTCTGCTTCTTACAATAGGCATACTAATTCCTTCCTATTTGCTGCTGGCTTTTTCTTCTTTCTAATATTTCTCTGTTCTTCTTCTTACTAATTATAAACTTTTATAAATTTTATAATTTTAAATTAGTCTCTAAACTTTTTTTATGTCTTTCAAAAATGTATAATCATGCCTCAAATCTTTTATTACTTTAAAATATTTAGAAAAGGCAGAGGGAGAAGGGAGCAGGCTCAGCCGCTTGAATTTCAAACTGTTATATTTTTCCTATAGATAAGAATCTCAGATTCTGATAAGCCTGGAATGGGGAATTTCTAGCTGCTACCTTTAAGCCCCCTAACAGAACACGGTGAAAAGTGTCCAAGGAGTTGCCGAGGGTTCTTGGGTCTCATTGGGGCGGAGGGGGTCACAAGGGAATTTCCCTCCTTGTTGCTGCCTCTAGCCACTTAAAACAATCCCTGGAGGGGAGGGACACCTGGTGGGCGGAGGCAGGGAGCGTGGCGTGGGTCCCACCGAGGCGTTTTCATCTGGCAGCCCACTCTCTGTTCCCACTGGGAAAAGTGCTTGCCTCCTGCTAACGAAGGTGGTGTGGGGGAACCGGTGACCCCTACACTGTAATCAGACTCCCTGACCTTTCTGAAAAGCCACTCTGCTTGAGTGTGTTTCTATTAAAAATTACTGATTTCAAAATTATAACTTAAGAGTTGCCACACACACACAAGGACCAAGTGGCCTATAAAATATTTTCCTTTTCTTTTAAAGGTTTTACAATGTACAATAATCATATCAAACTTAATGGCCAATTGAGACAAACACTTCTGAGACCGTTCCTCCACCACTGATTAAGACTGGGTGGTGGCGGGTGTCAGAAATAAGATTCATTTAGGTTTTGAGCTTGATGGGCAGACTTGGTGACTTTGCCAGCTCCAGCTTCCTTCTTATAGTTAATTTTAGAATGTGGTCCCTGCTTTAAATCTCTTTGGATTACAATTGTTATAACTTTATATCTTCAAATTAATAAATATAGACAGAAATGTTGTTAGGCAGGCCAATTCCCCCTCTGACAGAGAGAAAACACCCCTGGGAAAAAAGAATCCCAGTGGCCACTCGGGGGGATTGCTACCTGTCAGAGCACTCAGCCTTAAACAAATTAAATGTGTTGTTGTTTTTTTTCTTCTATATATGAACAAATAATTATAACCAGGCAGACAACAAAATATCAAACAAACATCTGTCCTTATATCATTTCAGTAAATAAGTATTCTTATATTCTTGGGATCTAAGCAGATAACAGGAACACTGCCTCTAAGTCCCCTGATGGGGGCCTCCCTTTCTTATCGTCGCTTTTTCTGGCTTCTGCCATAGGCCAGTGGGCGGGACCAGTGTGTTGAAGGAAAAATCATCCTGCAGTCCGGCTCGGGGAGGGACAGGTTACACATGGAGCGTTGTTTCAGGAGAGGCAAAACCTTGATAAAAGTTCCGTAATTCAATCACACAGTCAAAGGTTAAACTAGAAGGGAAGAACCACTCAATGTCCTCTAAGAGGATTTTAACAAACTGATAACAAACTGACAAAACCTTGACAAATCAAAATTCAATAAATAATATATACATATAGGGCCCAATTATGACAGAAAATATAAGACAAAAAGACAAAACAAACAGTCCTGATACCAACATGACAAAACACAAAACAAACACCTGTTGAGAGGGAGAGCCTCCAGCCCCTTCCGGGGGGTCCCTCTCTCCTCTCGCAGGAGAAGATTTCTTGTGAGCTTAAAGCCTGGATGGCCTCCTGAAAGAAAAGATTTTTAATCCAGTTACAGATGCTATTAGAATCAGGATGAGAGAGGAAGGGAAAGTCCAGGTTATGTCCTCTCTGAGGATCCCAATAACTGAAAACAGTAAGTTAAACAAACGGTTAACGGGGTCTATAAAGAGTTAATAGTAACTTCAGCCTTAGTTCCACGTTGGACTATGATGTCACAGGCCTGTAAATCTTTCCGCCCTGTGAAGTTGTTAGCTGGGAGTCTCCGAGCACCAAAAGAGATAAGGAAGCTGTAAATAAAAGTTCCTTTGTTCTTTGAAATGTTATAAATGGATACTTTTAAATCAACCTTAGAACTTTAAAATTCAATTTAATACAGTAAATTCACAAATCAGAGCAAACTGAAACCTTCATTTATACAAACAGAGGAATTTTTATCATCTAAGTGGGCTGATTCCCTCTCTGACGGAGAACAAAGGACTCTGAAAAAGGTGTCTCAGCAGCTGCTAAAGACCTTTGTATTCTGCCACAGCAGGTCCGCCCTATCTTTAAATAAATTAAACAGCAGAAAGAGATAACAAATATTTTCACATTTATATTTATATACCAAACAGTCCGAGTTTTTGACTCCTACTAGATATTTACCAGAGTTTAAACAGACACCTGATTAATTTGCCTGAGGAAGCTCTATGGCCTTCGGGGGGGGGGGGGTGAGATTAAGCTCCCCTTTCCACTCACTTGGAGTGGACTGAGTCTGTCCCATAATGTCCGTCAAGAGAGTCCACAAAACAAAACAAAAACAAATCAACACACACAAACAGAGGATCCTTAAGAAAATCCTTCCAACGCGAGTCCGTTGGAGCAGAAGCATGGACGACGGCCTCACGCCAACCGGTGGGAGCGACCCACCTCGTCCCAGAAACTGAGGGGCATACACATCCCTCCTGAAAGAGGATCCAGACGTCTCCCGATGCCTCTTGCCCGTGATCCTTCAGCAGCGCGTCCGCCTAGATCGCTTCGGGCACTGCCAGAAATTCAGATTTGAGCTCACACAAGAGACAAAAGACAAACAGACACCTACCGTGGCCAGTCAGGTTCTCCGGGTTTGGGGGTCCCTCGGAGGGCTTGGGGATCCCGGATGCGCCCCCAAATGTAATGCCCAGTGTTCAGAATCCCCCAAAACCCCCCAGGAAGGAGCCAAGACCCGCTGTAATTGCAAGAGAACCTTTATTCGTGCTAGCACGAGCTCTCATCTCCAGCGCTCACCGGGGACCAAGAGAGCTTCTCTTGCCAACACAAAGGCTTTAAGGGGGTCTCAAGCAGTGGGCAGGGAGAGTGTTTATGATTGGTCAGGGGTAGGGTGAGGGGTCCAGTTACACAAAGGCACACTGGGCAGCTTGCTTAAGGTGGACTGAGTCCACCTCTCTACATTCCTATTGGCAGGTTCATGCAATTGTTACATTCTCGCGGTTTTCTAAGAAAAAGGAGTTATATACATAGTTACACAGGGTGGAGGGTACAGTACATTTTGTGCTGTCCTATTCTGCCCTTTCACCTCTAGTATTTTTATGGTTTCCAGTCTTATGTTTAAGTCCTATATCCATTTGGAGTTTATTTTTGTATATGGTTTAAGTTGGTAGTCTAGTTTCATTTTTTTGCATGTATCTGTCCAATTTTCCCAACACCATTTATTGAAGAGACTGTCTTTACTCCATTGTATGTTCATGCCTCTTTTGTCAAATATTAATTGGGCATAGTGGTTTGGGTCGATATCTGGGTTCTCTATTCTATTCCATTGATCTATATGTCTGTTCTGGTGCCAGTACCAGGCTGTTTTGAGAACGGTGGCTTTGTAATACAGCTTGATATCTGGTATTGAGATCCCTCCTACGTTGCTCTTCTTTCTCAGGATTGCTTCAGCTATTCGGGGTCTTTTTTTATTCCAGATAAATTTTTGGAAAGTTCGTTCTAGGTCTGCAAAATATGCCGTTGGTGTTTTAATGGGGATTGCATTGAATCAATAGATTGCTTTGGGTAGTATGGGCATTTTAATGATCATGATTCTACAAATCCATGAACATGGTATGTTCTTCCATCTGTTTATGTCTTCCTCTATCTCTATTTTCAGAGTCATATAGTTTTCTGTGTATAGGACTTTTACCTCCTTAGTTAAGTTTATTCCTAGGTATCTTAATTTTTTTGTTGCGATGGTAAATGGGATTGCTTTTTTAGTTTCTCTTTCTGTAAGTTCATTCTTGGTGTATAGAAATGCCATAGATTTCTCGGCGTTAATTTTGTATCCTGCTACATTGCCGAATTCATTTATTAAGTCTAACAGTGTTTTGATGGAGTCTTTAGGGTTTTCTATGTACAGTATGATGTCATTTGCAAATAAGGACAGTTTTACTTCTTCTTTTCCAATTTGGATGCCTTTAATTTCTTCTTCTTGTCTGATTGCTATGGCTAGTACTTCTACTACTATGTCAAACAGGAGTAGTGAAGTGGGCATCCTTGTATTGTTCATGTTCTTAGGGGAAATGGTTTTAGTTTTTGCCCATTGAGTATGATGTTGGCTGTGGGTTGGTCATATATGGCTTTTATTATGTTGAGGTATGATCCTTCTATTCCCATCTTGCTAAGATTTTTTTTACCAAGAAAGGGTGTTGGATTTTGTCAAATGCTTTTTCTGCATCTATTGATGTGACTATGTGGTTTTTATCTCTCAATTTGTTTATGTGGTGTATCACATTTATTGATTTGCGGATATTGTACCATCCTTGCATCCCTGGGATAAATCCTACTTGGTCATGGTGTATGATCTTTATGATGTACTGCTGGAACTGATTTGCTAGAGTTTTGTTAAGGATTTTGGCATCTATGTTCATGAGGGATATTGGCCTGTAATTCTCTTTCATTGTGTTGTCTTTATCTGGTTTTGGTATTACGGTGATGCTAGCTTCATAAAATGAGTTGGAAGTGTTCCTTCCTCTTGATTTTTTGGGAATAGTCTTAGGAGGATAGGTTTTAGTTCTTCCTTGAATATTTGGTAAAACTCCCCTGTGAAGCCATCTGGCTCAGGGCTTTTTTTTGCTGGAAGCTTTTTGATGATTGCTTCAATTTCTTCCATAGTTATTGGCCTATTAAGATTTTTAGAATCTTCCTGATTGAGTTTTGGAAGGTTGTATTTTTCTGGGAATATTTCCATTTCATCTAGGTTGTCTAGTGTGTTAGAATATGGTTGTCCATAATATTTTTTAACAATCCTTTGTATTTCTGTGGGGTCTGTTGTTATTTCGCCTCTTTCATTTCTGATTTTGTTTATTCGGGTCCTCTCTCTTTGCTTCTTGGTGAGCCTGGGTAGAGGTTCATCAATCTTGATTATACTTTCAAAGAACCAGCTCTTGGTTTTATTGATCTTTTGTATTTTTTTTTTGGTCTCTATGTCATTTATTTCTGCTCTGATCTTTATTATCTCCTTCCCTCTACTCACTCTTGGCTTTTCTTGTTGCTCTCTTTCTAATTCTTTGAATTGTAGAGTAGGATGATTTATTACCATTTTTTCTTGTTTTTTGAGGCAGGCCTGTAGCACTCTAAACTTCCCTCTCAGGACTGCTTTCATTGTGTCCCATAGATTTTGCATTGTTTTGTTTTTATTGTCATTAGTTTCCAGGATGTTTTTAATTTCTTCTTTGATCTCTTTGGTAACACAATTACTGTTTAATAGCATGCTATTCACTTCCAAGTGTTTGAATTTTGGGGGAAGTTTTCATTGTAGTTTATTTCTAATATTATGGCATTGTGGTCTGAGAAAATGCTTGATATGATTTCAATCTTCTTGAATTTGGGGAGACTTTGCTTGTGACACAATATGTGGTCTATTTTTGAAAATGTCCCATGTGCACTTGAGAAGAACGTATATTCTGTGGCTATGGGGTGAAATGTTCTGAAGATGTCAATTAAGTTAATCTGATCTAGTGAGTAATTTAGGATTGCTGTTTTTTTGCTGATTTTTTTTTGTCTAGAGAATTTATACAGTGATGTCAGTGGTGTATTAATGTCCCTACTATGATTGTATTGTTGTCGATCTCTCCTTTGATATCTTCCAGGAGTTTTTTTATGTATTTGGGTGCTCCTGCATTGGGTCCATATATGTTTATCAGGGTTATGTCCTCTTGCTGTATCAAACCCTTTAGTATTATGAAATGGCCTTCCATATCTCTTATGGCCTTCACTTTGCGGTCTATTTTGTAAGATATAAGTATTGCTACCCTATCTTTTTTTTTTTTCATTTCCATTTGACTAAAAGATATTTTTCCATCCCTTCACTTCCAGTCTGTGTAAGTCCCTTGTTCTAAGGTGGGTCTCTTGTAGACAGTATAAGTATGGGTCATGTTTTTTAATCCATTCACTAACTCGGTGTCTTTTGATTGGAGCATTTAGTCCATTTACGTTTAAAGTTATTATTGAAAGGTTATTGTTTGTAGCCATTTTTATTTTTTGTACCTGTGTTCTTTCTTACTTTTTTATTTCTTGTTTTTTTTTCCTTTTTTTCCCTTTTTTTTATTGAGGTATTATATGTGTACATATCTTACCATTACCCCCCCCATACATGCCCTCACCCCCCAGAGTTTTGCGTCCATTGTTTATGCTTATATGCATGCATACAAGTCCTTCGTTTGATTTCTTATCTCCCCCACCTCTCCCTAACTTTCCCCCTGTAATTTGAAAGTCTGTTTGTTGCTTTACTGTATCTGTATCTATCTTTTTGTTCATCAGTTTATAGTGTTATTTATTATCCATAAATGAGTGACATCATGTGGTATTTTTCTTTCATTGACTGGCTTATTTCACTTAGCATAATGTTCTCCAATTCCATCCAGGTTGCTGCAAATGATGAGAATTCCTTCTTTTTATGGCAGCATAGTATTCCATTGTGTAGATGTACCACGGTTTTCTGATCCAGTCATCTGCTGATGGGCACCTAGGCTGTTTCCAAATCTTAGCTATGGTGAATTGTGCTGCTATGAACATAGGGGTGCATATATCCTTTCTGATTGGTGTTTCTAGTTTCTTCGGATATATTCCCAGGAGTGGGATTACTGGGTCAAATGGGAGTTCCATTTTCAGTTTTTTGAGGAAACTCCATACTGTTCTCCACAGTGGCTGCACCAGTCTGCATTCCCACCAGCAGTGCACGAGGGTTCCTTTTTCTCTGCATCCTCGCCAACACTTGTCGTTTGTTGATTTGTTGATGATAGCCATTCTGACAGGTGGGAGATGGTACCTCATTGTCGTTTTGATTTGCATCTCTCGGATAATAAGTGACGTTGAGCATGTTTTCATGTGTCTCTTGGCCTTCCTTATGTCTTCTTTTGAAAATATTCTGTTTAGGTCCGTTGCCCATTTTTTTATTGGATCATTTATCTTCCTTTTATTAAGTTGCATAAGCTGCCTATAGATGTTGCAGATTAAACCTTTATCAGTGATAGCATTTGCAAATATGTTCTCCCATGCAGTGGGCTTTCTTGTTGTTTTGTTGATGGTTTCTTTGCTGTAAAAAAAGCTTTTTATTTTGATGTAGTCCCATTTGTTAATTTTCTCTTTAGCTTCCATTGCCCTAGGGGCAGTGTCAGTGAAGAAGTTCTTTTGGCATATGTCTGAGATTTTGTTGCCTGTGGATTCCTCTAGTATTTTTATGGTTTCCCGTCTTATGTTTAAGCCCTGTATCCATTTTGAGTTTATTTTTGTGTATGGTGTAAGTTGGTGATCTAGTTTCATTTTTTTTGCATGTGTGTGTCCAATTTTCCCAACACCATTTATTGAAGAGACTGTCTTGACTCCATTGTATGTTCATGCCTCCTTTGTCAAATATTAATTGAGCATAGTGGTTTGGGTCTATATCTGGATTCTCTATTCTGTTCCATTGATCTATATGTCTGTTCTTGTGCCAGTACCAGGCTGTTTTGAGAACAGTGGCTTTGTAATACAGCTTGAAATCTGGTATTGAGATCCCTCCTACTTTATTCTTCTTTCTCAGGATTGCTGTCGCTATTCGGGGTCTTTTTTTATTCCAGATGAATTTTTGGAGAATTCTTTCTAGGTCTGTGAAATATGCTGTTGGTATTTTGATGGGGAGTGCAATGAATATGTAGATTGCTTTGGGTAGTATGGACTTTTTAATGATGTTGATTCTACCAATCCATGAACATGGTATGTTCTTCCATTTGTTTACGTCTTCCTCTATCTCTTTTTCCAGTGTCCTGTAGTTTTGCACGTATAGGTCTTTTACTTCCTTAGTTAAGTTTATTCCTAGGTATCTTAATTTTTTTGGTGCGATGGTAAATGGGATTGCTTTTTTAGTCTCTCTTTCTGTAAGTTCACTATTGGTGTATAGAAATGCCATAGATTTCTTGGCGTTAATTTTGTATCCTGCTATATTGCCGATTCATTTATTAAGTGTGTTCATTTTTTGATGGAATCTTTTGGGTTTTTTTATGTACAATATCATGTCATCTGCAAATAAGGACAGCTTCACTTCTTCTTTTCCAATTTGGATGCCTCTTATTTCTTCTTCTTGCCTAATTGCAATAGCTAATACTTCCAGTACTATGTCAAACAGGAGTGGTGAGAGTGGGCATCCCTGTCTTGTTCCTGTTCTTAGGGGAAATGGTTTTAGTTTTTGCCCATTGAGTATGATGTTTGCTGTGGGTTTATCATATATAGCTTTTATTATGTTGAGGTATGATCCTTCTATTCCCACCTTGTTGAGAGTTTTTATCAAGAAAGGGTGTTGGATTTTGTCAAATGCTTTTTCTGCATCTATTGATATGACTATGTGATTTTTATCTCTCAATTTGCTTATGTGATGTATCACATTTATTGATTTGCGGATATTGTACCATCCTTGCATTCCTGGGATAAATCGTACTTGGTCATGATGTATGATCTTTCTGATGTATTGCTGGAGCCTATTTGCTAGGATTTTGTTGAGGATTTTGGCATCTATGTTCATGAGAGATATTGGTCTGTAATTCTCTTTCATTGTGCTGTCTTTATCTGGTTTTGGTATTAGGGTGATGCTGGCTTCATAGAAGGATCCTGGAAGTGTTCCTTCCTCTTGAATTTTTTGGAATAGTCTGAGGAGGATAGGTTTTAGTTCTTCCTTGAAAGTTTGGTAAAACTCTCCTGTGAAGCCATCTGGCCCCGGGCTTTTGTTTGCCGGAAGCTTTTTGATGACTGCTTCAATTTTTTCCATAGTTACTGGCCTGTTGAGCTGTTTAGATTCATCCTGATTGAGTTTTGGAAGGTTGTATTTGTCTAGGAATATGTCCATTTCCTCCAGGTTGTCCAGTTTGTTGGAATAGAGTTGTTCGTAGTATTTTGTAACAATCCTTTGTATTTCGTCGGGGTCTGTTGTTATTTCACCTCTTTCATTTCTGATTTTGTTTATTTGGGCCCTCTCTCTTTGCTTCTTGGTGAGCCTGGCTAGAGGTTCATCAATCTTGTTTATCCTTTCAAAGAACCAGCTCTTGGTTTTGTTGATCTTTTGTATTGTTTCTTCGGTCTCTATGTCATTTATCTCTGCTCTGATCTTTATTATTTCTTTCCTTCTGCTTACACTGGGTTTTTCTTGTTGCTCTCTCTCTAACTCTTTGAGTTGTTTGGTTAGGTAATTTATTACCATCGTTTCTTGTTTTTTGCAGTAGGCTTGTAGAGCTATGAACTTCCCTCTCAAGACTGTTTTCACTGTGTCCCATAGATTTTGGATTGTTGTGTTTTCATTGTCATTTGTTGCCATGATGTTTTTTATTTATTCTTTGATTTCTTTGGTAACCCAGTCATGGTTTAATAGCATGCTGTTTAGTCTCAATGTGTTTGATTTCTTTGGGTTGTTTTTATTGTAGTTGATTTCCAGTTTTATGCACTGTGATCTGAGAAGATACTTGATATGATTTCTATCTTCTTGAATTTGGAGAGACTTTGCCTATGTCCGAACATACGGTCTATCTTTGAAAATGACCCTTGTGCACTTGCGAAGAATGTATATTCTGTGGCTTTGGGATGAAATGTTCTGAAGATGTCAATTAATTCCATCTGTTCTAGTGAGTCATTTAGGATTGATGTTTCTTTGCTGATTTTTTGTTTAGAGGATTTGTCCAATGGTGATAGTGGGGTATTGAAGTCTCCTACTATGATTGTATTGCTGTCAATCTCTCCTTTGATATCTTCCAGGAGTTTTTTAATGTATCTTGGTGCTCCTGTATGGGTGCATATATGTTTACCAGAGTTATTTCTTCTTGTTGGATTTCTCCCTTTAGTATTATGAAGTGGCCTTCATTATCTCTTGTTATGTCCTTCACTTTGTGATCTAATTTGTCAGATATAAGTATTGCTACCCCAGCTTTTTTTTCATTTCCATTCGCCTGGAAAACCTTTTTCCATCCCTTTACTCTCCGTCTGTATGCGTCCTTTTTTTTGAGGTGGGTTTCCTGTAGACAGCAGATATATGGGTTTTGTTCTCTTATCCAGTCTGTTATCCTGTATCGTTTGATTGGAGATTCAATCCATTTACATTTAAAGTTATTATTGATAGGCACTTATTTGTCGCCATTTTTATTCTATACCCCTGTGTTCCTTCTTTGCTTCCTATTTCTTTCTTTCTTTCTTTTTTTTTTTTTTTTACAGCAGACCCTTTAGCATTTCTTTCATTGCTGGTTTGGTGGTGATAAACTCCCTTAGCCCTTTTTTGTCTGTGAAGCTCCTGATTTCACCTTCAATTTTGATTGATAGCCTTGCTGGGTAAAGTATTCTTGGATTGAAACCCTTCCTTTGCATGACTTTGTATATTTCATCCCATTCCCTTCTGGCCTGATGAGTTTCTGTGGAGAAATCAATTTCTAGTCTGATGGGGTTTCCTTTGTATGTAACTGTCTGTCTCTCTCTAGCCACTTTTAAGATTCTTACTTTGTCGTTGGTGTTTGCCAACTTAATTATAATGTGCCTTGGTGTCAGTCTTTTGGGGTTCATTTTGCTTGGAACTCTGTGAGCTTCTTGGATTTGTGTGGGTTTTTTATTCCCTATATCAGGGAAGTTTTCTGTTATTATTTCTTCAAACAGGTTTTCTATTCCTTGCTCAGTTTCCTTTCCTTCTGGTACCCCTATTATCCTGATGTTGCTTTGTTTTGTGTTGTCCCGAAGTTCCCTTAGGCTCTCCTCATGCTTTCTAATTTTTTGGTTCTAGAAGCTGTTGTAATTGGGTATTTTTTTCCATCTTGTCTTCTAGCTCACTTATGCGATCCTCTGCTTCTTCTAGTCTACTCTTGATGCTTTCTATTGAGTTCTTTACAGCAGTGATGTCATTTTTCATTTCTTCTTGGTTCTTCTTCATTTCCTCTTGGTTCTTACTCATATTGTCGAATTTGTCTTCCATCCTTTTCATCCACCTTATGACCATTTCTCTGAATTCTTTCTCTGATAGGTTCTTTGCCTCTAATTCATTTACTTCCTTTTTTGGTGATGCCTGCTTTTCTTTTCTATGGGGGCTATTTCTTTGTCTCCCCATGGTCTCTCTTCTCTGGATGTCTGGTTATATAGTTCTCTCTCTCCGGCGTTGATTTAAAGGTACAAAATACAACACAACCAGGCACAACACACAAGGCACTGAACAGAATTGTATTCACGATATTAATAACCTCCAATAAAGGTAACCACCAGAGAAAGACAAATTTGGGAATAGGAGTGGAAGAGGGAGAGTAAAAAGAAAGAACAACAAAAAAAAAGAGTGTGAATCTGAACTTGGGAAAAGAGCAGAAAAAAAAAGAAAAGAAAAAAAGTAAGAGAGACAAGAACAATACTAAGAGAGAAAAGGGGAACAAACTATATATATGGGGAGTAAACTCCACTAGAACAACCACTAATCCCAGCAAATCCTAGCAACACGAGCCTGGAGATTAATACAAACTGCAACACCAACTAATATCAAGTGAAGCAAGGGAAAATAAAAGTAAAAAACAAACAAAAACAAAGCAAACAAAGGAACCAACCAACCAAACAAAAAGAATAATCAAGACAATCTCATAAAAAAGCATAAAAATTCAATCTAATCAACATTCAAGCAAACAACAACAAAGGCCAGAGAGAAAAATAATTTTTTTAAGGTAGCGTAGAGAGAGGTATGTATGGATTTGGAGCAGGGGTTTGGGAATTAGATATATAAGTAGGGTGAAATTATAGCAGAGGGTAAACTGAAAAAGTAGTGAAAATCTAAAGCCAGAAAGGGTTAAGATAAACAGGAGACCAAAAGGGGGAAGGTTAGGAGGAGAGTGATGGCAAAATGTTAGCGTTGAGATAGGGTAAGAGAAAGATGCAAATAGAATGTAGGACACTCATCTCAAAATAAAAGAAAGAGAAAATCAAATGACATTTAAAAAAAGTAAAATAATAGTAATAATAATGCTGATTGAAAATAAAAATGTAATAATTAAAAAGGTGAAAATCGAGTGAGGAAAAAGAAAAAAAATTAGTTTCTTAATTAAAAGATGCAAAAAATAAAATAAAAATTAGAATAAAAAATTTTAAAAATATTGAAAAAAGAATTAAAAATTAAAAAAATAGGAAGACTAAAATGTGCAGTAGCGGCTGTCATTCACTTCCTCTATTATTCTGTTTGGTATGCCTGTTTCCCAGTCTGGGTGGTATTTCAGTTCAGCTTCGTTCCACTGCTCCTCAATGTTGTAAGCCAGTCCTGCTTTTTAAGCCGGCAGTGTCTTAATTTCTCATATTTATTTTTTATTACACCAGAGGCAATTAGCGTTTCAGCCCCTGGATGGCAGTGTTTCTGAATTGACTTCTGGGCCTCTCTAGCTTTTTTTTTTTTTTTTTTTTTTTACCCTCTATGGCACTCACTACCAGTTTGTGGAGGTGTACGCCTCAGAGCTTGTGGAGGTGTGCTCCTCAGAGCTGCCTCTATAATGGTCACACCCAGCTCTGCTCCCCAGGTTCCGAAAAAAACAACTTCCTCCTGCAGTCTTTCAGGGTTTTTCCACCTGGGTTTTCCTATGTATTGGGCTTAGTAATCAGAGTCGGAAAGAGCCCAAGTGTGCGGACAGTGGGTCTGTGCGCCAGACTTAGGAGCCTGCACTCCTTTGAAAATTCTTAGTCTGACCCTCCTCGTCAGATTAAAATGAGTTGCTTTTAAGAGGTCACTTCTGTTAGCAGCTCAGAGGACCCCCTTCCACATTCACGGATCACGGCAGCTCCAACTGCCGCCGATTTTTCTAGGCACAGGCCTCCCGGTTCCTGCTGGTCCTGCGGCTCGCGTGCTTCCCTCCCACCATGGGGATTAGAAACCACACCTTATTTCAGGCGAAATCTGACCTTTCCGTGGTGCAGTGAAGAGTTCCTTTGAATCCGCTATTTCTTGTTTTTATACCAGTCCCTTTAGGATTTCTTGAATTGCTGGCTTGGTAGTGATAAATTCCCTTAGCCTTTCTTTTGTCAGTGAAGCTCCTTATTTCCCCTTCAATTTTGAATGATACCCTTGCTGGATAGAATATTCTTGGATTGAGTCCCTTGTTTTGCATCTCTTTGTGAATTTCCTTCCATTCTTTTCTGCCTTGATGTGTTTCTGTTGAGAAATCACTTGATAATCTAATGGGAGCTCCTTTGTATGTAACTTTCTGCCTCTCTCTTGCAGCCTTTAGGATTCTCTCTGTCCTGAACATTTGCCATCATAATTATGATTTGTCTTTGTGTGGGTCTTTTCGGGTTCATCTTGTTTGGGACTCTCTGAGCTTGTGTTACTTTTTTATTCCCCACATCAGGAAAGTTTTCTGACATTATTTATTCAAATAGGTTTTCTAAACCTTGTTCCTTTCCTGTTGTTCTGGCACCCCTATTATTCGTATGTTGCTTTGTTTCATGTTGTCCCATAGCTCCCTTAGGCTCTCCTCCTGTCTTTTAATTTTTTCTCCAATTGCAGTTCTCTTTGGGTGTGTTTTGCTTCCCTGTCTTCTAATTCGCTAGTTCAGTCCTCTGCTTCTCCTAGTCTACTGTTGAAACTTTCCATGGTGTTTTTTATTGCAGCTATATCACTCTTCATTTCTTCTTGATTCTTACATAAGTTATTGATTTTTTCATCCATTTCTTCTTGATTCTTACATAAGTTGTTGATTTTTTCCTCCATCCGGTTTGTGAACTGTATGACCCTTATTCTGAATGCTTTTTCTGACATATTTCTTGCCTCTGTTTTGCTTAGCTGCTTTTCTGGTGATTCCTCCTTTTCTTTCCTTTGGAGGTTTCTTTGTCTACCCATTTTTGGTCTCACTGATTGATCTAGATGTAGAGTCGTGCAGGGGCTGCTCCTTGGGTGGCAGTGGCTCCTGGGGCTACAGTTGCTCATTAGGCGGTCACTGAAGTGGCTGCTCCTCAGTTGGCAGTAGCTCCTCCAGTGGGTGCTGTTCACAACAGTTGTGTCTCCTCTGGCTGTTGGGGAAGGCTGCTCACACATCTGCTGTTCCTTGGATGGGGGGGGGGGTTGTTGCTCCTCGGACAGGGGTGGACTGCTCACTTGGCTGCTGCTGCATGGATTGGGGCTGGCTGCACGCTGATGCTGTTCCTCAGATGGGGTGGGCTGCTTGTGAGGCTGCCACTTCTTGGACAGGGGCAGGTTGCTTGCTGGGCTGGTGCTCCTCATATGGGTGCAGACTCCTAGTGCAGCTGCTGTTCCTCAGATGGGGGATGGGCTGCTTGCTTGGCTGTTGCTCCTCAGGTGGGAGTGAGCTGCACGTGTGGCTGCTGCTCCTCAGACGGAGGCGGGCCGCTCACCCAGCTTCTGCTCGTCAGACAGGTGCAAGTTGTGTGTGTCTGCTGCTCCTCAGACAAGTGCAGGCAGCGCAGGACTGCTGCTCCTCCTCAGACGTGGGCAGTCTGCTCATGTGGCTGCTGCTCCTCAGATGGGGGGGGGCCACTCACCCAGCTGCTGCTCGTTGGATAGGTGCAGGCTACCTGTGGCTGCTGCTCCTCAGACCAGTGCGGGCTGTGCAGGACTGCTGATCCTTGGACCTGGGCGGTCTGCTCATTTGGCTGCTGCTCCTTGGTCTGGGGCGGGATGCTTGGGTGGTTTCTGATCCTTGAATAGGGGTGGGCTGCTCGTGGCACTGCTGTTCTTCATAAAGGACCGGGCTATTCACGCAGCTGCTGCTCCTTTGCTAATGTTATCACCAATAAGAGTTTAATGATTATAAAACTCTTAATGATTATAACGGTGGCTTTGTAATACAGCTTGAAATCTGGTATTGCGATCCCTCCTACGTTGCTCTTCTTTCTCAGGATTGCTTCAGCTATTTGGGGTCTTTTTTTATTCCAGATGGGGATGGGCTACTTGGGTGGCTGCTGCTCCTCAGGCAGGAGTGAGCTGCACGTGCAGCTGCTGCTCCTCGGCTGGGGTTGGGCTACTCAGCCAGCTGCTGCTTGTCAGACTGGTGCAGACTGCGTGTGGCTGCTGCTCCTCAGATCAGTGTGGACTGTGCAGGGCTGCTGCTCCTTGGATGTGAACGGGCTGCTCGGGCGGCTGCTGCTCCTCGAATGGGTGTGGGCTGCTCACACTGCTTCTCCTCCTCGGATGGGGGCAAGCTGCTTGTGTGGCTGCTGCTCCTTGGACAGGTGCAGGGTGTGGGCTGGGTGCAGTGGCTGCTCCTTGGATGGGGGCGGACAGTGCGGGGCTGCCGCTCCTCAAATGTGGGTGGGCTGCTCTTTTGGCTGCTGCTACTCAGATGGGGTGGGCTGCTCACATCGTTGCTGCTCCTTGGACGGGGGAGTGGGCCACTTATACAGCTGCTGCTCCTTGGATGGGGCAGGCCACATTAGGCTGCTGCTCTTGGGCCTGGGGCGGGCTGCTCGAGGGGCTACTGCTCCTTGGACAAGGGAGTGGACCACTCACACAACTGCTGCTCCTTGGACAGGAGCAGGCCACGTGAGGCTGCTGCTCTTAGGCCTGGGGTGGGCTGCTCGCAGGGCTGCTGCTCTTTGGACAGGAGTGGGTTGCTCACGTGTCTGCTGCTCATGTGGTTGCAGTGCCCTGGGCCGCTGAGTCTCCTTTGCCAATTTGGGTTGGATGTTATACATTTCAGCTGTTCTTTCTATCTGATCCAGGACAAGGCTCGGGACACGTCTGTCTGTTCTGCCACCATTTTGTCTCCTCCTACCACAGTTTTTTAATCCACAGATCTGCAGATGGGCACTGAGGCTATTTCCAAATCTTAGCTATGGTGAATTGTGCTGCAGTGAACATATGGGTGCATATATAATTCAGATTGGTGTTTCTAGTTTCTTGAGATATATTCCTAGAAGTGGGATCACTGAGTCAAATGGGAGTTCCATTTTTAGTTTTTTGAGTAAACTCCATACTGTTCTCCACAGTGGCTTCACCAGTCTGCATTCCCACCAGCAGTGCAAAAGAGTTCCCTTTTCTCCGCATCCTCACCAACACTTGTCGTTTGTTGATGATAGCGATTCTGACAGGTGTGAGATGATACCCTATTGTCGTTTTGATTTGCATCTCTCAGATAATTAGTGACTTTGAGCATGTTTTCATATGTTTCTTGGCCTTCCTTCTGTCTTCTTTCGACAAGTATCCATTTAGGTTTCTTGCCCCCCCCTTTTTTTTTATTGGATTGTTTATCTTCCTTTTGTTAAGTTGTATGAGTTCCCTATAAATGTTGGAGATTAAACTCTTATTGGTGATAACATTAGCAAATATGTTCTCCCATGCAGTGGGCTTTCTTATTGTTTTGTTGATGGTTTCTTTTGCTGTGCAAAAGCTTTTTATTTTGATGTAGTCCCATTTGCTTATTTTCTCTTTAGTTTCCATTACCCTAGGAGCAGTATCAGTGAAGAAATTTCTTCGGCATATGTCTGAGATTTTA
Source organism: Eptesicus fuscus (assembly GCF_027574615.1). Lineage (NCBI taxonomy): Eukaryota > Metazoa > Chordata > Mammalia > Chiroptera > Vespertilionidae > Eptesicus > Eptesicus fuscus. Next base: position 93,807,513 of record NC_072473.1, read on the forward strand.
CTGCCTGTGGATTCCTCTAGTGTTTTTATGGTTTCCCGTCTTATGTTTAAGTCTTTTATCCATTTTGAGTTTATTTTTGTGTATGGTTTAAGTTGGTGGTCTAGTTTCATTTTTTTGCATGTATCTGTCCAATTTTCCCAACACCATTTGTTGAAGAGACTGTCTTTATTCCATTGTATGTTCATGCCTCTTTTGTCAAATATTAATTGGGCATAGTGGTTTGGGTCGATATCTGGGTTCTCTATTCTATTCCATTGGTCTATATGTCTGTTCTGGTGCCAGTACCAGGCTGTTTTGAGAACAGTGGCTTTGTAATACAGCTTGAAATCTTGTATTGAGATCCCTCCTACGTTGCTCTTCTTTCTCAGGATTGCTTCAGCTATTCGGGGTCTTTTTTTATTCCAGATGAATTTTTGGAAAGTTCGTTCTAGGTATGTCAAATTTGCCGTTGGTGTTTTAATGGGGATTGCATTGAATCAATAGATTGCTTTGGGTAGTATGGACATTTTGATGATGTTAATCCTACCAATCCATGATCACGGTATGTTCTTCCATCTGTTTATGACTTCCTCTATCTCTTTTTTCAGTGTCCTGTAGTTTTTCCCATATAGGTCTTTTACCTCCTTAGTTAAGTTTATTCCTAGGTATCTTAATTTTTTTGGTGCGATTGTAAATGGGATTGCTTTTTTAGTTTCTCTTTCTGTAAGTTCACTATTGGTGTAAAGAAATGCCATAGATTTCTTGGCATTAATTTTGTATCCTGCTACAAAATGCCGAATTCATTTATTAAGTCTGACAATTTTTTTGATGGAGTCTTTAGGGTTTTCTATGTACAGTATCATGTCATCTGCAATTAGGACAGTTTTACTTCTTTTCCAATTTGGATGCCTTTTATTTCTTCTTCTTGTCTAATCACAATAGCTAGTACTTCCAGTACTATGTCGAACAGGAGTGGTGAGAGTGGGCATCCCTGCCTTGTTCCTGTTCGTAGGGGAAATGGTTTTAATTTTTACCCATTGAGTATGATGTTGGCTGTGGGTTTGTCATATATGGCTTTTATTATGTTGAGGTATGATCCTTCTATTCCCATCTTGCTAAGATTTTTTTACCAAGAAAGGGTGTTGGATTTTGTCCAATGCTTTTTCTGCATCAATTGATATGACTATGTGGTTTTTATCTCTCAATTTGTTTATGTGGTGTCTCACGTTTATTGATTTGCGGATATTGTACCATCCTTGCATCCCTGGGATAAATCCTACTTGGTCATGGTATATGATCTTTCTGATGTGCTGCTGGATCCAATTTTCTAGAAATTTGTTGAGGATTTTGGCATCTATGTTCATGAGGGATATTGGCCTGTAATTCTCTTTCATTGTATTATCTTTATCTGGTTTTGGTATTAGTGTGATGCTGGCTTAATAGAATAAGCTTGGAAGTGTTCCTTCCTCTTGAATTTTTTGTAATAGTCTTAAGAGAATAGGTTTTAGTTCTTCCTTGAATGTTTGGTAAAACTCCCCTGTGAAGCCGTCTGGCCCCGGGCTTTTGTTTGCTGGAAGCTTTTTGATGACTGCTTCAAATTCTTCCATTGTTATCAGCCTATTGAGATTTTTAGAATCTTCCTGATTGAGTTTTGGAAGGTTGTATTTTTCTGGGAATATTTCCATTTCATCTAGGTTGTCTAGTGTGTTAGAATATGGTTGTCCATAATATTTTTTAACAATCCTTTGTATTTCTGTGGGGTCTGTTGTTATTTCGCCTCTTTCATTTCTGATTTTGTTTATTCGGGTCCTCTCTCTTTGCTTCTTGGTGAGCCTGGCTAGAGGTTCATCAATCTTGTTTATCCTTTCAAAGAACCAGCTCTTGGTTTCATTGATCTTTTGTATTGTTTTTTTTTTTTTTTTTTTTTTTTTTTGGTCTCTATGTCATTCATTTCTGCTCTGATCTTTATTATCTCCTTCCTTCTGCTCACTCTGGGCTTTTCTTGGTGCTCTCTTTTAATTCTTTGAGTTATAGAGTTACATGATTTATTACCATTTTTTTTTTGTTTTTTTTTTAGGTAGTCCTGTAGCACTATAAACTACCCTCTCAGTACTGCTTTCATTGTGTCCCATAGATTTTGGATTGTTGTGTTTTTATTATCTTTCGTTTCCAGGATGTTTTTAATTTCCTCTTTGATCTCTTTGGTAACCCAAACATTGTTTAATAGCATGGTATTCAACTTCGAAGTGTTTGAAAATTTTGGGTTTTTTTAATGTAGTTTATTTCTAATATTATGCCACTTTGGTCTGAGAAAATGCTTGATATGATTTCAATCTTCTTGAATTTGGGGAGACTTTGCTTGTAACACAATATGTGGTCTATTTTTGAAAATGTCCCATGTGCACTTGAGAAGAACGTATATTCTGTGGCTCTGGGTGAAATGTTCTGAAGATGTCAATTAAGTTAATCTGATCTAGTGAGTCATTTAGGATTGCTGTTTCTTTTTTTTTTTTTTTATTTTTTAAATTTCTTTATTGATTGAGGTGTCACATATTTGTCCTCATCCCCCCATTCCCATCCCACCCCTCTCCCCACGCATGCCCCAATCCCCTGTTGAACTTAACCATTGGATAGGCTTATATGCATGCATACAGGTCCTTTGGTTGAACTCTCACCCTCCCCCCACCCTCCCCCTACCCTCCCCTATCCTCCCTCTGAGGCCCGATAGTCCGATCGATGCCTCCTTGCTTCTGGTTCTGTTCTTGTTCCTCAGTCTATGTTGTTCATCATTTCCCCTAGATGAGCGAGATCATATGTCACTAGATATATACTAATAAGAACTGAATGTGAGACGAGCAATAATAGTTATGCTGACAGGCAAATGAATCAATCTGTAGCGAGCTTCCCCCTGGACCAACAGTTCTTTTGAGACCCAATTTCAATGTCCAGTAGTTCCTTATGTGTACATGTCAGCACTGACCCCTCAGCTCTGGATGGTGGACAAATGGTGGTAATGGAGGTCCGACTCCCTCTGGTTTGGTCTCGGCCGAACCCAGGGGCACGGCGTCACCCAGACTAAGGGGCACATGGCCTCACCCTTACCCAAGGGGCGCGTGGTCACACCCGGGCCTGGGACCCAGCCTCACCCGGATGGATCCAGGGGCGCACGGCCTCACCCGGACCCAGGATCTGGCTTCACCCGTACACAGGGATGCTTGGCCTCTCCCAGACCCAGGGGCACGTGGCCTCACCCGGGCCTAGGTGCACGAGGCCTCACCCGGATCCAGGGACACATGGTCTCACCCGGACCCAGGGACGCTTGGCCTCTCCCAGACCCAGGGCCACTTGGGCTCACCCGGGCCTAGGTGCACGAGGCCTCATCCGGATCCAGGGACACATGGTCGCACCCGGACCCAGGGACGCTTGGCCTCTCCAAGACCCAGGGCCACTTGGGCTCACCTGGGCCTAGGTGCATGAGGCCTCACCCGGATCCAGGGACACATGGTCTCACCCGGACCGAGGGACGCTTGGCCTCGCCCAGACCCAGGGCCACTTGGGCTCACCCGGGCCTAAGTGCACGAGGCCTCACCCGGATCCTGGGACACATGGTCTCACCCGCACCCAGGGACGCTTGGCCTCTCCCAGACCCAGGGCCACTTGGGCTCACCCGGGCCTAGGTGCACGCGGCCTCACCCGGATCCAGGGACACATGGTCTCACCCGGACCCAGGGACGCTTGGCCTCTCAGACCCCGGGGCACGTGACCTCACCCATGCCTAGGTGCACGAGGTCTCACCCGGATCCAGGGACACACGGTCTCACCCAGACCCAGGGACGCCTGGCCTCCCCCAGACCCAGGGGCACGTGGCCTCACCCGGGCCTAGGCGCACGAGGCCTCACCCGGATCCAGGGACACACGGTCTCACCCGGACCCAGGGACACCTGGCCTCCCCCAGACCCAGGGGCACGCGGCCCCACCCGGACCTAGGTGCACGAGGCCCCACCCGGATCCAGGGACACATGGTCTCGCCCGGACCTAGGGGTGCGTGGCCTCTCTCAGACCCAGGGGCACGTGGCCTCACCTGGACCTAGGTGCACGAAGCCACCCGGACCCAGGGGCGCGTTACCTCTCTCAGACCCCTGGTCGCGTGGTCTCACCCGGATCCAGGGGTTCACGGCCTCACCCGTACTCGGGACCCAGCCTTACCCGGATCCAGGGGCCCACGGCCTCACCCGGACCCAGGGTTCAGATTCGCCCGGACCCAGGGGCACATGGCCTCACCCGAACCCGGAATCCAGCTTCACCTGGACCCAGGGGCGCGTGGCCTCACCCAAACCCAGGGGCGTGAGGCCTCACCTAGACCCAGAGGCGTGTGACCACATCTGAGCCCAGAGGCTCGCAGGCTCGCCTGGACTCGGGTCTCAGCGGGGTTTCGTCTTCTTGATCCCAATTCCTGTTGGTCAATTCCCTCTCAGCAATTCCTTCGGTCATTTTCTCAGAGCTCCAGGGCGGCTGCCGCAGAACTCGTTGGGCGGCGGGTTCGGCAAGGCTCCGGTGTGCCCGGTACCCGGCGGTGGGCTGGTTCGGTGTCGCTGCGTCGGCCCTTGGGTCTGCAACGGTGGCCAGTCGCTGAGCGTGCGCACCTGGCACTTCGGGGAATTGAGATTCTTGAAGGACTCGGAGGTCAGCAAGCACGGAGTCTCCCACCCCATGTCTCCCAGGGGCTTGTCTGTCCGTGCTCGGCAGCGAGTGGAGCCGTCCCCTCAGCCGGAGACCGCCGGGGGAACTGCGCTGAGCATGTTCCTGGCCACCATTGTGTCGCCTGAGCCATAGTTCTTAAAGTGTGGACTTTGGGTCACCGGCATCAGCATCATCCTGCGTACCCCTCTCTTTTATTCTAGTTGTAGAGCATCTGCTCAGCCAGCCCCCCGGTCTTTCTGGCTGGTGTCTGCTCTGCTCTCCCGTCGTAGTCTCAATATTGTTGTGGTAGGCAACGATCAGGCTGCCGCCCTATGTCTCCATCTTGGTCCTCCTTTGTACAGTTAAGTCTTGATTGTTGTTGGTGTCACTGGGAGGAATTGTCCTCCAGGCCAATTGGCCGTGAGGACCCTCTTTGTCCATATAGGAAGAGTTGCTGTGCAGGAGACATGTTTGTGGGCCGGGTCTTGATGCAGCAATGCCTTGGCGCTCACTGAGTCTGCCTCTAGAATGCCTCCCTTATGCAAGTGATTGAAATCTGGTGTCATCTCCCACCAACCACTAGATGCCCTCGTTTCTGGGTCTCCAATGCAGTGTGGGTCAGCCACTACCTGAGGCACTCAGCAGGAAAAAGCTTCTGCTCAGCTTGGCTGGGGCGGAGCTACAGGGTGGAGCCTACAACCTTGGCTTCCTGTCAGCCCCGCCCTATGAGGCTCCTGTGTCTGTGTCCCTCTGTATTCCTTGCAAACACCTCTGAGAGAAACGCGCCCTGGAGTTTCGCCCACTGCCAAACAGTCCAGTCCCTCCCCTAATGAATCTGGACTCCCAGATTCTCACCTGGAACTGGGCTTCAGTGCAGTTGGAACTGGGTCTCAGCGCAGTCTGGCGTCCCTGTCTCCTTCCCAGCAGGGCCACCCAGTGGCGCAGGCAAAAGTTCGTCCTCTGCGCACCTTCCAGTGCGCGCGTCTGGAGCCGCCGCTTCTCTGTGCCTCCGCCACCACAGCCCAAATTCATTCCCCCAGCGTGTGCCTGGCTTCCCAGGGATTCGCCCGGAACTGGGGTTCAGTGCAGTCGGAACTGGGGTTCAGCACGGTCCTGAGCTTATGTCTCCTTCCCGCTAGGGCAGTTCAGTGGTGCAGGCAACAGTCCGTCCTTTGCGCCCCTTCCCGTGCGCGCCTCTGGAGCTCTGCCTTCCCCCGCTCCTCTGTGCCTGCGCCCCACAGCCCAGATTCATTCCCCCAGCCTGCGCCTGGCTTCCCAGGGTTTCGCCCGGAACTGGCGCTCAGTGCAGTCGGAGCCAGCGCTTAGCGCACTCCGGAGCCTTTATCTCCTTCCTGCCAGTGAACGCTGGCCAGGCCGTCAGCCGCCCCTTCCTTTCCAGTTCCATCCTCCCCGCAGGCGCGCGTGCTCGTGTCTCCGCCAGTTTCTCCATACCTCAGGCTTTTACGGCTCCCCCGATTGTCCCCGTGGCCTTCTCCTTCCCCCCATCTGTGGGCATTTTAGTCCGCCAGCTCTCCTGTGGTTCTGGACGATGTCCGTTCTGACCTCTAGTTGTGCCTTTGAAATTGTTGTGCCCGGCTGCAGGTTAGGTGTTTCACCTATGCCGCCATCTTGGTTTCTCACCAGGATTGCTGTTTCTTTGCTGATTTTTTGTCTAGAGGATTTACACAGTGATATCAGTGTTGTATTAACATTCCTTACTATGATTGTATTGTTGTCGATCTCTCCCTTGATATCTTCCAGGAATTGTTTTTTTTATGTATTTGGGTGCTCCTGCATTGGGTCCATATATGTTTATCAGGGTTATGTCCTCTTGCTGTATCGATCCCTTTAGAATTATGAAGTGGCCTTTCTTATCTCTTGTTATGGCCTTCACTTTGAAGTCTATTTTGTCAGATGTAAGTATTGCTACCCCAGATTTTTTTAAATTTCCATTTGCTTGAAAGATATTTTTCCATCCCTTCACTTTTATTCTGTGTGAGTCCCTTGTTATGAGGTGGGTCTCTTATAGACAGCATATAGATGGGTAGATGGGTCATTTTTTTTATCTATTCAGCCACTCGATGTCTTTTTATTGGAGCATTGAGTCCGTTTTCGTTTAAAGTTATTATTGAAAGGTACTTGTTTGTAGCTATTTTTATTTTTTTGTGCCTGTTTTCTTTATTTACTTTTTATTTACTCTTTTTACACAGTCCCTTTAACATTTCTTGCATTGCTGGCTTGGTGGTGATAAACTCCCTCGGTGTTTTTTTTTTTTTTTTTGTCAGTGAAGCTCCTTATTTCCCCTTCAATTTTGAATGATAGCCTTGCTGGGCAGAGTATTCTTGGATTCAGTCCCTTGCTTTGCATCACTTTGTAAATTTCCTTCCATTCTTTTCTGGCCTGATGTGCTTCTGTTGAGAAATCATTTGATAATTGAATGGGAGATCCTTGGTATATAACTTTCTGTCTCTCTCATGCAGCCTTTAAGATTCTCTCTTTGTCCTGAACATTTGCCATCGTAATTATGATGTGTCTTGGTGTGGGTCTTTTTGGAAGTTTTCTGACATTATTTCTTCAAATAGGTTTTTTAACCCTTGTTCCTCTTCCTGTTGTTCTGGCACCCCTATTATTTGTATGTTGCTTCATTTCATGTTGTCCCATAGCTCCCTTAGGCTCTCCTCCTGTGTTTTAATTTTTTCTCCAGTTGCAGTTCTGTTTGGGTGTGTTTTGCTTCCCTGTCTTCTAATTTGCTAATTCGGTCCTCTGTTTCTCCTAGTCTACTGTTGAAACTTTCCATGGTGTTTTTTATTGCAGCTACATCACTTTTCATTTCTTCTTGATTCTTACATAAGTTGTTGATTTTTTTCATCCATCCACTTTATGAATTGTATGACCCTTATTCTAAATTCTTTTTCTGACATATTGCATGCCTCTGTTTCACTTAGTTGCTTTTCTGGTCATTCTTCCTTTTCTTTTCTTTGGGGGTTTCTATGTCTACCCATTTTTAGTCTCACAGACTGATCTAGATGTCGAGTTGTGCAGGGGCTGCTCCTTGGGTGGCAGTGGCTTCTCAGGCTGTGGTTGCTCCTTGGGCAGTCGCAGAAGTGGCTACTCCTCAGTTGGCAGCGGCTCTTCTGTTGGGTGCTGTTCGCAGTAATGGTGTCTCCTCTGGCTGGTGGGGGAGGCTGCTCACACACCTGCTGTTCCTTGGACAGTGGTGGGCTGATTATGAGGCTGCTGCTCCTCAGATCGGGGTGGACTGTGTGCAGCTGCTGCTCCTCAGATGGTGTTGGACTGTTTACATGTCTGCTGCTCCTTGGATTGGGGCTAGCTGCTCGCTTATACAAATAACTTACACAAATAGCACGCTGCTGCTATTACTGAGATGGGGCGGGCTTCTTGTGAGGCTTCTTCCACAGGGGCAGGTAGCTTGTAGGGATGCTGCTTCTTGTACCGGTGCGTGCTGCTTGCGCAGCTGCTTCTCCTCAGAAGGGGGTGGGCTGCTCACCCAGCTGCTGCTCATTGGACAGTTGCAACCTGCGTGTGGCTGCTGCTCCTCGGACTAGTGCAGGCTGCGCAGGGCTACTGCTCCTCAGCGTGGGCGGTCTGCTTGTGTGGCTGCTGCTCCTTGGACCGGGGCAAGCTGCTCATACAGCTGCTGCTCCTCGGGCAGGGGACAGGCTGCTTGTGTGGCTGATGCTCCTCAGGCAGGAGTAAGCTTCACATGTGGCTGCTGTTCCTCAGACGGGGGCAGGCCCCTCACCCAGTTTCTGCTTGTTGGGAAGGTGCAGGTTGTGTGTGGCTGCTGCTCCTTAGATGTGGGTGGTCTTCTTCTGTGGCTGCCACTCCTTGGACTAGGGCAGGCTGCTTGGGCAGCTGCTGCTCCTAGAATGGGGGCAGGCTGCTAGCAGTGCTGCTGTTGCTCATATGGGGGTGGGCTGCTCACACAACTGCTGCTCCTCGGATGGGGGTAGGCTGCTCATGCAGCTACTGCTCCTCGGACGGGGGCAGATTGCTCGTGCAGCTGCTGCTCCTCAGACAGGTGCAGGGTGTGGGCTGCGTGCAGCTGCTGCTCCTCAGATGGGAGCAAGCTGCACAGGGCAGCCACTCCTCAATCATGGGTGGGCTGCTTGTGCAGCTGCTGCTCCTCGGACAGGTAAGGCTGCTCACGTGGTTGCTTCTCCTCAGACGGGGGAGTGGACCGCTCACACAGCTGCTGCTCTTTGGACAGGGGCAGGCCACATGAGGCTGCTGCTCTTAGGCCTGGGATGGGCTGCTCACGGGGCTGCTGCTCGTTGGACAGGAGTGGGATGCTCAAGTGTCTGCTGCTCGTGTGGTTGCCATGCCCTGGGCTAAAGCTTTGGGCCGGTCAGAGTGGAGTGTGCTTTAGAACTCACAGGAGCTTGTGCCCAGGGTGGCTGGAAACTTGTTGACTGTGGGACCACAGCTGAGGTAGCGGAACCCTGGCAGTGGTGGCTGTAGAGTCCCAGGTGTTATTCAAGGGCACTCTGAGTGGAGGTGAGTCTGGGCTCCCAGTTACAGCAGCTCTCCCCTTCAAAAGGCTAGGTCTCTGAGGATGAGCCAGACTCCCAGTGCTGTTTCCAATGGTAGCAGATGCTGCCTAGTTAGGTGAGCCCAGTTAGCCTGACCCCAAAGGTACTGCAGGATCTAACTGTGACTCACTCACATACACACAGACACACCCCACATGACCACACATTCCTCTTTTGCTTCCTCACTCACTCATTCTCTCTCCCTCACTGCCACTTTCTTCCTGCCTCTGTAGTTGAGACTGGGGTGTTATTGACCCGTTCGTGGATGGAGTTTCCTCTCCAGGTGTCTGGTTATGTGGCTCCCTTTCTAGCACCTGGCCAGACAGGATAAAATTCACCTTGACAAGACACAACAGAAAGGGAACAAAGCATGAATGTACTCACGACATCAATAATCCCACTAAAAGTGACAACCTGAGAATAGAGAATTAGGGGAGAGAAAAGACAGCACAAATGATAGCGAAGAGAGAGAAAAAGATAAGAGAGAAAAGAAAAAGGAAGAGAAAGGAGAATATATATATGTATATATATTTATATATATGTGGGAAAACACCACAGAACCAGTAGATAAACAAACAACAACAAAAATACCAACACCAAACACCCAGCAAAGAGGGTAGGGGCAGAATCTGTAGAGGCTGAGCTTATATACAGAAAATAAGGTTAAGAATTGGATGAATATGGGGAGAACCTCAGTTCAGTATAGAGGAAGTAGAATGGGGATGGGTGGATAAGAAGAAAGGGAATGAGAAGGAAATAATAATAGTAATAATAATAATAATAATAAATTTACAAAAAAAATTTAAAATAGCAAATAAAAATAAAGTAAAATAGAGTGATGGAAAAATAATGCAAAAAGAAATAGAAAATATAGCAATGAACAAAAACAGGAAAACAAAGAAAAAAAGAAGAAAAAATAATAATTAAAAAAAAAATGAAAAAATTAAGTGTCATTTCTTTACCTGGCTTAAGATCCCAGTCTTCTGTACTGTACTGTTTCTCAGGTTCCTGTTGCTGGGACTGAAGGTCTCTCTTTAGGCCAGTCCATTTGGACTCTCAGGGACTATTTAGATTTTTTTTAATCCTTTGTACCATTCAGGGTGGAATCTGGATGTGGCTGTATTGGTTTCCTGGAGACTGGAGGGAGGGGCTATCTCTTAAGGACAAAATGGCTGCCCAGGTCCTGGGCTCAGGTATGACTCAGCACCAGACTCGCTGCCACTTCTCCTGGACCCCCCTCACCTCCCCAGATTCAACAAGTCCGCACCTTCTCCTGCACCTCAGCCATGGGTAAGTGTCTGTATCTGAAAGGTCTTACGAACCAGGTTCAGTGAAGAAAGGCACAGGCCACAGAGAGGGGAAAGACTGTGCCTTTGCGCACTCCTCTCCTTCAGGCACTGCACCATCTGATCAGCCCCCCAGGCTGCCTCTCTGGGTTCAGCCTTTCGTTACTGGACCCAGATCTAAAATCCCCTGCCATCCAGAAGTCCTATGGACTCTCTTTCCACAGTCAGACGCTGTGCCTGTCCCCAGGGATGTGGCTTGGTGCTTGTGTGGATTCCCTATGACTCTCTGGGCTCAGAGGTCTGGCATACTCTCCTGCCCAGATCCTTGATTTTACCTTTCTCCAGGGATCCTCTGTCCTTCCTGGCTGCAAACTGTCTCACCAGCTGAGTCTCCTTCGCCAATGCAGGTTGGATGTTATTCGTTTCAGCTGCTCATTCTATTTGCTCTGGGACAAGGCTCGGGACACGTCCATCTATTCTGTTCCCATTTTGTCTCTTCAATAATTTGTTTTTATTTTATACATTCAAAATCCTCTCAAATATTTCCGAGAATATTAATAAAATATACTTTTGTTTGTTGTCTTTTAGTTATTCTGTCCCTTAATCATCTTTTTCCTTCAGGGCCATCTTTGCTGATTGTTTTTCTTGATATTTCTCTGTCATCCTGTATACCATCCAAAAATGCTTGGCCTTTCTTTGTTGTCTAATTGCACTTAATATTGAGGCTGACTGGTTGCTCTGTGTACATGGGCAAGGCAATGATTAGCAGACTTTGTTTTAAGACGAAGAGGAAGTGTGATGATAGCTTTTTGGGGGGCCCTCCAAATGTTATAATTAGGAAATTTTTTTTGTGTGGTTTTGAAGCATAGTGATCCCTCCTTTGGAAAAACTGCTGTTTGAACTACTCTGTTATTCTTAGACAGTCTCTTATTCTGTGGGTCAGCTGTTATTTTTAGACTGTAAAATAACTTTATTTTTTGCTTGAATAGAAAATATAAACTTAATTGTCTGACCTTGCAAGCTAGCCATCTAACTGATATGCTGATATTGATTCCAGGTGCCTCTATAGATATGACACTCAAGGTTATAGGTGTCTGTATAGATATGATATGATACTCAAGGTTATAGGTGTCTGTATAGATATGATATGTACTCATGGTTACACACTGTCTACAAAAATAACTTACACAAAGAACTAGAAGGATATAAAAAGGAAATACTCCCTCCTGTGTTTGTTCAGAATTTGACAGAGGTAATCTGCTCTGAACCTGCATGCAATAAAGATGACTCCTAACTAATTGACTGATTAAGGTGTCTTGTCCAGCTCGCTGATTTGAAATACAACATTTGGAGGCTCCAGCGAGATAAGAGACAGGTGCTTGCCTGCACCTAGTCTCAGACGCCTGGGATGGATGGCCTCCCCTGCCTGGCTGCCAGGCCCTGAGGATCTCTAAGGGAGGTGCCACCTGATGAAGTTCCAGGGCCCCAGAGATGCTTCTCTGTGGTTGTGACAACCAGACAAGGAACACCTGACATGCCTCTGCATTATTTTGGAGTTATCAGAAAGAAATCCTCTAGAGGTGAGTGAATTCAAATTCAATTAAGGAATTTTGAGTTCACTTTGCTGTTTGCTGTTTGGGACTAGCCAATTTGCTACAGAGAAGGGGGACTGGATGCAGTCTTAACTCCTCCGGTAGGGTCTCACGGAGATGTTGGTTGAGAATTTTGTTCTGGGGCATGGGTGCCGGGGGTGCCCCCACATCCATTTGGGGAGTTGGGCAGTGTTTATCTGCTCAGCTCCTGCTCTGGCTAGTCTACTGAGAGAATGTGAGTATGGATGTTTGTCTGTATTGGCATAATTATCTGTTCATTAAATGGTTTATAAATGTAAGTGTGAGAGCCTGTGTAAAAGCGAAAGCAACTTTGATTTATTCTGCACTTCTGTTGATTCATCTGGCTAAAACTTCTGTTTGATTTATTTAAGACTGGGTGCTCTGGCGGACTGCAAAACCCCCATGCAGCTGCTGGGACCTCCTTTTTCCCAGGGGGTTTTTTGCTCTCTCTCAGAGAGGGAATCAGCCCACTTAGACTTGTGATTTTACTGTATTAGGTTAAAATTTTGGAATTCTGGGGTAGATTTAAAGGTATAAATTTATGAAAGGGTTTTGCCCAGAGAAAACAAAGGCTGGCTAGGTTCCAAGATTGCTTGTAAAAAAGCAAGAGAGAAGTATTTTCAAGTTAACTATCTGAAACAAAATAGTAAATTTCAAAGAGCAAAGAACTTTTATTTATGGCTTCTTCTCCCCCCTCTGTCTGACTGAGGTTTCCAAGGAAAAAAGTTTGCCTCCAAGCCCGGTAGGGCGTGGCTACTGGTTGCTTCTTGGGCTACTACAGAATGTTCAAGCAGAGAAGTTTAAACAAAGGCTAGACCACTACCCTTTTCTCCCCTGCTAAGGCTTGTTGGGTTAAGATAAATACATTTTCTCATAGCCTGTGTCAGGTGAGAAAGACTGCCAGATTTCTCATAATTAACTGCTTTGTAGGCTACCTTTTTCAGCCCTGCTAGCAAACAGAGAATCATGTGGTCCTGAGACCAGCAACCTGCCTGCCCTTCCTGATAGATTTACAGTGGGTCTCTGTCAGAGACAGCACCTGCTCTGACTAGAGTGGGGCGGGCACCAGCGGAGGGTATCTGTGTAGCCCTGGGCATGAAGGCAGATTTGGCACCAGCAATCTCCCGAAGGGGGCACTTTAAGGCTAGTGCCAGAGTAGGGGGAGGAAGAGAGCTGAAGACTGCTCTGGAGCGGGTGTGAGATAGGGGTAGTGGTGATGGAATTCGCTGGGTAGGGTGGTAGGCTCTCAGCCTGCTGAGATAGAGGAGCCCTGGGCTGGAGGACAGGGGGATGGTTGGAGACATCAAGAGCAGTAAAGGAGGAGGATTTAAGATCCTCTAGGGCAGTGGTTCTCAACCTTTTTAATGCCGCGACCCTTTAATACAGTTCCTCATGTTGTGGTAACCCCCAACCATAAAATTATTTTTGTTGCTACTTCATAACTGTAATTTTGCTACTGTTAATGAATCTTAATGTAAATATCTGTGTTTTCCGATGGTCTTAGGTGATCCTGCTAGCGGTTCTCAACGAGAATTAACAGTAGCAAAATTACAGTTATGAAGTAGCAACAAAAATAATTTTATGGTTGGGGGTCACCACAACATGAGGAACTGTATTAAAGGGTCGCGGCATTAAAAAGGTTGAGAACCACTGCTCTAGGGGCTTAAAGAGGAAAAATCTATGCAGGAAAGCAACTGTTACAGAAAGAAAAAAGTATCCTTAAATGTAAAAAGCCTAAATATACAGGATCTCAGACCATTTGCCTTGTTTCAGGACAGAGTAAATGGTTAATGCAGAAAGGTGGGTGGTGTTGGAAGTTAATTATGAAGAAGGTAGAGATAGGTTCTTGTTGATTTTTACTGGCTGCAGACCGCTCTGCTGGCATAGGGGTCTGGTCGGCAGCCTACCAGGTGTCTTATCTGAACTGCACTGGACTCAAGGCCTCAAGTTGCAAGGCACAGTAAATTTTTCTCTGCCCCATTTTGTTCTCTTTAACCCTTCCAAAACTAAATTAGACTGATACAATATACTTGAAATTACATAAGGAAAAATATAGCAGTTTTTACTAGACAAGTTTTAATTTACCTGCTCTTAGTTTTATGACAGAAGGTCTAGGTATATTTTCTTGAAAAATTACATTTAAAGTGTGTTCATAAATATTAATCTAAAAATGCTGATTGTTCACTTTTGGTAATCATTAAAGGAGTGAAGTTTCTAAGAATAAAGAATTCTAATACATTTTAAAGAAAGAAAAGGTCTACAAGTTGCTGATAGTGTGACAGAAAAAAATATTAAAGATACTTAATAGAAAGTCTAAGGCATAGTTATACATTTTTGAAGAACATAGAAAATAATTTTGAAGGCTAATTTGAAAGTATGAAATTTATAAAGATTATGTATATAATAAAAAGAACAGAGTAAGGTTTTAGTAGCAAGAAAAAAAATTAAACTCCCAGGAGCCAAGCGGAGGAGAAACAGATCTGAAGTCTGCAGCCGCCCTGGTGATTTAGAGCTGGTTACTAGGCAGACTCAGCCCTAGAGAGCCAGGAGAAGGAAGGCAAGGGGAGGCTGGATGCCCTAGACCCATGGTCGGCAAACTGTGGCTTGCGAGCCACATGCGGCTCTTTGGCCCCTTGAGTGTGGCTCTTCCACAAAATACCACGGCCTGGGTGAGTCTATTTTGAAGAAGTGGCATTAGAAGAAGTTTAAGTTTAAAAACTTTGGCTCTCAAAAGAAATTTCAATCATTGTACTATTGATATTTGGCTCTGTTCACTAATGAGTTTGCTGACCACTGCCTTAGACTAAGGGGTGGGCCAAGACACCCGGTTACGGGGCGGGGGGGGGGGGGCAGATATCCTATTCTTACTTACAGAGAAGCCTGTGGGAAAGGTCAAAGTCTCTGCCAGGAAAGTGGACAAGTGGGAAGGCAAGGGCCTTATGCCCAAGCTGTCACCTGAACACTTTGCTATGTACAAACTTGACTCTCCCTGCAGCCCCTGCTGTGTTTGGCTCACCACTAGGAATCAAGCAGTGATGAAAGACAGGGATGGCAAGGCCCTGTAACTGATAAACAGAGTTAACAGGAGAGGGTAAAGGAAAGGCACTTTCCATAGACTGGCGAGCCTTCAGGATTTTCAGACGCTCCCAGAGAGGAGGAGTCTGACTGAGGGACTGGCCGAGACCTTATTGGGTTAGGAGGACTGGAGGCTGCATGTTGAACTTGTAGACTGCAGTTTGCTAGGCAGAGGTGCGAGCCCAGTTGTATAGGGGTTAAGCTGCCTGTGTACAGCAAAACAACTTTCTCCCATGCCAGAATACATTTTAGGGAAATTGGACAGGCTGTGTTTGCAGCTAGAAAGAAGAACTGGCCGCCACACACAAGCCCTGACAGTGGATTGCAGAAAACTGTGCAAGGTGACTCCCCTGCTACACTCCCAGGTGCCAGTTATTGCCAGGAGCAGAGATCACCCTACATGGCATTAGAGCAATGCCCTACATGATAGACTTGGCTGATGCCTTCTTCTCATGAACATGGCTCCAGAAAGTCAAGGACAATTTTGCTTTGTGTGGGAAGGTCAAAAATGGACTTTAGTCACCTCCCTGAAATGTTTGTATAGCCCTATCAAGTATCATGTTTGGTAGCAGAAAATTTAGCTGCCTAAAGTGGCCACAGTGCCAATATTGTACTTCATTATCCTATCTAATAAAGACGGAACATGCTAATTGACCCTCATGCCATCGCAAAGATGGCAGCACCCACAGCCAATAAGGAGGGAATATGCTAATTGACTGCTCCGCCCTCAAAGATGGCGGTGCTCACAGCCACAAGATGGAGGCACCTAGTCCCCTCAGCCCCGCCAGGGTGACAGGTGTGCAGCAAGGCCGGGCCCGCCCCCAGGCGGTACTGGCTGCTCCACGTGCCTGCGTCTGGAGTCCTCCAGTCCCCTCAGCCCCCTAGCCACTCAGGGACAGCCCGATGCACAAGCAAGTCTCAGATGGTGGCTGCCCAGCCACCCAAGGCCACCTGAGGCTCAGGTAACCAGGGCCGGCCGAGGCTTGTGCTCCTGGCAGTGGCAGCAGCAGAGGTGTGATGGGGGTGTCATCTTCCCCTGATTGCTAGGTCACCTCCAGCCCCTGAGGGCTCCCATACTATGAGAGGGGACAGGCCGGGCTGAGGGGCCCTCCCCCCGCTCCAGTGAATGAATTTTCATACACCGGGCCTCTAGTGTTAATATGTTATATTAACCTTTGATTCTCTTACAGATTTTAATGCAGCTGCCAGCAATTACTATAGACCTGTGCTAGTCTACAGACATTGGTAGTCTTTGGGAGTAACTGGCAATTGTCAAGTTTCCCACACTAAGCATCATTGTTATGACCATATGTTAGCTATCCTGGAAGAGGGTTATATAGGGTTGAATCCCCCCCCCCCCAAAATAAAGGATACCTAGCTTCCAAAAGGGCAGGTGCCCAAATGGGCAAGGGAAATCAGAAAATCTTAAAGCAGGTCAGTATATTTTTATCCTTATACAATTCCTCTGAAATTTGGCAATTCTTAGTAAATAAATCATGGCAATGCATTTCTTTGCATAAATTCACTAAGACCAGTTTCCAATAGTGGTTTTATTGACCAAAAACTTTGACTGGAGTATCGTGTTTTAAGAGTCCTGCCTGAACTCTGAAGACTTGAAGCCAATAAGAGTGCCATGGAGAAAGCCTGGTATCCTGCTTGGTAGTCCTGAAAATAGTTGGCGCTGAAATATCAGGCCCATACCCTACCATCACTGGTGGTTGGTCAGAGTAGAAGGGAAGCAATAAGGGCGCCTCTGTGTCCCTGTGGAACACCCATGCACTCTAGGCCACAACGAGTAAGAAGGCTACTGAGATGGGCCTTAAAGCCTAGGGCACAGGCCTGGGTGGATTCACTACAGGTGGGGAATTAACCTAACTCAACAGATACTGCAGGCAGGTCTAATGGCAGCAGCTGGATGGCTTGGCTTTCTGGCCCTACAAAGCACATTAAGATTCAATCATGAAATTCCGGCAAAGGTAGTCAGTTACCATTCTTATTATGTTTATGCAAACAATCAGGCTAAATTGAATACAATAGATAAATTAGTCTTGATTTAGCTCTTTTAATAAACAGAATGATAATTTTAAGGAGAAAAAGTCTATTTCAATAACAGTTATTAGAACTGAAATGTTTTCTTTCCCTTCCACCAGACCATTTGTTGTAACTCTTGCTATTCTAATTGTTCAATAATACTAAATTTTATAATATAGTTTGTCTCCGCCAGGTCACAAGCCCACCTCCTTAGGTGCCCAGGCCTCATCGTCCCTCTGACAGACAGCAAGGGTTTCTTGGCTCTGAAAAGAAAACTCTGTCCCTCTTCAGCATGGAATTAGCCAAAGAAGTCCAACCAATATTCATTTTCCCTAACAGAATTCAGAGCCAGGATCCTTAAGGTAATATATTAGACAGTAAGACAGACATGAGCAGAGCAAGGATGATGGGCCAACTGGCACTACCAAATGTAACTAAGTCTTTCCACCTTTACATATCCCATCTAATAAAAGGGTAATATGCAAATTAACCGTCACTCTGTCACAAAAGATGGTGGCATCCATAGCCACAAGATGGTGGTGCCCAGTCCTCTCAACCCTGCTGGAGTCCCCCAGTCCTTGGGGGGCAACTGCTGAGAGTGGGCAATGTGAGCAGCCTGGCGGAATGCTTGCTTCATCACCGCAGTGACGAGGCAAGCATCCCGTTCCAGCCGTGGAGGGCCTCTGGGCCGTGGAGAGCCTCTGGGCAGCGGGCACAGAGAGGCCAGGCCCCAAAGAGAGCAGAGAACCATGGGGAGTGGGCCTAAGCTGTCACGGCTCCTGGATTGGAGAGGGCTCCCCTGAGTGCTCCCAGATTGGAGAGGGTGCAGGTCGGGCTGAGGGACCCCCCCCCCAATGCATGAATTTCATGCACCAGGAATCTAGTATGAGATAAGGGGCTTAGACCAAGCCATCTGGTCTCAGACACTCACCCACGGGATGTCAGCACAGAAGGCCAAATTAATTGCCCTTATTCAGGCTCTCTGGTGAGCAAAAGACAAATCAGTAACAATTTATACTGATAGCAGGTATGTGTTTGCAATGGCTCATGTACACAGTGCTATTTACAAGGAAAAGGGGACTTTTAACTTCAGCTGAGAAGGACATCAAAAATATGAAAAAAATTCTGGCACTACTAGAAGCCATCTAGCTACCTAAGATAATGGCATTGGTCCACTGTAAGGGGCACCAAAAAGGGGACTCCCCAGAAGCAAGAGGGAACCAAGCAGTGGACGATGCAGCTGGGAGGCTGCCCTAAAAACTAGTGGGGCCTCTACAAATTCTAGTGACTCTTCTAGACCCTGACCTACCCGACTAAGACAGAAACAGCCACCATAGTAGCTTTGAAGTTACTCCAGGAAACAGTCCCCAGATTTAGAAAAAAAAAATAAAAGCTAAAATCCATAACCAATCTTTACTCAAGTCCTTACAGGCTTTACAGTCCACCCAGAAAGCAATCCAGAAGCATATCTGAGACACTCTGCCTGTACCAACTTCTGATCCAGTTAATCCCTTCTGCCCTGGTGACTTTGTTTGGATGAAGAAATTTACCACATAAGAACTGACTCCTACCTAAAAAGGACCACACACCATCATCTTGACCACCCCCACAGCAGTCGAGGTCGACGGAATCCCGACGTGGCTTCATCACACCCAGCTTAAGGCAGCCCAGGCAGAATAGAGAATCCAAGACTCTGCACCAGACTCTTGCATGGACTCCTGGCCCTCATTCTGGGCCCCTGTCTTATAAACTGGTTTACTAACTTTATTCAACAAAGAATTAATTCCATCAAGCTTATGGTCCTCAGGAGCCAGTATGACCCTCTCCCCAACAATGACCCACAAGAGTCAATGATTTGACTCATTTACATAAAACCAGTGGGGAATGAAGCATAATAATGATCCCTCCTTTGGGAAAACTGCTGTTTGAAACTGCTGTTTTGAAGTTCTCTGCTATTTTTTGCTAGTCCCTTGTTCCATAAATCAATTCTGTTATTTTTAGATGGTCTCTTATTCTGTAAAAATAACTTTGCTTTTTAAAATATATATATTTTATTGATTTTTTACAGAGAGGAAGAGAGAGGGATAGAGAGTTAGAAACATCGATGAGAGAGAAACATCGATCAGCTGCCTCTTGCACACCCCCTACTGGGGATGTGCCCGCAACCAAGGTACATGCCCTTGACCGGAATCGAACCTGAGACCCTAGAGTCCGCAGGCTGACGCTCTATCCACTGAGCCAAACCAGTTTTGGCTTGCTTTTTAGTTTAAATAATAGAAAAGATAAACTTAACTGTCTGACCTTGCAAGCTAGCCATCTAAAGGGACTGATACAATGATACTGATAATATTCTCATGTCAGGTGTTTGTTAGATATGATATGTACTCAAGGTTACAAGTTGTCTGTATAGATATAATATGTACTTAAGGTTACAAATTGTCTGTATAGATATGACAGGTGTTTGTTAAATATGATATATACTCAAGGTTACAAGCTGTCTGCAAAAATAACTTACACAAAGACCTAGAAGGATATAAAAAGGGAATACTCCTTCCTGTGTTTGTTCAGAATTTGACAGAGATATTCTGCTCTGGACCTGCATGTAATAAAGACCACTCCTAAATAATTGGCTCATTAAGGCATCTCGTATCTAGCTGATTTATGATACAAAAAAATACTTTGCCATCTCAAGATATTGAGCCTAACTCAAGACAACTCTGAAGGGCTATTCTATCTCTAGACTGTCCTGTGTGGTTCACTAAGTCCTTGTCTGACCAGTCTGTCCAGTCTTGCTCCCTTCTCAAGCTTTCTATGGATGTATCTCCCAAAGGCATTTCCTAATAAACATCCTCCTGCACACTTAGCTCTGTTTTAGTGTCATCTTTCTGATGAACCTAATTCATAAGAGACAATGAATGCTTATATCTGGTTCATTGACTTGAACTAGAAGTAGAACTAATCATTATTTATTTAATTTTCCAGAAATGTACTTAATATTTGTTCTTGTTTATATAGCAAGATTGGGACTGTTTATTTTTGATGTCCCTCTTAAATCTCATGTAGGCTCTGAGCTACAGAGCAGTGCCAATCTTGAGACATCAGAGGCCTGATGTTATGATGCTCTCAGCCAAATATTTTAGTTTTTAGTGAAATTAAGTTACTCCCTTAAAAACTGTTCAATAACTTGAAAGTACTGTGTGACTATACCTGATATTTTGGAAGGTGTTTCACCTTCTGGTCATTTGGGGTGTTTAAGTACTTTGAAAATGTCATCTTTGAAATTTCAGTAGTGGGAATTACTCAGATCCTAAAATCTAGGGTGTCTATAGCAACCATGGCTGTGTGTGTTCCTTAAATTGGATTATGTGTCCAAAATGTCTGTCTTCAGCTTTCACTTTCACTTCTCCTGCATCATCATGTTCTTCTACTTCTGCATTTCACCTTTTAAGCCCCTCTTGTTGCCCTAAAAGTTCAAGCTCAGCCGTGTCTGTGGCTTCTTGGGTTTTGTTGGAAACTTGAAGACATTCCCTTTTCCCTCAACCTTTTCTTTGATTATGGCCATCTGAGGACAGAGATACCATCTTTTCTCTCCAGAATTGTGTAGCCATCACATGCCTTAGGGAGCTTGTCTTAATGGGTACAGTTTCTGTGGAACAATATGGCTTGCATGGATTCTTTTATGGCTTTAAGAACTATAAGAAGCCACTTCCATGTCTATTTGAGTTTTGTTGGTTCATCCTAGGAAGTGATCTGACCTTGGGGTCAAATATCTATTCATATTATGAACTAGTAATATTGTTGTGCTCATTTTTTATTGTTGTGTAACAAGTTACTACACATTTAGCAGCTTAAAAGAACACACATTAAAAAAAAAAAAGAATACACATTTATTAGTTCACAGTTTTGTGGGCCAAAAGTCCAGGCACAGCTTAGCTGGATCCTTCACTCAGGGTCTCACTAGGCTGCAGTTGTAGTGTTGACCAGGCTGCATTCTTTTAAACAATATATATTTTTATTGATTTCAGAGAGGAAGAAAGAGAGAGAGAGTAAGATAGAAACATCAATGATGAGAGAGAATCTTTGATTGGCTGCCTCCTGCACTCCCCCTACTGGGGATCGAGCCCGCAAGCTGGGCATGTGCACTTGACTAGAATCCCCTTTGGAGCTATTCTAGGCTGTCAGTTTCATCAGTCTTTTAAACATTTTTAAAATTTATTTTATTTTTAATTTATCTTTATTGTTGAAAGTATTGCAATGTCTCCCCTTCAGTTCACAGGATACACTCTATCCACTGAGCAAAACTGGCTAGGGCCAGGCTGCATTCTTTCTAGAGTTTGAAGTCCTCTGCCAAGGTCACATGGTTGTTGGCTGAATACATTTCCTTGTGGTTCTAGGACCAGTTCATGTCTTCTTACTGGCTCTTTGCCAGAGGCTGCCCTCAGGTCCTTAAGGTCACCTACAGTTCCCTGCCATGTGGCTCGCTCTATGAAGTTACAATATGGCTTTTCAAAGATCAGCAAGAGGATCTCCCTAGTGTTTTCTAGCGTAATGGACTCCTATCTTCATCGTAATGTAGTCACAGGTGTGACATCCTGTGTAACCTTCATCATATTTTATTGGTTAGAAGCACATATTCCACCCCACACCCAAATGGAGGGGAATATGCATGGGCATGACTCATTGGGGTAGGCTTAGGGTGTGTCCACTACAGCTGTCAATGAATACTAGCTGTTCACCTTTATTCAAATCTGAAAACTTTTCCAGAAAGATACAGATAAGATTCCATGTCTTGTCTGTCATCTCTCATATCTATCCTTAGAGGCCTGGCTATTGTTCAGAACAGGCTTTCCAGCTAACTCTTCTTGGTTGACTCCAACACCTCAGCAATATATCAGAGGTGCTTGAATCAGTGTTAGATTAGGTGAATTTGTCTTTGTATCTATTGCTTCCTCTGGGGAAACTCTTCTTTTTGACAAATCAAAAGTCCACCTGTGTTATGGTGATCAAGTCATACTTCTGCCTGTCCTTCCCACAGACAGTGCACTCTTGAGGGAGGGTAGCAGGCAAGAACCAGTCTGCCTCCCCCTGGGCCTAGATAAGATGGGACTCAGTGCACAAAAGAACCACAGACATTTTTAGATGCAGGAACAGTGTGTGACTTTGCCTCATTCTTCACGTTGGTCAACCCTGGGGTATACTGAATTATTTTTTCTTAATGACCTTTTGGTAAGGACGAGAATATAATTAGGTCCTTAGTTTACAAACTCATAGGAGGCACCTATTGCTATGAGAAAGTATTACAGATCCCAAGGAAAGAGGAAATAAGAGTAAGAACAACTTTCTGAACATCCACTGGAGTATTTATTGACATTGGGCTCAGACTTTCCTGAGACATTAGGCCATAATTTTGGGAGGAAAAGAGCAAGACCCTGAGTATCCACCAATACAAAGGAAGGGTCAGGATGAAGCGGGACAGCTGAGGGGCCACCTGAAGCCTGGCAGCTTGGGCCCTGGGCTGGGGCTGACCCACCTTGAGGGGCTCAGTGTGCTCTGGCCTGGGGATAGCAGGCAGAGGCTGGCCCTTCCCAGTGGGACACCTGCCAGGCCTCAGTGTGAACACCTCCCATTGCTGGGGCCTGAAGAAACAGCAAAGCAGGTGCAGCAGCAGCGGTGGCAGGCCACAGGAAATGACCATGTTCTGCCTATCGCTTGAGGAGGCACACCTCTAATTGAGAGCCACCTTGCTTTTCTACTTCCTGGCTGTGTGTCTTTGGTCAAGTGATTCAGCCTCTTTGAGTTTAATTTCTGGATTTGTAAAATGGGAATGAAAGCAGCATCTATTTCACAGCATTGCTGTGAGGAGAAAATTAGCATATTGCCTGGGTCATAGGAAGCCCTCAATAACAACATTAATATTTATGTATTTCTTCACGCAAAAAATACATCTAATCTACCTGGCATCATATTAGGTTATTTCACTGGGAAGTTGTGGTGGGTCAGAGGGAGCATGGGGACTGTGATGTCTTTCCCAACCTTCAGTCCCAGGGAGACAGTGAATGATTCTTGTCAGGGAGTTATGATAGTCACTTCTCCCATCTCCTGTTACCAGCCTCTATGATCCTTTAACACTGTCAAGCATCTTCCACACAATGGCTGCTCCCTCTGCCTGGATCACCCTTCTTGCAGACAGCCATGTAGTTTGTGCCCTCATCACCTTGGGGCTTTTGTTAAAATGTCACTTTATTAGCTACTCCCACAGAAAATAACAAGAAAATCCTCCCCTCCAGACTATACATGCCACTGCCACTCTGTGTTTATTTGGTTATTTATTGTCTGCAAGCTCCATAAGGGCAGGGACTTCAAAACTCCCAAGCCACCAATAGTGTTTGGTATACATATCTGCGGTACTTAGTATTTGTTGAACAGATGACTAGGAAAGGGAGTCAGAAATGCTGGTTCTCAAAGGTTCTCACTGAAGGTGAATGGCATTTGGGGTGCTCTGTAAGGAAAAGTGACTTTTACAGAGAGAAGAGGGAAGGGAAAGGCTGCAGGTTAAAAGCACAGTAGGAGTAAGGGCAAAGAAGCAGGAAACTGCTTTTTAAAAACAGTGGTTGCATCTCAAATCTTTGGAAACACCTTGAAAGATTCACTGCAGCAGCTCTCCAAAGATCAGAAGCAAGAGCCTGTTTCTCCACCAGGCCCCGCCTCCAGGGGGGCGAGGCTAAGAACAGGCGCGCAGGCGCACTAGCGCTGCGGCGCTCAGGCCTTTGGTCCCAGAGGCCCTGTCGGCGTAGTCCGCGGTGGTGGCGGAGGTGGCGGTACCCAGCCCTCCCTCCGCGACTTGTCACCTTGGCTCTGGAGCAGTCGCACTGAGGCAGAAATGCCGCTGTCGGACCGGGCCCTGCTCTTGCTAGGCCTGGTCCTGGGCTCTTTCTGCACCCCTCTAGGATCCGTGGCTCCAGGCAACAATTCCAAAGGTGATGCCTGTGCTCTTGCCCTGATTGTGGGGCTCTCTTCCTCCCTCCCAGCTCCCCTTCATTCTTCCTCCCTACATTCATCCTTTAGTCTCTCGCTCCCTCCCTCAAAGTTTTCCCTCCTTCCCTCTCTCCCTGCCTCCCTGCCTCCCTCCTTGCCTCCCTGTCTTCCTTCCTTGCTTCTATCCATCTTTACATTCATCCTTTCTTCCTTCCCTTCCACTCACTGTCTTTTCTTCCCTCTATCCATACTTCCCTCCTTCCCCAAATTTTTCTTTCTGTTTTGTTAATTAAAAATATGTATTTTATTGATTTTTACAGAGGAGGGGAGAGGGATAGAAAGTTAGAAACATCGATCAGCTGCCTCCTGCACACCCCCTACTGGGGATGTGCTGGTAAGCCAGGTACATGCCCTTGACCGGAATCAAACCTGGGAGCCTTCAGTCCGCAGGCCAATGCTCTATCCACTGAGCCAAACCGGTCAGAGCTTCTTTCTGTTCTTTTAACCTTTTCTCCCTCTCCCTCTTTCTCCCTTGGTCTCTTCCTCTCTCCCTCCCTCATCCAGGCTTGAGGCCATGGCCAAAGCCTAACCCTACTACCTGGGCTCCCTACTACCTGGGACTGAGGCTTCCTCTGTGCACCGACTCCCACCATCTCTGGCTTGATTAGCTGGTTTGTCAAGGTGCAGGGTACAGTTTGGGCCTTTCAGTACCCTAGCACCTACCATGATCTGGGTTCAGTGTCTGTGCAGGTCATCTCACTGAAGCTGCACCCTCCCGTGCAGATGCTCTGAATGTCCTTCTAATCATTGTGGATGACCTGCGTCTCTCCCTGGGTTGTTATGGGGACAAGCTCATAAGGTCTCCAAACATCGACCAATTGGCATCCCACAGTCTCCTCTTCCAGAATGCCTTTGCCCAGGTATGTTGGGGTCCCTAGGTATATATGTGTGCCTTGTGCACTGAGGGTTGGAGAGGGGGATCACCTTAGCAGTTGTTAGATGGCCCTGATTGTGCCAGGCATCTCTCTATTAGAGGGAAGCATCATCTGGAAAATGGCAGTTGTGATAACCTGGTTGTCCACTAACAAGGAAGATTGTATTTTCAAGGTTCCCCTCCTCCTCGGGCCCAAGTAATACCCTGGCCCTAACATACTCAGGATGGTTCTGACCAGCCTTCTTCCCCATAGGTGCTGAGAAGGAAGGGGTGCTATAGAATGGCACCCTCAGACCTGCTGGCTAACTTTGAGTGAGTTCAGCCAGCTTGCCATGGTTGCACTTCATCTCATTATTGAGGGCACCCCCAGAACCCTTGCCTGCTCTGTGCACCTGTGAGATACTGTTGTGAAGAAGGACATTATCATCTGCTGGTTTGAGGGCTGAGTCCTTCCCTCCCTCTTTCCTGGGAAACATTCTGGTGACTGGGTGAAACCCAAATCCCACTGGTTGGCTTTGAGATCTGCATGACTCAGCTGCCAAGCTGTTTGCTGAGGACTCAGTAGGTTGCCTGGTTACATTTTAGCTCCCAGACTGTTTTTCTCTGATGATGTTTGCCTCTGCTTCTGCTCCCTAACAGCAAGCAGTGTGTGCCCCGAGCCGAGTTTCCTTCCTCACAGGGAGGAGACCTGACACCACCCGACTGTATGACTTCAACTCCTATTGGAGAGTGCAGGCTGGAAACTTCTCCACTATCCCCCAGTACTTCAAAGAGAATGGCTACGTGACCATGTCGGTTGGAAAAGTCTTTCACCCAGGTACTGCTTGCTGTCCAAACTCTGGGTTATTTTTTGTTTCATGTCCAAGCACTGGGGATTCTATCCTAGGGTTGGGGCTGTCCTTGCAGAAACCTCTTGGGAATAGGTGGATACCTCATTATTCACTACTGACTTTTTATAAAATCTTACTTCTCAACCTGGCAGGAGGAGTGAAAGGGGGTAAAAAGGGTAGAAGTAACAAAGGGTAGGGGGAGTTTTTCTTCCTTACAGAAATTAGTCATGGTACGGTTTGATTCCTTCAGCTCATGGGGTGGAAGGATGTGCACTGGATTGGATGAGATTCTAGCTCTGTGCCTGACCTTCTGTACTCCAGGGTCCTTGTCAGTAAGTTAGGGATTAAGGATTAGAACATGTGAAGATGTCCCATGTAGCCATAACTGTTGTTGCTGTCTTGCCTAAAGAAGGGGCTGCTGCTTAGGTCTGTGCATTAGGTCAGCAAAAGCAGTGTAAACTGGTACCAAGGACCTATAGAGTGTCAGGGGCTGCTAGTCCTGACCTTCAACACTGCTTGATAAACTGACTCTCTTTAATGCCAAAATGAGAATGCTGAAGAAGACAAACTTTAAGACTTTTTTTTTAACATACAGAAGAATTGCATGATTATTGGACAAAAAGAAAGTATTAACTAAATGTAAAACACTTGTAATCACACCATCCTGTGGGGGAGCTGTATTTTGATATCCACCCTATTCTAGGCACATTGTTTTTCTGATTGGAGATTATTCTGTACATATAATTTTATGTCATGATTTTTAACATAAAATTTTCCCATATAGTTACTCTTCATACAAAGTTTTTTTTTAAATGACATCCCAGTAGTCTAATATATAGATCTACTGTGCTTTAGTCCAAGTTGTTTTCAGATCTTTGCTGTCCCACATACAGCTGAGATGAACATCTCTAGAGGCAGAGTGAACTACTGATGGGCAGTGCCACCAGGAATCCAGACCTCTGGGTTTCAGTCCCAGCTCTGCCACTTCTTAGCTGTGCAGTTGATCTTGAGCAAATCATTCACCCTCTGAGCCTCAGATCCTTCTCTGGGAAGCTGAAGTCATAACTACCTTAATTACCTACCAAGGGAGCGTTCCAGTGCAGGTAGTTCAGGAGTGTGAAAGTGCATTGAAAAACCCAAGCCCTGTATAGAACACAGTGCTTATCATTAGGGGTTACTACTTGAAAGTTTTCAGTAGTTTTCCTTTTGTTCACTGCTTACATCAGCAGCCTTCTTCTGGAACCCAGTTGGCCAGTCCAGGTTGAGGGTAACTTGAGGCTAGGCTAAGTCAGGCCCAGTTTTGAAGGTGAATATGTCAGGAATATTTTGTGTAACCAAAAGTCCACCATCAGGAGAACTTTCTGTAGTCAGTACTCATATTATGATACCCCCTTGTCTGAGTACAGCTGGAGGGAAGAGAGAGTTTTGGGGAGAGGAGGAAATAAAGCAGAGGGGAGATTGTGTTTCAGGAAGGGAGGCCAGATATAGCCTGAGTGGTGGTGTTTGGCCTCCTTCCTCCTGATGGTTAGATTTTGGGATAAGGCTCGAAGCAGAGTGTTAGCCAGAGAACAAAAGTGTTGCCTCTAGTCCTTGTTCAAATACATTTTTCAACTTGTTTTTTGTTCTCAAGACCTTGTTCTGTCAGGGAAGAATCTGTCAAGGATGACAGCAGCCACCTTTTATTCAATGCTAGCTATGTACCAGTTACTGTGCTAGCTGCTCTATTAATCCTCTCCTCAACAGCAAACAAGGTGGGTTTTTATCATAGTCATCATTTCCTGAGGAAGAAATTGAGGCTTGTTGGAGGTCAAGTAGCTTGCCCAAGGTTGCACAAGTACTAAGGAGCAGTGCCGGGATTTGAATCCAGGTCTGTCAGTGACCTCTGCTCTATCCACTATACTTATTGTGTGGATGAGCCCCCCATCCACTGCCCCCCAAATATTTCACTGTGCTGATAATGCTCTTTCTCCTGGGATTCTGACTGCACTACCCTCTCTGCTCCTCCTGGCTAATCCCCTCAAATCCAATTGGTAGCACTTCCCCTAAGACTCCTTGCAAGCCTCGCTGACTCAAAAGCCCTCACTGCAAACCATCACCAGACCCACATCACCTCTGGGCCTGGGGCCTCTCCCACTTAACACAGTACTTCTACTCTAGATAGCTGGCACTGACTGATTTCTTGGTTTCACATGTTGTTATTTTGTCTTCCCAAATAGGCTGTTAACTACTGAGCTTAGGATAGGTTTATGCTTCATGAATGAGCACTGAGCCTGGAGTTCTAAGACATGGGTTGGAGTCCTCGCTTAATCATGTAATATCTGGTTGGCATCAGGCACAGCACCAACCTTCTCTGAGCCTCATCTTCCCACCCAGCCAATGGTGGTGTTTGTGCCTTTGCCACCTTCTTCAAAGGGCAGGTGAGAGGCTCCAGTGAGGGCTGCAGGGCTGTGTTGCTGTAACAGATTGGCTTATCTCACCCTTTTAGGTTTCTTCCTAAGAGCCTAACTTGAGTCATGAAGGTTTTATAGATTGGGAAGTCAGATGCTTAGTGCTCAAATAGAAACCTAGAGAGAGTTGGCTTTAGGGGGATTTATCATCAAGGGGCCTAAGCTCTTGATTTTATAGATTAAAAAACTGAGGCCCAAAGAGGGGAGATGATACTTGCCAAAATGTTTACAAAGTTTTAACTTAGGGTGAGGAGGGCATTGAAAAACCCTTCATGTTTTATTTAGTGACTTTCTTTTTTTCCCCCCTTCAAGGAATATCTTCTAATCATAGTGATGATTTTCCATATAGCTGGTCGGTTCTACCTTATCATCCCTCCTCTGAAAAGTATGAAAATACTAAGGTAAGGATATGAACAGGGTATGGTTCCAAAGAAGAACCACTTTTACCTTGTCTAGTAATTTAAGGTTAACTATTGTGTATGCTATACCTTCTTTCAAGCTGGTTATCCATTGAGGTTTGTGGGTTTTGTTTGTGATTATGACTTGGCAAAGACAAGTGTTGAGATCTTTGACATTAGGTCCAGTGGGAGAGGTGGTTTTGTTTTAGAAGTGAGCGGGCATGCCTTGTTCTAGTGTTTAAGACTTGTTTAATGGCTCCTTGGTGCTCATTCTGGATAAGGCTCTGTGCTGAGTGTTATAGAAGATCTGAGACATGGAAGGGAGGGAGAGAGAGAGAGAGAGAGAGAGAGAGAGAGAGAGAGAGAGAGAGAGAGACAGAGACCTGTGCTTCAGGACTGGGACCTTCAGCCCAGATTATCTATCTGTCTGTCTTAGGCCTAATGGGTATGTTCAGGTGCTGAGATCTTTGATAAGAGTTTTAAAATGTTAGAGCATTATGGAAGAAAAGGAATATACAAAGTAATTTAATCTTGGTTCAGATGAATTCCCAATCTATAAATGAAACTGAAACCCATATTTAAGAAATTCAGAAGACCAGCTGCTGGACTGAGAAGTGACATGCTCCTTGGAGGATTTTAGATACATCATATGGAGAAGGGTGTGGATTTGTGGGGGTTGGTGTATTGGAGTATTTTAAATTCTTGACAGCTTTCCATTTTATATAGAGTGAAAGGTATGGGCTCTGGACTTCTCATGGCTTGAGTATTAACAGAATGAGATTGGAAGACCCCATCTCAATCCCTACATTCCCTGAAACCATCTTGCTACTTAAAAAAAAAAAAAAATATATATATATATATATATATATATATATATATATATATTTATATATAAATATATCTTTTTATTGATTTCAGAGAAGAAGGGAGAGAGAGAGAGAGAGATAGAAACATCAGTGATGAGAGAGAATCATTGATTGGCTGCCTCCTGCATGCTCCACACTAGGGATCGAGCCCACAACCTGAGCATGCTCCCTGACAGGGAATTGAACCATGACCTCCTGGTTCATAGGTCGACACTCAACCACTGAGCCATGCTGGCCAGGCTATTTTGCTACTTTTTAGTGACCTTTCAAATGCCAGGCCCATGTCCCCCACTCTGCATTTGTTCTCAAAGTGGTGGGTCTGACTGTGCCAAATCCCTTGTGAGTGCTGGAGATCATATAGAGAGGAGCAGATGCTGGGAGTCAGGTGCTGGGCTGTCCAGCCTGGGGCTGGGTGGACATGGCAGCCTGTGGAAAGACGCTCCTTTTTGACATGGAGCAGCAGCTGCCGCTGCCCCTGGGTCTTTGTAAGGTGGAAATCATGGTCAAAATTGACTTTGGCCCTTGGCCAGCATGGCTACTTTGGGAAATGAAGCAGTGGGTTACATTCTGTGCATGGTGTGGTTGAGGATCTGGTAATTCCATAGACTGTCACCTTAATCTGTCTTTGAAATTGAAGATAATTTTTAAAAAATTTTTGAGATATAATTCAAATATCATAAAAATCACCCTTTAACGTGTACAATTCAATGATTTTTAGTATAACCACAGAGTTGTGCAACCATCACCAAAACCAATTTAAGACCATTTTGTTATCCCAAAAAGTAGCATTGTACCCATTATCATTCACTAACTATTTCCTCTCAATCCCCAGCCTGTGGCAAAAACTGATCTTTCTCTTTGATTTGCCACTTTTGGACATCCTACCTAATAATAGACAAATATGCAAATAGACCATACCTCCACGACACCAAAGCCACGCCCACCAGCCCAAGCCACGCACACCAGCCAATCAGGGCGAGTATGCAAATAAACCGAACCAAGATGGCTACAGCTACCGAGAGCAAGGTTTCCCAGGCAACAGAGAGAAACAAGCTTTCCGCCTGCCCTTGACAGGCCTAAGCCTCTACTCAAGCTACAAAGTTTCAATTATAGAAGGTAAACAAATTCAAACAGAATGGCGGCAGCCACGGAGCTGGAGAGACCAGGCCAGGGTTGCCCACGGTAATGGAGAAAGCAAAGCTTTCCGCACACCCAGGCCCGGCTCAGGCCTCTGCTTAAGGCTACAAAGTTTCAATTATAGAAGGTGAATTAACTCAAACAGAAAT
This sequence comes from Eptesicus fuscus, assembly GCF_027574615.1. NCBI lineage: Eukaryota > Metazoa > Chordata > Mammalia > Chiroptera > Vespertilionidae > Eptesicus > Eptesicus fuscus. The sequence goes on from NC_072473.1 coordinate 93,838,466, forward strand.
GGCTGCCGGTGGAGCATGCAGGAGGCTTGGCTCCGCTCCAGGCTACAAAGTTTCAATTGTAAAAGGTAAATAAATTCCAGATACCAGTGCCTACGCTTGGGTCCCCAAGGGGCGTGGCTGGCCTGCAAACCACCACAGGCCCCTTGCTCAAGCTGCCCCATGCCCCAAGGGAACCCCCACCCTTATATGGGACACCCTTCAGGCCAAACCAGCTGGCCCCCACTCCTGCACCAGGCCTCTATCCTATCTAATAAAAGAGTAATATGCAGATTGACCACCACTCCAACACACAATATGTGTGCCCCCATGTGGTCAAAGACCCTGCCCCCATGTGGACACAAGATGGCCAGCACAAGATGGCCAGCAGGGGAAGGGCAGTTGGGAGGCACCCGGCCTGCAAGGGAGGGAAGTTGGAGGCGATCAACCCTGCAGGGGAGGGCAGTTAGGGGTGACCGGGCCGGCAGAGGAGGGAAGTTGGGGGCAAACAGGCTGGCAGGGGAACAATTAGGCTGGCAGCTGAGTGGTTAGGGGTGATCAGGGTGGCAGGCAGAAACGGTTAGGGGCAATCAGGAAGGCAGGCAGGCAAGCAGTTGGGAGCCAGCAGTCCTGGATTGTGAGAGGGATAACAGTGGGATCGGGCCTAAATGGGCAGTTGGACATCCCTCGAGGGGTCCCAGATTGGAGAGGGTACAGGCTGGGCTGAGGGACAACCCCCACCCCCTGTGCATGAATTTCGTGCACCAGGCCTCTAGTTTTGTATAAATGGAATCGTATAGTATATGTCCTTTTATGTCTGGCTATTTTAACTTAGTATAATGTTTTTAAGGTTCCTCCATTTTGTAGCATGGATCAGAACTTCAATATTCTTATAGTCAGACAGTATTCCATTTTATTTATCCATTCATCAGTTAGTGGACATTTGTGTTATGTCCACTTTTTAGCTGCTATAAACATGCACAAGTTTTTGTATGGACCTGCTTTAACTTCTCTCGGGTAGAATCTCTAGGTCAAGTGTTTGTGTGGACTTAGGTTTTTACTTTTTGTTATATACCTAGGTGTGGAATTGTTGGGTCATATAATAACTACTAGAGGCCCGGTGCACTAAATTTGTGCATGGGGAGGGTGGGGGTTGGATGTGTCCCTAAGCCCAGCCTGTATCCTCTCTAATCTGGGACCCCTCTCACAATCCAGGACTGCTGGCTCCCAACCACTCACCTGCCTGTCTGCCTGATTGCCCCTAACTGCTTCTGCCTGCCAGACTGATCACCTCCTAACCACTCCCCTGCTAGCCTGATCGATGCCTAACTGCTCCCCTGCAGGCCTGGTCACCCCTAACTGCCCTCCCCTGCTGGCCCAGTCACCCCTAACTGCCCTCCCTTGCCAGCCTGGTCACCCCCAACTGTCCTCCCCTGCAGGCCTGGTCCCCCACAACTGCCCTCCCCTGCAGGCCTTGTCCCCCTCAACTGCCCTCCCCTGCCAGCCTGGTCGCCCCCAACTGCCCTCCCCTGCAGGCCTGGTTGCCCCTAACTGTCCTCCCCTGCCAGCCTGGTTGCCCCTAACTGTCCTCCCCTGCCGGCCTGGTCCCCCACAACTGCCCTCCCCTGCAGGCCTTGTCCCCCTCAACTGCCCTCCCCTGCCAGCCTGGTCGCCCCAACTGCCCTCCCCTGCAGGCCTGGTTGCCCCTAACTGTCCTCCCCTGCCAGCCTGGTTGCCCCCAACTGCCCTCCCCTGCTGGACGGTCACCCCTAACTGCCCTCCCCTGCAGGCCTGGGTCCCCCCCAACTGTCCTCTGCTGGCCTGATTGCCCCTAACTGCCCTTCCCTGCCAGCCTGGTCGCCCCTAACTACCCTCCGCTGCTGGCCCAGTCACCCCTAACTGCCCTCCCCTGCTGGCCTGGTTGCCCCCAACTTCCCCTTCCCTGCAGGCCTGGTTGCCCCTAACTGTCCTCCCCTGTTGGCCTGGTTGCCCCCAACTGCCCTCCCCTGCAGGCCTGGTCACCCCTAACTGCCCTCCCCTGCTGGCCCAGTCACCCCTAACTGCCCTCCTTTGCCAGCCTGGTCCTCCCCAACTGTCCTCCCCTGAAGGCCTGGTTGCCCCCAACTGTCCTCCTCTGCAGGCCTGGTCTCCCCCCACTGCCCTCCCCTGCCAGCCTGGTCACCCCCAACTGCCCTCCCCTGCAGGGCTGGTCCCCCCAACTGCCCTCCCCTGCAGGCCTGGGTCCCCCCAACTGCCCTCCCCTGCTGGCCTGATCGCCCACAACTGCCCTCCCCTGCTGGCCATCTTGTGGTGGCCATCTTTGACCACATGGGGGTAGCCATCTTGTGTGTTATAGTGATGGTCAATTTGCATATTACTATTTTATTAGTTAGGATGTTTAACTTTTTTCAGAACTGTCAGAGTGTTTTTCAAAGTAGCTGCATCATTTCACATTCCCACCAATAATGTATGAGAATTCCAATTTCCCCACATCCTTGCCAACACTCGTTATTTTCCATTTTTAAACATTATAGCCACCCTAGTGGTTTTGATTTACATTTCCATGATGACTAAAGATTTTAAGCATCATTATGTGTGCTTATTGATCATTTGTATATTTTCTTTGGAGAAATATCTATTCAAGTCCTTTAGCCATTTTTAAATGGGCTTATTTCTTTATTGAGTTGGAGACAGATTTTTTTGATCATTAGTTTACTTGAGTTTCCTTTAATTATGATATATAGACAGAGGATTAACAGCAGGGAGGTAAGTGATGGTGGATTTCTGGCCCCTCTCTGGGAAAGCAGAAACACTTCTCTGTTTAAGTTCTACTTCCTGTGTCTCTGTCCTGAATGACTAATACTTAATGGGCTGGGTTGCTGATATGATTGTTAAATACATTGTGTATGTAAAATCCATGACTTCTATTTCTTGCACTTAACAAGCTGACTTTATATATTTTGTTTTGAAAGACATGTAGAGGGCCAGATGGAGAACTCCATGCCAACCTGATTTGCCCTGTGGATGTGGCAGATATACCCGAGGGTACCTTGCCTGATAAACAGAGCACCAAGAAAGCCATACGATTGTTGGAAAAAATGAAAACATCTGTCAGTCCTTTTTTCCTGGCTGTTGGGTATCACAAGCCACACATCCCCTTCAGATATCCCAAGGTGAAGAGCTGGCTGAGGGCTGATCCAACATAGTCATGACAGCTGTGCTGTTTGTTAAAGAAGGGGTTTTTATAGTGAAGGTGGCCATGTCCTGCCATCCCTGATCAGCAAGGGTGCCTGATGATTCGAGTATACTTGGTGGTGTGAAGGTGGGATTCAGAGGTCAAGGCTAAGTAGTAGACTTAGTACATATAAGAATCTTGTTGGAAATGCTTGGCTTTCTACTTTCCTCCATTGGAGGGTTTTATTTCCTTTCCTTGAACTCAATGAGAAAATGTTGAGTTGGTTGATGAGATCATCATAGAGAAGTGAGTCAGAGCTGCCAAGGCCTACAATAGGGGATGGTCCTTGGGACACAATTCCAGGGAATGTGTATCTCTCTTCAGTAATTCCATTTCCCCCAGAGCCTGTCAGCTCAGACTCCTTATACACACAGCACTGCATTTTTTGTTGGAACCTCAAATCCTGTGCTTGCCATGTATATCATTTAGAGCTTGTAATATCTTTTTAAAAATATTTTCCCTATCATTGTTAGCGTTTCTTTATTGTGTTTCCCTGGGCCTGAGCAGCCCACTTTTTAACTCCTCATCCCTTGCTCATGAGGAGAGTTGAGACTAGAAGGCATGTTCTTTGATGCTGCTGGTATCTTGCTTAGATTGTCCCAGGGGATCTCACCTTTTTAGCAGGAGCTGTCAGGTCCCTTGATGGAGCAAGTCTCACTTCTTTTGCTTTTTGTGCAGAAGAATTAACCTTGCAGACCTCATTATCATCCTTTGGAAGTTCTGCTTATGAGCTTAACCCTGGCTGGGAACCTGAATCTCTGGAGTGTTCCTACCATTCCAAGAACTGATGAGTGGCTCACTATACCTGTACTGTTTATGCAAACCCTTACCTTCCTGCATGACATCTGGAAGTTTGGTATGTGTAGGCAGAGGATGCCAGGGTGACCAGCCCTAGTAAAAACCCTGGATTCTAAGGCTTTAATGAGCTTCCCTGGTGGCAGGATTTCATACATGTTATCACACAACTCGTTGCTGGGGGAATTAAGCACATCCTGTGTGACTTCACGAGGAGAGGACTCTGGAAGCTTGTGCCTGGTTTTCTCCAGACTTCATCCATGTGGTTTTCCACTTTGCTGAATGTGTTTGGTCTCCTTTAACTGTAATCAATCATAACCATGAGTATGACTGTGTGCTGAGTTCCTGTGAATTACAAACCTGAGGGTGGTTTGGGGAACTGACAATACCTCTCCACACCTTTTCTAGTTGCAATGGAGGGAGGATAGGAACAGGAGTGCATGATTTTATGAGGGAAGAGAGCTGTCACTACTCTGTTAAAAACAAGTCACAGTATTTCATTACCATTGGCATCTTGTGAGAGTGACTTAAGGTCCGACTTTCAGGTGGGGAAATGTCTGAGCAGTGTTAGTGAGTCACCATATAAATGCATCACAGGCTTAGAAAAAAGGCAACATAAATACTGATAGAGTCTCAGCCCTGTGACTTTGCTAAAAGAGTGACAATCTGGTGGCTTTATGTGCTTTTCCTCAAGGAGTTTCAGAAATTGTATCCCTTGGAGAACATCACCCTGGCTCCTGATCCCCAGGTCCCTCTTGGCCTCCCTCCTGTAGCCTATAACCCCTGGATGGACATCAGGCAGCGGGAGGACGTCGAAGCTCTAAATCTCAGTGTGCCCTATGGCTCAATTCCTGTGGACTTTCAGGTACCAAGAATATATTTTGGGGAAGTATTGGACACTTATGGCATGATGTCACTTCTCCGTAGATACTATGTACTAAGAACTTACCTCTGTGCAAAGCATCTTACAAATTGCTGGGGTTTGGGGTGGTCTGGGGGCATTTATGACATGGGAAGTGCTGGATGGATAAAGTGTCACCCAGTCAGTGTCTCCACTTCCAAAGAAAGAGGCATCTGGAGATTTGGTAACTCACTGGATGTGGGCACAGGAGTGAGGAAGAGGCCTGAATGATCATCAGTAACTCATGGAGAATGCTATTTAATCTAAGTGATAGTTCATCAGTTATAGGGTAGTGGGCAACTCCTGTGATGCCCAGAATACTCATTTTGCTGGTACTTGCGGGTCCCCTCTGAGGAAAATGCAAAATGGGCGCGCATCACTCTCAGGGGGTACCTTGGTGAGCAGGGTATTGGAGCAGAGAGAGCTGGGGCACCAACATGGCTAGTGCCATCCAGCTGCAACGTCTGGTTTCATCAGCTGAAGGAGAAATCTAGAGTCACCCTTGGAGTCCTTGTCTCCTTCCCTTGCATGTTCCCTCCCCTCTCTCACTCCTACTTACTCTCCCTAATCCCTCTCAAATCTATACTGGCATCTTGCTCTTTCTTCACATCTTTCCCAACCACTGCAGTGGGTCTGGATGTATTTTGTTTATTTAACAAGTATCTATTGAGCCCTTCCTGTGTGCCCAGCACTAATATAGTATCATTTTTTCTTGAGCCCCTGGAATCTGCTTTGGGCTGTTGCCTGAGGAATCATGCTGATCTGCAGCCCAGAATGCATCAATTCCTCACCCTGAACATCCTCAGTGCCTTCCTTTGCCTCCAGTGAGGGACCTCCACTCCTTGGATGGACCCACCCGGTCTGGATCATCTGACCTGCCTTTCAGCATCCTCCCCCATCCCCTTGGCCCTCTTGTTTTATTTTTCAGACACAGCAGCCAGCTAACTGGCCCCAAATACACCCTGCTGTGGTGACTCTGCTCCATCCTGTGCTCTGTAGCCTCTGTTTAGCGTGTTTTATCCCAAATTGTCTGACTGCCAGTACCCTTTCTCAGATGCTAACTCTTCTGTGAGATCTTCCCTGATTTCCCCAGGCTGACTTGAGGGCTCATCCTCCCATGTCATCCCTGGGCCCCAATAGTAATGTGCACTTTCTTGTCTCCAAGCCTGTGTTCTCACTGGACAGGTGACTCATTAAGGGTAGGGACCACATCTGTTTCTTTCCCTATTTCCAGCAGCTAGCATAGGAAGGCAGACATAGTCTTGAATAGGACACAGCCATCCTGACAGGTGTCTTTGATCCCCAGGAGGATCAAAGTTCCCCAAGCCATAGACTGAAGGCTTTTATCTAGTAGACATTTAAAGTAGGCCAAGGTTCAGCATAATCCTCTTAGAAGGTTGTTAGATAGATATTATTTTTTACCTCATAGGGAGAACAGGTGAGTCTCATGATTGCCCTCACCTGGCAGTGAGAAAAGATGCCAGGAGGTCCAGCCGATAAGATGGCTGGGCATATGGTGGAAGCGGTGGCTGCTATGACAGGGCAGTGGCCCGCTTATTTCTCATCCTTGGTGGGGATTCATCTTTTTCTTTAATATTTATGAATAAGGCTGGGAGAGGAGTCATCCAAGAAGGGGCCATGACACTTTTACATCAGTGCTTGGCCTGGCTGCTCCGGAAATCCCTCTTGGGTTTAGGGAGTATGGAGGGTGTGATGCTCTCTTGTCCCACCATTGCTCTCTGGCTGCTGGGGATTTGTTAGAAATGAGCCTCACATGCCAGCCGTGGGCAATGAAGAAAAGCAGTTGCCAGTCTTCTGTTGGGTTAGAAAGTAGTCAGAAGAAAGGCCCATCCATTCCTGTTGTTATAAGTTGAATTGTGTTCCTCAAAAAGATATGTTGAAGTCCTGATCCCCAGTAGCTCAGAATGTGACCTTATTTGGAGTTTGGGTCTTTTCAGATGTAACAAGTTAAAAATGAATAGTCCTATTGGAGTAGGGTGGCCCCTGACTCAATCTGACTGGGAAGAGGAGAGAGATACATGGGGAAGAACTCCATGTGAAGACAGAGTCAGAGATGTGAGTGCTATAGCTGCAAGGCAAGGAACGCCAAGGACTGCTGCCACTACCAGAAGCTGGAAGAGGCAAGACCTTCTCCTCAAGCCTTCAGAGAGAGAATGACCCTGTGGATACCCTGATTTCAGACTTCTGGATTTCAGAACTGGGAGAAAATATATTTTGTTGTTTTAAGCCCTCCACTTTGTCATCCTTTGTTACAGCAGCAACAGGAAATGGATACAGCTTTATAGTATCTTTGGAGTGACCTTCAGCAGAGTTTGGAGGGACTGAGGGATCAGTTTCTGTGTACATGGTCATCTCCTGGGACCTGTAAGAGTATGTGAAGGAGACAGAAAGGAACAGTAAGTGGCACATCAATCTGCTGTGCCCTAAGTGAAATCTGATCCCCTTAAAAAAGAATCTTACTTATAGACCTGCATAATCGCTGTGACTATTGGGCGAGGGGATGTAGATAGTATAGAAATGAATGATATGTTTTGACTGAGAAAATCAAGGGCATTAGCACAGGGGTGGTATTTGGGAGGGATGTTCAGGTGAACACTGTCTATGCTACAGCAACTTAAATCACAGTCACATTATTACTATTATTTTTTAAATTTGTAGAGGAAAATACGTCAGAGCTACTTTGCCTCTGTTTCCTACATGGATACACAGGTTGGCCACCTTTTGAGTGCTTTGGATGACCTTCAGCTGGCCAACAGCACTATTGTTGCATTTACCTCAGATCACGGTAAGCATTTTAAAATGCTCTGGTGAGTCACTCACTTGGGGTGCTTGTATGGCCACCTTGTTAGTCCTGTTACCTCTCTCCATGTCTCTGTGGCTCAGAGGAGCACGTTGGATGCTGGGATGGTAGAGGTGGGTGGATGGGGGGAATCTGTAGCAACCTTTTATTTTTTTGCTTGATAAAGTCAGAAGGAAACCTCCATTTGTGTGAGAAGCCTTTTTATCCCCCATTTCTAACATAGAGGGTTTATCTTAGGAGGATCCAGAACATTCTTGATAGAACTCAACAAGGCCTTCAGATCTGCCTCTACTCCTCCACTCCATCCTTTCTGCCATGAGTCTGGGATTAACAATTATCTCTTTTAAGGCAGTTTCCCATTTTTTCAAAAAATGGAAACATGTTTTTTTTTTTTAATTTCTTTTTAATTTGAAAAATTTTAAATATGCCCAAGAGGAAAGAATAAACAACAACTCCTTGGTTTCCATCCATCTTCCTGCTACCCAGGTATGCACTCATGGCAGTCTTGTTCATCTCATCCTTCCCCACACCCCACCTCTGAATTGCTTTAAAGCAAATCCCAGGTTGTTCAGTTTTAATGATAGAATTTCTAAAAAATTTTGGCTTTTTTGAAGTACAACCACATTACCATTACATACCTAGAACCAAAAAAACAATAATTTAATACCATTCTATCAAATAAAAGGGTAATATGCAAATTGATGGTCACTCCAACACAAAAATTGGCTGCCCCCTTGTGGTGAAAGATGGCTGCTCCCATGTGGACACAAGATGGCCACCACAAGATGCCCATCAGGGGAGGGCAGTTGTGGACGATCAGGCCAGCAGGGGAGGGCAGTTAGGGGGACTAGGCATGCATGGGAGGGTAATTAGGGGCAATCAGGTTTCCAGGGGAGAGCAGTTAGGGGTGACTGGGCCAGCAGAGGAGGGAGTTGGGGGTTACCAGGCTTCCAGGGGAGGACAGTTGGGGGACCAGGCCTGCAGGGGAGGGCAGTTGGGGGGACCAGGCCTGCAGGGGAGGGCAGTTGGGGGGACCATGCATGCAGGGGAGGGCAGTTGGGGGGACCAGGCCTACAAGGGAGGGCAGTTAGGGGCAATCAGGCCTGCAGGGGAGGGAAGTAGGGGGAAAGCAGGCCTGCAGGGGAGGGCAGTTGGGGACAATGAGGCCTGCGGGGGAGGGCAGTTAGTGGTGACCGGTCCAGCAGGGGAGGGCTGTTGGGAGGGTCACGGCCTGCAAGGGAGGGTGGTCAGGGGTCACCGGGCGAGCAGAGGAGGGCAGTTAGGGGCAATCTGGCTTACAGGGGAGGGAAGTTTGGGGGTACCAGGCCTGCAGGGACAACAGTTCGGAGGGACCAAGCCTGTAAGGGAGGGCAGTTGGGGCCAATCAGGCCTGCAGGGGAGGGCAGTTAGGGTTGATCAGGCCAGCAGGAGAGGGCAGTTGCAGGGGACCAGGTGTGCAGGGGAGGGCAATTAGGGGCAATCAGACCTACAGGGGAGGGCAGTTGGGGGTGACAAGGCCTGCAAGGGAGGACAATTGTGGGCAATAAGGTCTGCAAGGGAGGGCAGTTGGGAGGGACCAGGCCTGCAGGGAAGGGCAGTTGGGAGGGACCAGGCCTACAAAGGAGGACAATCAGGGCCAATCAGACCTGCAGGGGAGGGCAGTTGGGGAGGACCAGGCCTGCAGGGAAGGGCAGTTGGGAGGGACCAAGCCTACAAGGGAGGACAATCAGGGGCAATCAGGCCTGCAGGGGAGGGCAGTTATGGTTGACCGGGACAGTAGGGGAAGGCAGTTGGTGGGGACCAGGTGTGCAGGGGAGGGCAGTTGGGGGGGGGGGAGGACCAGGCCTGCAGGGGAGGGAAGTAGTGGGGGACCAGACCTGCAGGGGAGGGCAGTTGGAAGGGGGGAACCAGGCCTGCAAGTGAGGGCAGTTGGGGACAATGAGGCCTGCAGGGGAGGGCTGTTTAGGGGTGACCAGGCCAGCAGGGGAGGGTAGATGGGGGGGGGGGGGTCCAGGCATGCAGAAAAGGGCAGTTGGGGGGGGCAAGGAATTTAGGGCAGGGCAGTTAGGGGGGACCAGTCCTGCAGGGGAGGGCAGTTGGGGAGGACCAGGCCTGCAGGCGAGGGAAGTAGTGGGGGACCAGACCTGCAGGGGAGGGCAGTTGGAGGAACCAGGCCTGCAAGTGAGGGCAGTTGGGGACAATGAGGCCTGCAGGGGAGGGCTGTTAGGGGTGACCAGGCCAGCAGGGGAGGGTAGTTGGGGGGGGGGCGTCCAGGCATGCAGGAGAGGACAGTTGGGGGGGACCAAGCATTTAGGGAAGGGCAATATGGGGGGACCAGGCCTGCAGGGGAGGGCAGTAGGGGAGGACCAGGTCTGCAAGGGAGGGCAGTTGGAGACAATCAGGCCAGCAGGGGAGGGCAGCTAGGGTTGACCAGGCCCGCAGAAGAGGACATTGTGGGGGGGGGGGAAAGGCCTCCAAGGGAGGACAGTTGGGAGGACCAAGCCAATAGGAGAGAGCAGTTGGGGGGGACAAGGCCTGCAGAGGAGGGCACTTGGATGGACAAGTCCTGCAGGGGAGGGCAGTTGGTGGGGACCAGGCCTGAAAGGGAAGACAATTACGGGCAATAAGGTCTGCAAGGGAGGGAAGTTGGGGGGGACCAGGCCTGCAAGGAAGGGCAGTTGGGAGGGACCAGGCCTACAAGGGAGGACAATCAGGGGCAATCAGACCTGCAGGGGAGGGCAGTTATGGTTGACTGGGACAGCAGTGGAGGGCAGTTGGTGGGGACCAGGCGTGCCGGGGTGGGCAGTTGGGGGGGTGGGACCAGGCTTGCAGGCGAGGGAAGTTGGGGGATCCAGGCCTGCATGGGAGGACAGTTGGGAGGATTGAGCCAATAGGTGAGGGCAGTTGGAGGGGACCAGGCCTGCAGGGGAGGGCAGTTGGGTGGGACCAGGCCTGCAGGGGAGGGCGGTTGGGGGGAACAGGCCTGCAGGGGAGGGCAGTTGGGGACAATGAGGCCTGCAGGGGAGGGCAGTTAGGGGTGACCGGGCCAGCAGGGGAGCGCAGTTGGGGGGGGACAAGGCATGCAGGGGAGGGCTGTTGTGGGGGACCAGGCATTTAAGGGAGGGCAGTTGGGGGGGAACAGGCCTGCAGGGGAGGGCTGTTATGGGTGACTGGGCCAGCAGGGGAGGGCAGTTGGGGGGGACCAGGCATGCAGGGGAGGGCAGTTGTGGGGAACCAGGCATTTAGGGGAGGGTAGTTTGGGGGCACTAGGCTTGCAAGGGAGGGCAGTTGGAGACAATCATGCCAGTTGGGGAGGGCAGCTAGGGTTGACTGGGCCAGCAGAGGAGGGCAATTGCAGGTGACCAGGCCTCCAAGGGAGGACAGTTGGGAAGACCAAGCCAATAGGGGAGGGCAGTTGGGGTAATCAGGCTTGCAAAGGTGGGCTGTTAGTGGTGACTGGGCCAGCAGGGGAGGGCAGTTGGGAGGGACCTAGGCCTGCAAGGGCGGGCAGTTGGGGGAGACCGGGTCAACAGGGGAGGGCAGTTGGGAGGAACCAGGCCTACAAGGGAGGGCAGGTATGGGCAATCAGGCATGCAGGGGAGGGAATTTGGGGGAGACCAGGCCTGCAGGGAATGGCAGTTTGGAGGGACCAGGCCCGCAAGGGAGGGCAGTGGGGGACAATGAGGCCTGCAGGGTGGGCAGTCAGGGGTGACCGGGCCAGCAGGGGAGGGCAGTTGGGGGGGACCTGGCATGCAGGGGAGGGCAGTTGTGAGGAATCAGGCATTTGGGGGAGGGCAGTTGGGGGGGACGAGGTCTACAAGGGAGGGCAGTTGGAGACACTCAGGGCAGCAGGGGAGGGCAGCTAGGGTTGACTGGGCCAGCAGAGGAGGGCAGTTGGGGGTGACCAGGCCTCAAATGGAGGACAGTTGGGAGAACCAAGCCAATAGGGGAGGGTAGTTGGGGGGTGGACCAGGCATTCAGGGGAGGGCAGTTGGGGGACCAGGTATGCAGGGAAGGGCAGTTGGGTGGGACCAGGCCTGCAGGAGAGGGCATTTGGGGGGACCAGGCCAGCAGGGGAGGGCAGTTGGGAGGGACCAGGCCTATAAGTGAGGGCAGTTAGGGGCAATCAGCCCTGCAGGGGAGTGAAGTTGGGGGAGAGCAGGCCTTCAGGGGAGGGCAGTTGTGGACAATGAGGCCTGCAGGGGAGGGCAGTTGGGGGGACCAGGCCTCCAAGGGAGGACAGTTGGGAGGACCAAGCCAATAGGGGAGAACAGTTGGGGGCGGGGGAACCAGGCCTTCAGGGGAGGGCAGTTGGGGGGACCAGGCCTGCAGGGAAGGGCAGTTAGGTGGGACCAGGCCTGCAGGGGAGGGCAGTTGGGCGGACCAGGCCAGCAGGGGAGGGCAGTTTGGAGGGACCAGGCATATAAGTGAGGGCAGTTAGGGGCAATCAGTCCTGCAGGGGAGGGAAGTTGTGGGAGAGCAGGCCTCCAGGGGAGGGCATTAGGGGACAATGAAGCCTGCAGGGGTGGGCAGTTAGGGGTGACCGGGCCAGCAGGGGAGGGCAGTTGCGGGGGGAACCAGGCATGCAGGGGAGGACAGTTAGGGGTGACTGGACTAGCAGAGGAGGGCAGTTGGGGGTGACCAGGTCTGCAAGAGTGGGCAGTTAGTGGTGACTGGGCCAGCAGGAGAGGGCAGTTAGGAGGGACCAGGCTTACAAGGGAGGGCAGTTAGGGGCAATCAGGCCTGCAGGGGAGAGAATTTGGGGGAGACCAGGCCTGCAGGGGAGGGCTGTTGGGGACAATGAGGCCTGCACAGTGGGTAGTCAGGGGTGACCGGGCCAGCAGGGGAGGGCAGTTTTGGGGGACATGGCATGCAGGGGAGGGCAGTTGTGGGGGATCAGGCATTTAGGGGAGGGCAGTTGGGGGGGACCGAGCCTGCAAGGGAGGGCAGTTGGAGACACTCAGGCCAGCAGGGGAGGGCAGCTAGGGTTGACTGGGCCAGCAGAGGAGGCCAGTTGGGGGTGACCAGGCCTCAAAGGGAGGATAGTTCGGAGGACCAATCCAATAGGGCAGGGTAGTTGGGGTTGGATCAGGCTTTCAGGGGAGGGCAGTTGGGTGGACAAGGTCTGCAGGGAAGGGCAGTTGGGTGGGACCAGGCCTGCAGGGGAGGGCAGTTGGGAGGGACCAGGCCTATAAGTGAGGGCAGTTAGGGGCAATCAGCCCTGCAGGGGAGGGAAGTTGGGGGAGAGCAGGCCTTCAGAGGAGGGCAGTTGGGGACAATGAGGCCTGCAGGGGAGGGCAGGTGGGAGGTCCCAGGCCTCCAAGGGAGGACACTTTGGAGGACCAAGCCAATAGGGGAGGGCAGTTGGGGGGACCAGGCCTGCAGGGGAGGGCAGTTGGGGGGCCCAGGCCTGCAAGGGAGTGCAGTTGGGTGGGACCAGGCATGCAGGGGAGGGCAGTGGGGGGGACCAGGCTAGCAGAGGAGGGCAGTTGGGAGGGACCAGGCCTACAAGGGAGGGCAGTTAGGGGCAATCAGGCTTGCAGGGGAGCAAAGTTGGGGGAGAGCAGGCCTGCAGGGGAGGGCAATTGGGGACAATGAGTCCTGCAGGGAAGGGCAGGTGGGAGGTCCCAGGCCTCCAAGGGAGGACACTTTGGAGGACCAAGCCAATAGGGGAGGGCAGTTGGGGGTGACTGGGCCAGCAGGGGAGGGTAGATGGGGGGGGGTGTCCAGGCATGCAGAAAAGGGCAGTTGGGGGGGACAAGGCATTTAGGGCAGGGCAGTTAGGGGGAACCAGTCCTGCAGGGGAGGGCAGTTGGGGAGGACCAGGTCTGCAAGGGAGGGCAGTTGGAGACAATCAGGCCAGCAGGGGAGCGCTGTTAGGGGTGACCAGGCCAGCAAGGGAGGGTAGTTGGGGGGGGGGCGTCCAGGCATGCAGGAGAGGACAGTTGGGGGGGACCAAGCATTTAGGGAAGGGCAATATGGGGGGACCAGGCCTGCAGGGGAGGGCAGTAGGGGAGGACCAGGTCTGCAAGGGAGGGCAGTTGGAGACAATCAGGCCAGCAGGGGAGGGCAGCTAGGGTTGACCAGGCCCGCAGAAGAGGACATTGGGGGGGGGGGGGAAAGGCCTCCAAGGGAGGACAGTTGGGAGGACCAAGCCAATCGGAGAGAGCAGTTGGGGGGGACAAGGCCTGCAGAGGAGGGCACTTGGATGGACAAGTCCTGCAGGGGAGGGCAGTTGGGGGGACCAGCCTGAAAGGGAAGACAATTACGGGCAATAAGGTCTGCAAGGGAGGGAAGTTGGGGGGGACCAGGCCTGCAAGGAAGGGCAGTTGGGAGGGACCAGGCCTACCAGGGAGGACAATCAGGGGCAATCAGACCTGCAGGGGAGGGCAGTTATGGTTGACTGGGACAGCAGGGGAGGGCAGTTGGTGGGGACCAGGCGTGCAGGGGTGGGCAGTTGGGGGTGTGGGACCAGGCTTGCAGGCGAGGGAAGGTGGGTGATCCAGGCCTGCAAGGGAGGACAGTTGGGAGGATTGAGCCAATAGGTGAGGGCAGTTGGGGGGAACAGGCCTGCAGGGGAGGGCAGTTGGGTGGGACCAGGTCTGCAGGGGAGGGCGGTTGGGGGGAACAGGCCTGCAGGGGAGGGCAGTTGGGGACAATGAGGCCTGCAGGGGAGGGCAGTTAGGGGTGACCGGGCCAGCAGGGGAGCGCAGTTGGGGGGAACAGGCCTGCAGGGGAGGGCAGTTGGGGACAATGAGGCCTGCAGGGGAGGGCAGTTAGGGGTGACCGGGCCAGCAGGGGAGCGCAGTTGGGGGGGACAAGGCATGCAGGGGAGGGCTGTTGTGGGGGACCAGGCATTTAAGGGAGGGCAGTTGGGGGGGAACAGGCTTGCAAGGGAGGGCAGTTGGAGACAATCATGCCAGTTGGGGAGGGCAGCTAGGGTTGACTGGGCCAGCAGAGGAGGGCAATTGCAATGTGACCAAGCCTCCAAGGGAGGACAGTTGGGAAGACCAAGCCAATAGGGGAGGGCAGTTGGGGTAATCAGGCTTGCAAAGGTGGGCTGTTAGTGGTGACTGGGCCAGCAGGGGAGGGCAGTTGGGAGGGACCAGGCCTGCAGGGGCGGGCAGTTGGGGGAGACCGGGTCAACAGGGGAGGGCAGTTGGGAGGAACCAGGCCTACAAGGGAGGGCAGTTATGGGCAATCATGCCTTCAGGGGAGGGAATTTGGGGGAGACCAGGCCTGCAGGGAATGGCAGTTTGGAGGGACCAGGCCCGCAAGGGAGGGCAGTGGGGGACAATGAGGCCTGCAGGGTGGGCAGTCAGGGGTGACCGGGCCAGCAGGGGAGGGCAGTTGGGGGGGACCTGGCATGCAGGGGAGGGCAGTTGTGGGGAATCAGGCATTTAGGGGAGGGCAGTTGGGGGGGACCAGGTCTACAAGGGAGGGCAGTTGGAGACACTCAGGCCAGCAGGGGTGGGCAGCTAGGGTTGACTGGGCCAGCAGAGGAGGGCAGTTGGGGGTGACCAGGCCTCAAATGGAGGACAGTTGGGAGAACCAAGCCAATAGGGAAGGGTAGTTGGGGGGGGGGGGGGACCAGGCCTTCAGGGGAGGGCAGTTGGGGGACCAGGTCTGCAGGGAAGGGCAGTTGGGAGGGACCAGGCCTATAAGTGAGGGCAGTTAGGGGCAATCAGCCCTGCAGGGGAGTGAAGTTGGGGGAGAGCAGGCCTTCAGGGGAGGGCAGTTGTGGACAATGAGGCCTGCAGGGGACGGCAGTTGGGGTGACCAGGCCTCCAAGGGAGGACAGTTGGGAGGACCAAGCCAATAGGGGAGAACAGTTGGGGGCGGGGGAACCAGGCCTTCAGGGGAGGGCTGTTGGGGGGACCAGGCCTGCAGGGAAGGGCAGTTGGGTGGGACCAGGCCTGCTGGGGAGGGCAGTTGGGCGGACCAGGCCAGCAGGGGAAGGCAGTTTGGAGGGACCAGGCATATAAGTGAGGGCAGTTCGGGGCAATCAGTCCTGCAGGGGAGGGAAGTTGTGGGAGAGCAGGCCTCCAGGGGAGGGCAGTAGGGGACAATGAAGCCTGCAGGGGTGGGCAGTTAGGGGTGACCGGGCCACCAGGGGAGGGCAGTTGTGGGGGGAACCAGGCATGCAGGGGAGGACAGGTGGGGGTGACTGGGCTAGCAGAGGAGGGCAGTTGGGGGTGACCAGGTCTGCAAGTGTGGGCAGTTAGGGTTGATAAGGCCAGCAGGGGAGGGCAGTTAGGAGGGACCAGGCCTACAAGGGAGGGCAGTTAGGGGCAATCAGGCCTGCAGGGGAGAGAATTTGGGGGAGACCAGGCCTGCAGGGGAGGGCTGTTGGGGACAATGAGGCCTGCACAGTGGGCAGTCAGGGGTGACCGGGCCAGCAGGGGAGGGCAGTTTTGGAGGACATGGCATGCAGCGGAGGGCAGTTGTGGGGGATCAGGCATTTAGGGGAGGGCAGTTGGAGGGGACCGAGCCTGCAAGGGAGGGCAGTTGGAGACACTCAGGCCAGCAGGGGAGGGCAGCTAGGGTTGACTGGGCCAGCAGAGGAGGCCAGTTGGGGGTGACCAGGCCTCAAAGGGAGGACAGTTCGGAGGACCAATCCAATAGGGGAGGGTAGTTGGGGGGGGGGAATCAGGCTTTCAGGGGAGGGCAGTTGGGTTGACAAGGTCTGCAGGGAAGGGCAGTTGGGTGGGACCAGGCCTGCAGGGGAGGGCAGTTGGGAGGGACCAGGCTTATAAGTGAGGGCAGTTAGGGGCAATCAGCCCTGCAGAGGAGGGAAGTTGGGGGAGAGCAGGCCTTCTGAGGAGGGCAGTTGTGGACAATGAGGCCTGCAGGGGAGGGCTGTTGGGAGGTACCAGGCCTCCAAGGGAGGACACTTTGGAGGACCAAGCCAATAGGGGAGGGCAGTTGGGGGGACCAGGCCTTCAGGGGAGGGCAGTTGGGGGGCCCAGGCCTGCAAGGGAGTGCAGTTGGGTGGGACCAGGCATGCAGGGGTGGGCAGTTAGGGGTGACCGGGCCAGCAGGAGAGGGCAGTTGCGGGGGGAACCAGGAATGCAGGGGAGGACAGTTAGCGGTGACTGGACTAGCAGAGGAGGGCAGTTGGGGGTGACCAGGTCTGCAAGAGTGGGCAGTTAGTGGTGACTGGGCCAGCAGGGGAGGGCAGTTAGGAGGGACCAAGCCTACAAGGGAGGACAATCAGGGGCAATCAGGCCTGCAGGGGAGGGCAGTTATGGTTGACCGGGACAGTAGGGGAAGGCAGTTGGTGGGGACCAGGTATGCAGGGGAGGGCAGTTGGGGGGGGGGGACCAGGCCTGCAGGCGAGGGAAGTTGTGGGGGACCAGGCCTGCAGGGGAGGGCAGTTGGGAGGGATCAGGCCTGCAAGGGAGGGCAGTTGGGGACAATGAAGCCTGCAGGGGAGTGCAGTTAGGGGTGACTGGGCCAGCAGGGGAGGGTAGATGGGGGGGGGGGGTGTCCAGGCATGCAGAAAAGGGCAGTTGGGGGGGACAAGGCATTTAGGGCAGGGCAGTTAGGGGGAACCAGTCCTGCAGGGGAGGGCAGTTGGGGAGGACCAGGTCTGCAAGGGAGGGCAGTTGGGGACAATCAGGCCAGCAGGGGAGGGCTGTTAGGGGTGACCAGGCCAGCAGGGGAGGGTAGTTGGGGGGGGCGTCCAGGCATGCAGGAGAGGACAGTTGGGGGGGACCAAGCATTTAGGGAAGGGCAATATGGGGGGACCAGGCCTGCAGGGGAGGGCAGTAGGGGAGGACCAGGTCTGCAAGGGAGGGCAGTTGGAGACAATCAGGCCAGCAGGGGAGGGCAGCTAGGGTTGACCAGGCCCGCAGAAGAGGGCATTTGGGGGTGAAAAGGCCTCCAAGGGAGGACAGTTGGGAGGACCAAGCCAATAGGAGAGAGCAGTTGGGGAGACAAGGCCTGCAGAGGAGGGCACTTGGATGGACAAGTCCTGCAGGGGAGGGCAGTTGGGGGGACCAGGCCTGAAAGGGAAGACAATTACGGGCAATAAGGTCTGCAAGGGAGGGAAGTTGGGGGGGACCAGGCCTGCAAGGAAGGGCAGTTGGGAGGGACCAGGCCTACAAGGGAGGACAATCAGGGGCAATCAGACCTGCAGGGGAGGGCAGTTATGGTTGACTGGGACAGCAGGGGGAGGGCAGTTGGTGGGGACCAGGCGTGCAGGGGTGGGCAGTTGGGGGGGTGGGACCAGGCTTGCAGGCGAGGGAAGTTGGGGGATCCAGGCCTGCAAGGGAGGACAGTTGGGAGGATTGAGCCAATAGGTGAGGGCAGTTGGGGGGACCAGGCCTGCAGGGGAGGGCAGTTGGGTGGGACCAGGCCTGCAGGGGAGGGCAGTTGGGGGGAAGAGGCCTGCAGGGGAGGGCAGTTGGGGACAATGAGGCCTGCAGGGGAGGGCAGTTAGGAGTGACCGGGCCAGCAGGGGAGCGCAGTTGGGGGGGACCAGGCATGCAGGGGAGGGCTGTTGTGGGGGACCAGGCATTTAAGGGAGGGCAGTTGGGGGGGAACAGGCCTGCAGGGGAGGGCTGTTATGGGTGACTGGGCCAGCAGGGGAGGGCAGTTGGGGGGGACCAGGCATGCAGGGGAGGGCAGTTGTGGGGAACCAGGCATTTAGGGGAGGGTAGTTTGGGGGCACTAGGCTTGCAAGGGAGGGCAGTTGGAGACAATCATGCCAGTTGGGGAGGGCGGCTAGGGTTGACTGGGCCAGCAGAGGAGGGCAATTGCAGGTGACCAGGCCTCCAAGGGAGGACAGTTGGGAAGACCAAGCCAATAGGGGAGGGCAGTTGGGGTAATCAGGCTTGCAAAGGTGGGCTGTTAGTGGTGACTGGGCCAGCAGGGGAGGGCAGTTGGGAGGGACCAGGCCTGCAGGGGTGGGCAGTTGGGAGAGACTGGGTCAACAGGGGAGGGCAGTTGGGAGGAACCAGGCCTACAAGGGAGGGCAGGTATGGGCAATCAGGCCTGCAGGGGAGGGAATTTGGGGGAGACCAAGCCTGCAGGGAATGGCAGTTTGGAGGGACCAGGCCCGCAAGGGAGGGCAGTGGGGGACAATGAGGCCTGCAGGGTGGGCAGTCAGGGGTGACCGGGCCAGCAGGGGAGGGCAGTTGGGGGGGACCTGGCATGCAGGGGAGGGCAGTTGTGGGGAATCAGGCATTTAGGGGAGGGCAGTTGGGGGGGACCAGGTCTACAAGGGAGGGCAGTTGGAGACACTAAGTGCAGCAGGGGAGGGCAGCTAGGGTTGACTGGGCCAGCAGAGGAGGGCAGTTGGGGGTGACCAGGCCTCAAATGGAGGACAGTTGGGAGAACCAAGCCAATAGGGGAGCGTAGTTGGGGGGTGGACCAGGCCTTCAGGGGAGGGCAGTTGGGGGACCAGGTCTGCAGGGAAGGGCAGTTGGGTGGGACCAGGCCTGCAGGGGAGGGCAGTTGGGGGGACCAGGCCAGAGGGGAGGGCAGTTGGGAGGGACCAGGCCTATAAGTGAGGGCAGTTAGGGGCAATCAGCCCTGCAGGGGAGTGAAGTTGGGGGAGAGCAGGCCTTCAGGGGAGGGCAGTTGTGGACAATGAGGCCTGCAGGGGAGGGCAGTTGGGGGGACCTGGCCTCCAAGGGAGGACAGTTGGGAGGACCAAGCCAATAGGGGAGAACAGTTGGGGGCGGGGGAACCAGGCCTTCAGGGAGGGCAGTTGGGGGGACCAGGCCTGCAGGGAAGGGCAATTGGGTGGGACCAGGCCTGCAGGGGAGGGCAGTTGGGCGGACCAGGCCAGCAGGGGAGGGCAGTTTGGAGGGACCAGGCATATAAGTGAGGGCAGTTAGGGGCAATCAGTCCTGCAGGGGAGGGAAGTTGTGGGAGAGCAGGCCTCCAGGGGAGGGCAGTAGGGGACAATGAAGCCTGCAGGGGTGGGCAGTTAGGGGTGACCGGGCCAGCAGGGGAGGGCAGTTGCGGGGGGAACCAGGCATGCAGGGGAGGACAGTTAGGGGTGACTGGACTAGCAGAGGAGGGCAGTTGGGGGTGACCAGGTCTGCAAGAGTGGGCAGTTAGTGGTGACTGGGCCAGCAGGGGAGGGCAGTTAGGAGGGACCAGGCCTACAAGGGAGGGCAGTTAGGGGCAATCAGGCCTGCAGGGGAGAGAATTTGGGGGAGACCAGGCCTGCAGGGGAGGGCTGTTGGGGACAATGAGGCCTGCACAGTGGGCAGTCAGGGGTGACCGGGCCAGCAGGGGAGGGCAGTTTTGGGGAAATGGCATGCAGGGGAGGGCAGTTGTGGGGGATCAGGCATTTAGGGGAGGGCAGTTGGGGGGGACCGAGCCTGCAAGGGAGGGCAGTTGGAGACACTCAGGCCAGCAGGGGAGGGCAGCTAGGGTTGACTGGGCCAGCAGAGGAGGCCAGTTGGGGGTGACCAGGCCTCAAAGGGAGGATAGTTCGGAGGACCAATCCAATAGGGGAGGGTAGTTGGGGGGGGGGGACCAGGCCTTCAGGGGAGGGCAGTTGGGGGACCAGGTCTGCAGGGAAGGGCAGTTGGGTGGGACCAGGCCTGCAGGGGAGGGCAGTTGGGAGGGACCAGGCCTATAAGTGAGGGCAGTTAGGGGCAATCAGCCCTGCAGGGGAGGGAAGTTGGGGGAGAGCAGGCCTTCAGAGGAGGGCAGTTGGGGACAATGAGGCCTGCAGGGGAGGGCAGGTGGGAGGTCCCAGGCCTCCAAGGGAGGACACTTTGGAGGACCAAGCCAATAGGGGAGGGCAGTTGGGGGGACCAGGCCTGCAGGGGAGGGCAGTTGGGGGGCCCAGGCCTGCAAGGGAGTGCAGTTGGGTGGGACCAGGCATGCAGGGGAGGGCAGTTGGGGGGACCAGGCTAGCAGAGGAGGGCAGTTGGGAGGGACCAGGCCTACAAGGGAGGGCAGTTAGGGGCAATCAGGCTTGCAGGGGAGCAAAGTTGGGGGAGAGCAGGCCTGCAGGGGAGGGCAGTTGGGGACAATGAGGCCTGCAGGGGAGGGCTTTTATGGGTGACTGGGCCAGCAGGGGAGGGCAGTTGGGGGGGACCAGGCATGCAGGGGAGGGCAGTTGTGGGGAACCAGGCATTTAGGGGAGGGTAGTTTGGGGGCACTAGGCTTGCAAGGGAGGGCAGTTGGAGACAATCATGCCAGTTGGGGAGGGCGGCTAGGGTTGACTGGGCCAGCAGAGGAGGGCAATTGCAGGTGACCAGGCCTCCAAGGGAGGACAGTTGGGAAGACCAAGCCAATAGGGGAGGGCAGTTGGGGTAATCAGGCTTGCAAAGGTGGGCTGTTAGTGGTGACTGGGCCAGCAGGGGAGGGCAGTTGGGAGGGACCAGGCCTGCAGGGGCGGGCAGTTGGGGGAGACCGGGTCAACAGGGGAGGGCAGTTGGGAGGAACCAGGCCTACAAGGGAGGGCAGTTATGGGCAATCAGGCCTGCAGGGGAGGGAATTTGGGGGAGACCAGGCCTGCAGGGAATGGCAGTTTGGAGGGACCAGGCCCGCAAGGGAGGGCAGTGGGGGACAATGAGGCCTGCAGGGTGGGCAGTCAGGGGTGACCGGGCCAGCAGGGGAGGGCAGTTGGGGGGGACCTGGCATGCAGGGGAGGGCAGTTGTGGGGAATCAGGCATTTAGGGGAGGGCAGTTGGGGGGGACCAGGTCTACAAGGGAGGGCAGTTGGAGACACTCAGTGCAGCAGGGGAGGGCAGCTAGGGTTGACTGGGCCAGCAGAGGAGGGCAGTTGGGGGTGACCAGGCCTCAAATGGAGGACAGTTGGGAGAACCAAGCCAATAGGGGAGGGAAGTTGGGGGGGGGACCAGGCCTTCAGGGGAGGGCAGTTGGGGGACCAGGTCTGCAGGGAAGGGCAGTTGGGAGGGACCAGGCCTATAAGTGAGGGCAGTTAGGGGCAATCAGCCCTGCAGGGGAGTGAAGTTGGGGGAGAGCAGGCCTTCAGGGGAGGGCAGTTGTGGACAATGAGGCCTGCAGGGGACGGCAGTTGGGGGGACCAAGCCAATAGGGAGAACAGTTGGGGGCAGGGGGACCAGGCCTTCAGGGGAGGGCAGTTGGGGGGACCAGGCCTGCAGGGAAGGGCAGTTGGGTGGGACCAGGCCTGCAGGGGAGGGCAGTTGGGCGGACCAGGCCAGCAGGGGAGGGCAGTTTGGAGGGACCAGGCCTATAAGGGAGGGCAGTTAGGGGCAATCAGTCCTGCAGGGGAGGGAAGTTGTGGGAGAGCAGGCCTCCAGGGGAGGGCAGTAGGGGACAATGAAGCCTGCAGGGGTGGGCAGTTAGGGGTGACCGGGCCAGCAGGAGAGGGCAGTTGCGGGGGGAACCAGGAATGCAGGGGAGGACAGTTAGGGGTGACTGGCCTAGCAGAGGAGGGCAGTTGGGGGTGACCAGGTCTGCAAGAGTGGGCAGTTAGTGGTGACTGGGCCAGCAGGGGAGGGCAGTTAGGAGGGACCAGGCCTACAAGGGAGGGCAGTTAGGGGCAATCAGGCCTGCAGCGGAGAGAATTTGGGGGAGACCAGGCCTGCAGGGGAGGGCTGTTGGGGACAATGAGGCCTGCACAGTGGGTAGTCAGGGGTGACCGGGCCAGCAGGGGAGGGCAGTTTTGGGGGACATGGCATGCAGGGAGGGCAGTTGTGGGGGATCAGGCATTTATGGGAGGGCAGTTGGGGGGGACCGGGCCTGCAAGGGAGGGCAGTTGGAGACACTCAGGCCAGCAGGGGAGGGCAGCTAGGGTTGACTGGGCCAGCAGAGGAGGGCAGTTGGGGTTACCAAGTCTCAAAAGGAAGACAGTTGGGAACACCAAGCCAATAGGGGAAGAAAGTTGGGGGGACCAGGCCTGCAGGGGAGGGAAGTTGGGGGTGACTGGGCCAGCAGGGGAGGGTAGTTGGGAGGGACCAGGCCTCCAAGGGAGGACATTTGGGAGGACCAAGTCAATAGGGGAGGGCAGTTGTGGGAGACCAGGCCTGTTGGGGAGGGCAGTTGGGGGGCCCCGGCCTGCAGGGGAGTGCAGTTGGGTGGGACCAGGCCTGCAGGGGAGGGCAGTTGGGGGTGACTGGGCCAGCAGAAGAGGGCAGTTGGGGGTGACCAGGTCTGCAAGTGTGGGAAGTTAGTGGTGACTGGGCCAGTAGGGGAGGACAGATGGGAGAGACCAGGCCTCCAAAGAAGGGCAGTTGGGAGGACCAAGCAAATAGGGGAGTGCAGTTGGGTGGGACCAGGCCTGCAGGGGAGGGCAGTTGGGGGAGGGCAGGGGAGGGCAGTTGGGAGGGACCAGGCCTACCAGTGAGGGCAGTTAGGGGCAATCAGGCCTGCAGGTGAGCGAAGTTGGGGGAGAGCAGGCCTGCAGCGGAGGGCAGTTGGGGACAATGAGGCCTGCAGGGGAGGGAAGTTAGGATTGACCGGGCCAGCAGGGGAGTGCAGTTGGGGGGGACAAGGCATGCAGAGGAGGGCTGTTGTGGGGGACCAGGCATTTAAGGGAGGGCAGTTGGGGGGGACCAGGCATGCAGGGAAGGGCAATAAGGGGGGGACCAGGCATTAAGGGGAGGGCAGTTTGGGGGGACCAGGCTTGCAAGGGAGGGCAGTTGGAACAATCAAGCCAGTTTAGGACGGCATTTGGGGGTGACTGGGCCTCCAAGGGAGGACAGTTGGGGGTGACCAGGCCTCCAAGCGAGGACAGTTGGGAAGACCAAGCCAATAGGGGAGGGCAGTTGGGGTGACCAGGCCTGCAAGGGTGGGCTGTTAGTGGTGACTGGGCCAGCAGGGGAGGGCAGTTGGGAGGGACCAGGCCTGCAGGGGCGGGCAGTTGGGGGAGACCAGGTCAACAGGAGAGGGCAGTTGGGAGGAACCAGGCCTACAAGGGAGGGCAGTTATGGGCAATCAGGCCTGTAGGGGAGGGAATTTGGGGGAGACCAGGTCTGCAGGGGAGGGCAGTTTGGAGGGACCAGGCCCGCAAGGGAGGGCAGTTGGGGACAATGAGACCTGCAGGGTGGGAAGTCAGGGGTGACCGGGCCAGCAAGGGAGGGCAGTTGGGGGGAACCTGGCATGCAGGGGAGGGCAATTGGGAGGCACCAGGCATATAAGGGAGGACAATCAGGGGCAATCAGACCTGCAGGGGAGGGCAGTTGGGGAGTACCAGGCCTGCAGGGAAGGGCAGTTGGGAGGGACCAGGTCTACAAGGGAGGACAATAATGGTCAATCAGGCCTGCAGGGGAGGGCAGTTATGGTTTACCGGGACAGTAGGGGAGGGCAGTTGGTAGGGACCAGGTGTGCAGGGAAGGGCAGTTGCTGGGGGACCAGGCCTGCAGACGAGGGAAGTTGGGGGGGACCAGGCCTGCAGGGGAGGGCAGTTGGGAGGGATCAGGCCTGCAAGGGAGGGCAGTTGGGGACAATGAGTCCTGCAGGGGAGTGCAGTTAGGGGTGACTGGGCCAGCAGGGGATGGTAGTTGTGGGGGTGTCCAGGCATGCATAAAAGGGCAGTTGGGGGGGGGAAAGGCATTTAGGGGAGGGTAGTTTGGGGGACCAGGTCTGCAGGGGAGGGCAGTTGGAGACACTCAGGCCAGCAGGGGTGGGCAGTTAGGGTTGACTGGGCCAGCAGAGGAGGGCAGTTGGGGGGTGACCAGGCCTCAAAGGGAGGACAGTTGGGAGGACCAAGCTAATAGAGGAGGGAAGTTGGGGGGACCAGGCCTGCAGGGGAGGGAAATTGGGGGTAACTGGGTCAGCAGAGGATGGCAGTTGGGGGTGACCAGGTCTGCAAGGGTGGGCAGTGGGGGGTGACCAGGCCTCAAATGGAGGACAGTTGGGAGAACCAAGCCAATAGGGGAGGGTAGTTGGGGGGGGCAGGCCTTCAGGGGAGGGCAGTTTGGGGGACCAGGTCTGCAGGGAAGGGCAGTTGGGTGGGACCAGGCCTGCAGGGGAGGGCAGTTGGGGGGACCAGGCCAGCAGAGGAGGGCAGTTGGGAGGGACCAGGCCTATAAAGGGAGAGCAGGCCTTCAGGGGAGGGCAGTTGTGGACAATGAGGCCTGCAGGGGAGGGCAGTTGGGAGGGACCAGGCCTGCAGGCGAGGGCAGTTGGGGGGACCAGACCAGCAGTTGAGGGCAGTTTGGATGGACCAGGCATATAAGTGAGGGCAGTTAGGGGCAATCAGTCCTGCAGGGGAGGGAAGTTGTGGGAGAGAAGGTCTCCAGGGGAGGGCAGTAGGGGACAATGAGGCCTGCAGGGGTGGGCAGTTAGGGGTGACCGGGCCAGCAGGAGAGGGCAGTTGCGGGGGGAACCAGGCATGCAGGGGAGGACAGTTAGGGGTGACTGGACTAGCAGAGGAGGGCAGTTGGGGGTGACCAGGTCTGCAAGAGTGGGCAGTTAGTGGTGACTGGGCCAGCAGGGGAGGGCAGTTAGGAGGGACCAGGCCTACAAGGGAGGGCAGTTAGGGGCAATCAGGCCTGCAGGGGAGAGAATTTGGGGGAGACCAGGCCTGCAGGGGAGGGCAGTTGGGGACAATGAGGCCTGCACAGTGGGCAGTCAGGGGTGACCGGGCCAGCAGGGGAGGGCAGTTTTGGGGGACCTGGCATGCAGGGGAGGGCAGTTGTGGGGGATCAGGCATTTAGGGGAGGGCAGTTGGGGGGGACCGGGCCTGCAGGGGAGGGCAGTTGGAGACACTCAGGCCAGCAGGGGAGAGCAGCTAGGGTTGACTGGGCCAGCAGAGGAGGGCAATTGGGGGTGACCAGACCTCAAAAGGAGGACAGTTGGGAGGACCAAGCCAATAGGGGAGGGAAGTTGGTGGGACCAGGCCTGCAGGGGTGGGAAGTTGGGGGTGACTGGACCAGCAGAGGAGGGCAGTTGGGGGTGACCAGGTCTGCAAGGGTGGGCAGTTAGTGGTGACTGGGCCAGTAGGGGAGGGCAGTTGGGAGGGACCAGGCCTCCAAGGAAGGACAGTTGGGAGGACCAAGCAAATTGGGGAGTGTAGTTGGGTGGGACTAGGCCTGCAGGGGAGGGCAGTTTGGGGTACCAGGCCAGCAGGGGAGGGCAGTTGGGAGGGACCAGGCCTACCAGTCAGGGCAATTAGGGGCACTCAGGCCTGCAGGGGAGGGAAGTTAGGATTGACCGGGCCAGCAGGGGAGTGCAGTTGGGGGGGACAAGGCACGCAGAGGAGGGCTGTTGTGGGGGACCAGGCATTTAAGGGAGGGCAGTTGGGGGGGACCAGGCATGTAGGAAAGGGCAATAAGGGGGGGACCAGGCATTTAGGGGAGGGCATTTTGGGGGGACCAGGCTTGCAAGGGAGGGCAGTTGGAGACAATCAGGCCAGTTGGGGAGGGCAGTTGGGGGTGACTGGGCCTCCAAGGGAGGACAGTTGGGTGTGACCAGGCCTCCAAGCGAGGACAGTTGGGAAGACCAAGCCAATAGGGGAGGGCAGTTGGGGTGACCAGGCCTGCAAGGGTGGGCTGTTAGTGGTGACTGGGCCAGCAGGGGAGGGCAGTTGCGAGAGACCAGGCCTGCAGGGGCGGGCAGTTGGGGGAGACCAGGTCAACAGGGGAGGGCTGTTGGGAGGAACCAGGCCTACAAGGGAGGGCAGTTATGGGCAATCAGGCCTGTAGGGGAGGGAATTTGGGGGAGACCAGGTCTCCAGGGGAGAGCAATTTGGAGGGACCAGGCCCGCAAGGGACGGCAGTTGGGGACAATGAAGCCTGCAGGGTGGCAGTCAGTGGTGACCGGGCCAGCAATGCAGGGCAGTTGGGGGGAACCTGGCATGAAGGGAAGGGCAGGTGGGAGGGACCAGGCCTACAAGGGAGGGCAGTTGGGGAGGACCAGGCCTACAAGGGAGGACAATCATGGGCAATCAGGCCTGCATGGGAGCGCAGTATGGTTTACCGGGACAGTAGGGGAGGGCAGTTGGTAGGGACCAGGTGTGCAGGGGAGGGCAGTTGCTGGGGGACCAGGCCTGCAGGCGAGGGAAGTTGGGGGGAGCAGGCCTGCAGGGGAGGGCAGTTTGGAGGGACCAGGCCCGCAAGGGAGGGCAGTTGGGGACAATGAGGCCTGCAGGGTGGGCAGACAGGGGTGACCGGGCCAGCAGGGGAGGGCAGTTGGGGGGAACCTGGCATGCAGGGGAGGGCAGTTGTGGGGGAACAGGCATTTAGGGGAGGGCACTTGGGGGGGACCAGGCCTGCAAGGGAGGGCAGTTGGAGACACTCAGGGCAGCAGGGGAGGGCAGCTAGGGTTGACTGGGCCACCAGAGGAGGGCAGTTGGGGGTGACCAGGCCTCAAATGGAGGACAGTTGGGAGGACCAAGCCTATAGGTGAGGGCAGTTGGGGAGACCAGGCCTGCAGGGGAGGGCAGTTGGGGGTGCCTGGGCCAGCAGAGGAGGGCAGTTGGGGCTGACCAGGTCTGCAAGGGTGGGCAGTTAGTGGTGACTGGGCCGATAGTGGAGGGCAGTTGGGAGGGACCAGGCCTCCAAGGGAGGACAGTTGGGAGGACCAAGCCAATAGGCGTGAACAGTTGGGGTGGGAGACCAAGCATTCAGGGGAGGGCAGTTAGGGGGATTAGGCCTGCAGGGGAGATCAGTTGGGGGGACCAGGCCTGCAAGGGAGGACAATTAGGGGCAATAAGGTCTGCAAGGGAGGGCAGTTATGGTTGACCAGGACAGTAGGGGAGGGCAGTTGGTAGGGACCAGGTGTGCAGGGGAGGGCAGTTGCTGTGGGACCAGGCCTGCAGGCGAGGGAAGTTGGGGGGGACCAGGCCTGCAGGAGAGGGCAGTTGGGAGGGATCAGGCCTGCAAGGGAGGGATGTTGGGAACAATGAGTCCTGCAGGGGAGTGAAGTTAGGGGTGACTTGGCCAGCAGGGGAGGGTAGTTGGGGGCTTGTCCAGGCATGCAGAAAAGGGCAGTTGGGGGGACAAGGCATTTAGGGGAGGGCAGTTGGGAGGGACCAGTCCTGCAGGGGAGGGCAGTTGGGGAGGACCAGGTCTGCAAGGGAGGGCAGTTGGAGACAATCAGGCCAGCAGGGGAGGGCAGCTAGGGTTGACCGACTAGCAGAGGAGGGCATTTGGGGGTGACCAGGCCTCTAAGGTAGGACAGATGGGAGGTCTAAGCCAATAGGTGAGGGCAGTTGGGGGTGACCAGGCCTGCAGGGGAGGGCAGTTGGGGGGACCAGGCCTGCAGGGGAGGGCAGATGGGGAGACCATGCATGCAGGGGAGGGCAGTTGTGGGAACCAGGCCTGCAGGAAATGGCATTTGGGGGGGACCAGGCCTGAAGGGGAGGGCTGCTGGGAGGGACAAGGCCTGCAAGGGATGGCAGTTGGCGGCAATCAGGCCAGCAGGGGAGGGTAGTTAGTGTTGACCGGGCCAGAAGAGGAGTGCAGTTGGGGTTAACCAGGCATGTTGGGTAGGGCATTTGGTGTTGACCAGGCCCGCAGCTGAGGGCAGTTGGGGGGACCGGGCCTGCAGGGGTGGGCAGTGAGTGGTGACCGGTCCAACAGGGGAGGGCTGTTGCGAGGGTCCAGGCCTGCAAGGGAGAGCAGTTAGGGGAAACCAGGCCTGCAGGGGAGGGCAGTTGGGGAGGACCAGGTCTGCAAGGGAGGGCAGTTGGAGAAAATCAGGCCAGCAGGGGAGGGCAGCTAAGGTTGACCGGGCTCGCAGAGGAGGGCATTTGGGGGTGACACGGCCTCCAAGGGAGGACAGTTGGGAGGACCAAGCCAATAGGAGAGAGCAGTTGGGGGGGACCAGGCCAGCAGTGGAGTGCAGTTGTGGGACCAGGCCTGCAGGGGAGGGCAGTTGGGGGAACCAGGCCTGCAAGGGAGGACAATCAGAGGCAATCAGTCCTGCAAGGGAGGGCAGTTGGTGGGACCAGGCCTGCAAGGAAGGGCAGTTGGGAGGGACCAGTCCTACAAGGGAGGACAATCAGGGGCAATCAGACCTGCAGGGGAGGGCAGTTATGGTTGACCGGGACAGCAGGGGAGGGCAGTTGGTGGGGACCAGGAGTGCAGGGGCAGGCAGTTGTGGGGGGACCAGGCTTGCAGGCGAGGGAAGTTGGGGATCCAGGCCTGCAAGGGAGTGCAGTTGGGTGGGACCAGGCATGCAGGGGAGGGCAGTTCGGAGGGACCAGGCCAGCAGGGGATGGCAATTGGGAGGAACCAGGCCTACAAGTGAGGGCAGTTAGGGGCAATCAGGCCTGCATGGGAGGGAAGTTGGGGGAGAGCAGGCCTGCAGGGGAGGGCAGTTGGGTGGGACCTGGCATGCAGGGGAGGGCAGTTGTGGGGGTTCAGGCATTTAGAGGAGGTCAGTTGGGGGGACCAGGCCTGCAGGGTAGGGCAGTCGGGGGGACCAGGCCTGCAGGGTATGGCAGTTGGGTGGGACCAGGCCTGCAAGGGAGGGCAGTTGGGGGGAACAGGCCAGCAGGGGAGGGCAGTTTGGTGGGACCAGGCATATAAGTGAGGGCCATTAGGGGCAATCAGTCCTGCAGGGGAGGGCAGTTGGGGACAATGATGCCTGCAGGGATGGGCAGTTAGGGGTGACCGGACCAGCAGGGGAGGGCAGTCGGGGGGGGACCACACATGCAGTGGAGGACAGTTGGGGGTGACTGGGCTAGCAGAGGAGGGCAGTTAGGAGGGACCAGGCCTACAAGGGAGGGCAGTTAGGGGCAACAAGGCCTGCAGTGGAGGGAGTTTGGGGGAGACCAGGCCTGCAGGGGAGTGCAGTTTGGAGGCACCAGACCTGCAAAGGAGGGCAGTTGGGGACAATGAGGCCTGCAGGGGAGGGCAGTTAGTGGTGACCAGTCCAGTAAGGGAGGGCTGTTGGGAGGGTCCCGGCCTGCAAGGGAGGGCAGTCCGGGGTCACCGGGCCAGCAGAGGAGGGCAGTTAGGGGCAATTTGGCTTACAGGGGAGGGAAGTTTGGGGGTACCAGGCATGCAGGGACAACAGTTCGGAGGGACCAGGCCTGTAAAAGCGGGCAGTTGGGGCCGATCAGGCCTGCAGGGGAGGGCAGTTAGGGTTGATAAGGCCAGCAGGGGAGCGCAGTTGTGGGGACCAGGTGTGCAGGGGAGGGCAATTAGGGGCAATCAGGCCTGCAGGGGAGGGCAGTTGGGAGGGACCAGGGCTACAAGGGAGGACAATCAGGGCAATCAGACCTGCAGGGGAGGGCAGTCGGGGAGGACCAGGCCTGCAGGGAAGGGCAGTTGGGAGGGACTAGGCCTACAAGGGAGGACAATCAGGGGCAATCAGACCTGCAGGGGAGGGCAGTTATGGTTGACCGGGACAGCAGGGGAGGGCAGTTGGTGGGGACAAGGTATGCAGGGGAGGGCAGTTGCGGAGGGACCAGGCCTGCTAGCAAGGGAAGTTGTGGGGGACCAGGCCTGCAGAGGAGGGCAGTTGGGAGGGATCAGGCCTGCAAGGGAGGGCAGTTGAGGACAATGAGTCCTGCAGGGGAGTGCAGTTAGGGGTGACTGCGCCAGCAGGGGAGGGTAGTTGGGGGGGTGTCCAGGCATGCAGAAAAGGGCAGTTGCGGGGGACAAGGCATTTAGGGGAGGGCAGTTGTGGGGGACCAGTCCTGCAGGGGAGGGCAGTTGGGGAGGACCAGGTCTGCAAGGGAGGGCAGTTGGAAACAATCAGGCCAGCAGGGGAGGGCAGCTAGGGTTGACCAGACTAGCAGAGGAGGGCATTTGGGGGTGACCAGGCCTCTAAGGGAGGACAGATGGGAGGTCCAAGCCAATAGGTGAGGGCAGTTGGGGGGGACCAGGCCTGCAGGGGAGGGCAGTTGGGGGTCCAGTCCTGCAGGGGAGGGCAGTTGGGCGGGACTGGGCCAGCCGAGGAAGGCAGTTGGGGGTGACCAGGCCTCCAGGGGAGGACAGTTGGGAGGACCAAGCCAATAGGAGTGAGGAGTTGGGGGGGACCAGGCCTGCAGGGGAGGGCAGTTGGGTGGACCAGCCTGCAGGGGAGGGCAGTTGGGGGGACCAGGCCTGCAAGGGAGGACAATTAGGGGCAATAAGGCCTGCAAGGGATGGCAGTTGAGGGGGACCAGGCCTGCTGGGAATTTCTGTTGGGAGGGACAAGGCCTACAAGGGAGGACAATCAGGGGCAATCAGACCTGCATGGGAGGGCAGTAATGGTTGACCGGGAAAGCAGGGGAGGGCAGTTGGTGGGGACCAGGCGTGCAGGGGCGGGCAGTAGGGGGGGCGACCAGGCTTGCAGGCGAGGGAAGGTGGGGGATCCAGGCCTGCAGGGGAGGGCAGTTGGGGAGGACCAGGTCTGCAAGGGTGGAGAGTTGGGAGGACCAAACCAATAGATGAGGGCAGTTGGGGGTGACCAGTCCTGCAGGGGAGGGAAGATGGGTGGGACCAGGCCTGCAATGAGGGCAGTTGGGGGGAACAGGCCAGCAGGGGAGGGCATTTGGGAGGGACCAGGCCTATAAGTGAGGGCAGTTAGGGGCAATCAGCCCTGCAGGGGAGGGAAGTTGGGGGAGAGCAGGCCTGCAGGGGAGGGCAATTGGGGACAATGAGGCCTGCAGGAGAGGGTAGTTAGGGGTGACCGGCCCAGCAGAGGAGGGCAGTTGTCGGGGGGGGGGGGACCAGGCATGCAGGAGAGGACATTTGGTGGTGACTGGGCTAGCAGAGGAGGGCATTTGGGGGTGACCAGGTCTGCAAGGGTGGGCAGTTAGTGGTGACTGGGCCAGCAGGGGAGGGCAGTTAGGAGGGACCAGGCCTACAAGGGAGGGCAGTTGCGGGGACCAGGCCTGCAGGGTAGGGCAGTTGGGTGGGTCCAGTCCTGCAGTGGAGGGCAGTTGGGGGGACCAGGACAGCAGGGGAGGGCGGTTTGGAGGGACCAGGCCTACAAGTGAGGGCAGTTAGGGGCAATCAGGCCTGCAGGGGAGGGAAGTTGGGGGTGACTGGGCCAGCAGAGGAGGGCAGTTGGTGGTGACCAGGTCTGCAAGGGTGGGCAGTTAGTGGTGACTGAGCCAGCAGTGGAGCGCAGTTGGGAGGGACCAGGCCTACAAGGGAGGGCAGTTAGGGGCAATCAGGCCTGCAGGGGAGGGAATTTGGGGGAGACCAGGTCTGCAGGGGAGGGCAGTTGGGGACCATGAGGCCTGCAGGGGAGGGCAGTTAGGGGACACCGGGCCAGCAGTGGAGGGCAGTTTGGGGGGACCTGGCCTGCAGGGGAGGGCAGTTGTGGGGGATCAGGCATTTATGGGAGGGCAGTTGGGGGGGACCGGGCCTGCAAGGGAGGGCAGTTGGAGACACTCAGGCCAGCAGGGGAGGGCACCTAGGGTTGACTGGGCAAGCAGAGGAGGCCAGTTGGGGGTGACCAGGCCTCAAAAGGAGGACAGTTGGGAGGGACTAGGCCTGCAGGGGAGGGAAGTTGGGGGTGACTGAGCCAGCAGAGGAGGGCAGTTGGGGTGACCAGGTCTGTAAGGGTGGGAAGTTAGTGGTGACTGGTCCAGCAGGGGCGGGCAGTTGGGAGGGACCAGGCCTCCAAGGAGGACATTTGGGAGGACCAAGCAAATTGGGGAGTGTAGTTGGGTGGGACTAGGCCTGCAGGGGAGGGCAGTTGGGGGGACCAGGCCAGCTGGGGAGGGCAGTTGGGTGGGACCAGGCCTGCAGGAGAGGGCAGTTGGGGAGACCAGGCCAGCAGGGGAGGGCAGTTGGGAGGGACCAGGCGTACAAGTGAGGGCAGTTAGGGGCAATCAGGCCTGCAGGGGAGGGCAGGCCTGCAGGGGAGGGCAGTTGTCGACAATGAGGCCTGCAGGGGAGGGCAGTTAGTGGTGACCTGTCCAGCAAGGGAGGGCTGTTGGGAGGGTCCCGGCCTGCAAGGGAGGGCAGTCAGGGGTCACCGGGCCAGCAGAGGAGGGCAATTATAGGGTCAATCTGTCTTACAGGGGAGGGAAGTTTGGGGGTACCAGGCCTGCAGGGACAACAGTTCAGGGGGACCAGGCCTGTAAGGGAGGGCAGTTGGGGCCAATCAGGCCTGCAGGGGAGGGCAGTTAGGGTTGATAAGGCCAGCAGGGGAGGGCAGTTGCGGGGGACCAGGTGTGCAGGGGAGGGCAATTAGGGGCAATCAGACATGCAGGGGAGGGCAGTTGGGGGAACCAGGCCTGCAAGGGAGGACAATTAGGGGAAATAAGGTCTGCAAGGGAGGGCAGTTGGGGGGGACCAGGCCTGCAGGGAAGGGCGGTTGGGAGGGACCAGGCCTACAAGGGAGGACAATCATGGGCAATGAGGCCTGCAGGGGAGGGCACTTATGGTTGACCGGGATAGTAGGGGAGGGCAGTTGGTGTTGACCAGGTGTGCAGGGGAGGGCACTTGCGGGGGGACCAGGCCTGCACGCGAGGGAAGATGGGGGGGACCAGGCCTGCAGGGGAGGGCAGTTGGGAGGGATCAGGTTTGCAAGGGAGGGCAGTTGGGGACAATGAGTCCTGCAGGGGAGTGCAGTTAGGGGTGACTGGGCCAGCAGGGGAGGATAGTTGTGGGTGTGTCCAGGCATGCAGAAAGGGCAGTTGTGGGGGACAAGGCATTTAGGGGAGGGTAGTTGGGGGGACCAGTCCTGCAGGGGAGGGCAGGTGGGGAGGACGAGGTCTGCAAGGGAGGGCAATTTGAGACAATCAGGCCAGCAGGGGAGGGCAGCTAGGTTTGACCAGACTAGCAGAGGAGGGCATTTGGGGGTGACCAGGCCTCTAAGGGAGGACAGTTGAGAGGTCCAAACCAATAGGTGAGGGAAATTGGGGGGGACTAAGCCGGCAGGGGAGGGCAGTTGGGGGGACCAGGCCTGCAGGGGTGTGCAGTTAGTGTTGACTGGGCCAGCGGGGGAGGGCAGTTAGGAGGGACCAGGCCTACAAGGGAGGGCAGTTAGGGGCAATCAGGCCTGCAGGGGAGGGAAGTTGGGGGAGACCAGGCCTGCAGGGGAGGGCACTTTGGAGCGACCAGGCTTGCAAGGGAGGGCAGTTGGGGGGGACCTGGCATCTAGGGGAGGGCAGTTGTTGGGGATCAGGCATTTAGGGGAGGGCAGTTGGGTGGACCAGGCCTACAAGGTAGGGCAGTTGGAGACACTCAGGCCAGCAGGGGAGGGCAGCTAGGGTTGACTGGGCAAGCAGAGGAGGGCAGTTGGGAGTGACCAGGCCTCAAAAGGAGGACAGTTGGGAGGACCAAGCCAATAGGGGAGGAAAGTTGGGGGGACTAGGCCTGCAGGGGAGGGAAGTTGGGGGTGACTGAGCCAGCAGAGGAGGGCAGTTGGGGTGACCAGGTCTGCAAGGGTGGGAAGTTAGTGGTGACTGGTCCAGCAGGGGCGGGCAGTTGGGAGGGACCAGGCCTCCAAGGGAGGACATTTGGGAGGACCAAGCAAATTGGGGAGTGTAGTTGGGTGGGACTAGGCCTGCAGGGGAGGGCAGTTGGGGGAACCAGGCCTGCAGGGGAGGGCAGTTGGGTGGGACCAGGCCTGCAGGAGAGGGCAGTTGGGGAGACCAGGCCAGCAGGGGAGGGCAGTTGGGAGGGACCAGGCCTACAAGTGAGGGCAGTTAGGGGCAATCAGGCCTGCAGGGGAGGGCAGGCCTGCAGGGGAGGGCAGTTGGGGACAATGAGGCCTGCAGGGGAGGGCAGTTAGTGGTGACCTGTCCAGCAAGGGAGGGCTGTTGGGAGGGTCCCGGCCTGCAAGGGAGGGCAGTCAGGGGTCACCGGGCCAGCAGAGGAGGGCAGTTAGGGGCAATCTGGCTTACAGGGGAGGGAAGTTTGGGGGTACCAGGCCTGCAGCGACAACAGTTCAGGGGGACCAGGCCTGTAAGGGAGGGCAGTTGGGGCCAATCAGGCCTGCAGGGGAGGGCAGTTAGGGTTGATAAGGCCAGCAGGGGAGGGCAGTTGCGGGGGACCAGGTGTGCAGGGGAGGGCAATTAGGGGCAATCAGGCATGCAGGGGAGGGCAGTTGGGGGAACCAGGCCTGCAAGGGAGGACAATTAGGGGAAATAAGGTCTGCAAGGGAGGGCAGTTGGGAGGGACCAGGCCTGCAGGGAAGGGCGGTTGGGAGGGACCAGGCCTACAAGGGAGGACAATCATGGGCAATGAGGCCTGCAGGGGAGGGCACTTATGGTTGACCGGGATAGTAGGGGAGGGCAGTTGGTGGGGACCAGGTGTGCAGGGGAGGGCACTTGCGGGGGGACCAGGCCTGCAAGCGAGGGAAGATGGGGGGGGGGGGGACCAGGTCTGCAGGGGAGGGCAGTTGGGAGGGATCAGGTTTGCAAGGGAGGGCAGTTGGGGACAATGAGTCCTGCAGGGGAGTGCAGTTAGGGGTGACTGGGCCAGCAGGGGAGGATAGTTGGGGGTGTGTCCAGGCATGCAGAAAAGGGCAGTTGGGGGGGACAAGGCTTTTAGGGGAGGGCAGTTGGGGGGGACCAGTCCTGCAGGGGAGGGCAGGTGGGGAGGACGAGGTCTGCAAGGGAGGGCAATTTGAGACAATCAGGCCAGCAGGGGAGGGCAGCTAGGTTTGACCAGACTAGCAGAGGAAGGCATTTGGGGGTGACCAGGCCTCTAAGGGAGGACAGTTGGGATGTCCAAACCAATAGGTGAGGGAAGTTGGGGGGGAATAAGCCGGCAGGGGAGGGCAGTTGGGGGGACCAGGCCTGCAGGGGTGTGCAGTTAGTGTTGACTGGGCCAGCAGGGGAGGGCAGTTAGGAGGGACCAGGCCTACAAGGGAGGGCAGTTAGGGGCAATCAGGCCTGCAGGGGAGGGAATTTGGGGGAGACCAGGCCTGCAGGGGAGGGCACTTTGGAGCGACCAGGCTTGCAAGGGAGGGCAGTTGGGGGGGACCTGGCATCTAGGGGAGGGCAGTTGTTGGGGATCAGGCATTTAGGGGAGGGCAGTTGGGTGGACCAGGCCTACAAGGTAGGGCAGTTGGAGACACTCAGGCCAGCAGGGGAGGGCAGCTAGGGTTGACTGGGCAAGCAGAGGAGGGCATTTGGGGGTGACCAGGCCTCTAAGGGAGGACAGTTGGGAGGTCCAAACCAATAGGTGAGGGAAGTTGGGGGGGACTAAGCCGGCAGGGGAGGGCAGTTGGGGGGACCAGGCCTGCAGGGGTGTGCAGTTAGTGTTGACTGGGCCAGCTGGGGAGGGCAGTTAGGAGGGACCAGGCCTACAAGGGAGGGCAGTTAGGGGCAATCAGGCCTGCTGGGGAGGGAATTTGGGGGAGACCAGGCCTGCAGGGGAGGGCACTTTGGAGCGACCAGGCTTGCAAGGGAGGGCAGTTGGGGGGGACCTGGCATCTAGGGGAGGGCAGTTGTGGGGGATCAGGCATTTAGGGGAGGGCAGTTGGGTGGACCAGGCCTACAAGGTAGGGCAGTTGGAGACACTCAGGCCAGCAGGGGAGGGCAGCTAGGGTTGACTGGGCAAGCAGAGGAGGGCAGTTGGGGGTGACCAGGCCTCAAAAGGAGGACAGTTGGGAGGACCAAGCCAATAGGGGAGGAAAGTTGGGGGGACTAGGCCTGCAGGGGAGGGAAGTTGGGGGTGACTGAGCCAGCAGAGGAGGGCAGTTGGGGTGACCAGGTCTGCAAGGGTGGGAAGTTAGTGGTGACTGGTCCAGCAGGGGCGGGCAGTTGGGAGGGACCAGGCCTCCAAGGGAGGACATTTGGGAGGACCAAGCAAATTGGGGAGTGTAGTTGGGTGGGACTAGGCCTGCAGGGGAGGGCAGTTGGGGGAACCAGGCCAGCAGGGGAGGGCAGTTGGGTGGGACCAGGCCTGCAGGAGAGGGCAGTTGGGGAGACCAGGCCAGCAGGGGAGGGCAGTTGGGAGGGACCAGGCCTACAAGTGAGGGCAGTTAGGGGCAATCAGGCCTGCAGGGAAGGGCAGGCCTGCAGGGGAGGGCAGTTGGGGACAATGAGGCCTGCAGGGGAGGGCAGTTAGTGGTTACCTGTCCAGCAAGGGAGGGCTGTTGGGAGGGTCCCGGCCTGCAAGGGAGGGCAGTCAGAGGTCACCGGGCCAGCAGAGGAGGGCAGTTAGGGGCAATCTGGCTTACAGGGGAGGGAAGTTTGGGGGTACCAGGCCTGCAGGGACAACAGTTCAGGGGGACCAGGCCTGTAAGGGAGGGCAGTTGGGGCCAATCAGGCCAGCAGGGGAGGGCAGGGGAGGGCAGTTGCGGGGGACCAGGTGTGCAGGGGAGGGCAATTAGGGGCAATCAGGCATGCAGGGGAGGGCAGTTGGGGGAACCAGGCCTGCAAGGGAGGACAATTAGGGGAAATAAGGTCTGCAAGGGAGGGCAGTTGGGGGGGACCAGGCCTGCAGGGAAGGGCGGTTGGGAGGGACCAGGCCTACAAGGGAGGACAATCATGGGCAATGAGGCTTGCAGGGGAGGGCACTTATGGTTGACCGGGATAGTAGGGGAGGGCAGTTGGTAGGGACCAGGTGTGCAGGGGAGGGCACTTGCGGGGGGACCAGGCCTGCAAGCGAGGGAAGATGGGGGGGGGGACCAGGCCTGCAGGGGAGGGCAGTTGGGAGGGATCAGGTTTGCAAGGGAGGGCAGTTGGGGACAATGAGTCCTGCAGGGGAGTGCAGTTAGGGGTGACTGGGCCAGCATGGGAGGATAGTTGTGGGTGTGTCCAGGCATGCAGAAAAGGGCAGTTGGGGGGGACAAGGCATTTAGGGGAGGGTAGTTGGGGGGGACCAGTCCTGCAGGGGAGGGCAGGTGGGGAGGACGAGGTCTGCAAGGGAGGGCAATTTGAGACAATCAGGCCAGCAGGGGAGGGCAGCTAGGTTTGACCAGACTAGCAGAGGAGGGCATTTGGGGGTGACCAGGCCTCTAAGGGAGGACAGTTGGGATGTCCAAACCAATAGGTGAGGGAAGTTGGGGGGGAATAAGCCGGCAGGGGAGGGCAGTTGAGGGGACCAGGCCTGCAGGGGTGTGCAGTTAGTGTTGACTGGGCCAGCAGGGGAGGGCAGTTAGGAGGGACCAGGCCTACAAGGGAGGGCAGTTAGGGGCAATCAGGCCTGCAGGGGAGGGAATTTGGGGGAGACCAGGCCTGCAGTGGAGGGCACATTGGAGCGACCAGGCTTGCAAGGGAGGGCAGTTGGGGGGGACCTGGCATCTAGGGGAGGGCAGTTGTGGGGGATCAGGCATTTAGGGGAGGGTAGTTGGGGGGGACCAGGCCTACAAGGGAGGGCAGTTGGAGACACTCAGGCCAGCATGGGAGGGCAGATAGGGTTGACTGGGCCAGCAGAGGAGGGCAGTTGGGGGTGACCAGGCCTTAAAGGGAGGACAGTTGCGAGGACCAAGCCAAAAGGGGAGGGAAGTGGGGGGATCAGGCCTGCAGGGGAGGGAAGTTGGGGGTGACTGGGACAGCAGAGGAGGGCAGTTGGGGGTGACCAGGTCTGCAAGGGTGGGCAGTTAGTGGTGACTGGGCCAGCAGTGGAGGGCAGTTGGGAGGGATCAGGCCTCCAGGGGAGGACAGTTGGGAGGACCAAGCCAATAGGGGAGGGCAGTTGTGGGAGACCAGGCCTGTAGGGGAGGGCAGTTGGGGGGCCCAGGCCTGCAGGGGAGTGCAGTTGGGTGGCTCCTGGCCTTCAGGGGAGGGCAGTTGGGGGGACCAGGCCAGCAGCGGAGGGCAGTTGGGAGGGACCAGGCCTACAAGTGAGGGCAGTTTGGGGCAATCAGGCCTGCAGGGGAGGGAAGTTGGGGGAGAGCAGGCCTGCAGGGGAGGGCAGTTGCGGACAATGAGGCCTGCAGGGGAGGGCAGTTAGTGGTGACCGGTCCAGCAAGGGAAGGCTGTTGGGAGGGTGCTGGCCTGCAAGGGAGGGCAGTCAGGGGTCACTGGGCCAGCAGAGGAGTGCAGTTAGGGGCAATCTGGCTTACAGGGGAGGGAAGTTTGTGGGTACCAGGCCTGCAGGGACAACAGTTCAGAGGGACCAGGCCTGTAAGGGAGGGCAGTTGGGGCCAATCAGGCCTGCAGGGGAGGGCAGTTAGGGTTGATCAAGCCAGCAGGGGAGGGCAGTTGCGGGGGACCAGTTGTGCAGGGGAGGGCAATTAGGGGCAATCAGTCCTGCAGGGGAGGGCAGTTGGAGGAACCAGGCCTGCAAGGGAGGACAATTGTGGGCAATAAGGTCTTCAAGGGAGGGCAGTTGTGTGGGACCAGGACTGCAGGGAAGGGCAGTTGGGAGGGACCAGGCCTACAAGGGAAGACAATCAGGGGCAATCAGACCTGCAGGGGAGGGCAGTTATGGTTGACCGGGACAGCAGGGGAGGGCAGTTGGTGGGGACAAGGTATGCAGGGGAGGGCAGTTGTGGAGGGACCAGGCCTGCAAGCAAGGGAAGTTGTGGGGGACCAGGCCTGCAGAGGAGGGCAGTTGGGAGGGATCAGGCCTGCAAGGGAGGGCAGTTGAGGACAATGAGTCCTGCAGGGGAGTGCAGTTAGGGGTGACTGGACCAGCAGGGGAGGTTAGTTGGGGGGGTGTCCAGGCATGCAGAAAAGGGCAGTTGCGGGGGACAAGGCATTTAGGGGAGGGCAGTTGTGGGGGACCAGTCCTGCAGGGGAGGGCAGTTGGGGAGGACCAGGTCTGCAAGGGAGGGCAGTTGGAAACAATCAGGCCAGCAGGGGAGGGCAGCTAGGGTTGACCAGACTAGCAGAGGAGGGCATTTGGGGGTGACCAGGCCTCTAAGGGAGGACAGATGGGAGGTCCAAGCCAATAGGTGAGGGCAGTTGGGGGTGACCAGGCCTGCAGGGGAGGGCAGTTGGGGGTCCAGTCCTGCAGGGGAGGGCAGTTGGGCGGGACTGGGCCAGCCGAGGAAGGCAGTTGGAGGTGACCAGGCCTCCAGGGGAGGACCGTTGGGGGGATCAGGCCTGCAGGGGAGGGCAGTTGGGGGGGACCAGGCCAAAAGGGAATGGCATTTGGGGGGGGACCAGGCCTGCAGGGGAGGGCTGCTGGGAGGGACAAGGCCTGCAGGGGATGGCAGTTGGCGGCAATCAGGCCAGCAGGGGAGGTTATTTAGTGTTTACCGGGCCAGAAGAGGAGTGCAGTTGGGGTTGACCAGGTATGTAGCGGAGGGCATTTGGTGGTGACCAGGCCTGCAGCTGAGGGCAGTTGGGGGGACCGGGCCTGCAGGGGAGGGCAGTTAGTGGTGACCGGTCCAGCAGGGGAGGGCTGTTGGGAGGGTCCAGGCCTGCAAGGGAGAGCAGTTAGGGGAAATCAGGCCTTCAAGGGAGGGCATTTGGGGGGAGACCAGGCCTGCAGGGGAGGGCAGTTGGGAGGGACCAGGCCTACAAGGGAGGACAATCAGGGACAATTAGGCCTGCAGGGGAGGGCAGTTAAGGTTGACCGGTACAGCAGGGGAGGTCAGTTGGTGGGGACCAGGCGTGCTGAGGAAGGCAGTCGCGGGGGGCGGGGAACTAGGCCTGCAGGCGAGGGAAGTTGGGGGGGACCAGGCCTGCAGGGGAGAGCAGTTGGAAGGAACCAGGCCTGCAAGCGAGGGCAGTTGGGGACAATAAGGCCATCAGGGAAGGGCTGTTAGGTGTGACAAGGCCAGCAGGGGAGGGTAGTTGTGGGGGGGGGGCGTCCAGGCATGCAGGAGAAGATAGTTGGGGGGGACCAGGCATTTAGGGAAGGGCAGTTGGGGGGGGGACCAGGCCTGCAGGGGAGGGCAGTTGGGGAGGACCAGGTCTGTAAGGGAGGGCAGTTGGAGACCATCAGGCCAGCAGGGGAGGGCAGCTAGGGTTGACTGGGCCCGCAGAGGACGGCATTTGGGGGTGACAAGGCCTCCAAGGGAGGACAGTTGGGAGGACCAAGCCAATAGGAGAGAGCAGTTGGGGGGGACCAGGCCTGCAGGGGAGGGCAGTTGGGTGGACCAGCCTGCAGGGGAGGGCAGTTGGGGGGACCAGGCCTGCAAGGGAGGACAATTAGGGGCAATAAGGCCTGCAAGGGATGGCAGTTGAGGGGGACCAGGCCTGCAGGGAAGGGCAGTTGGGAGGGACAAGGCCTACAAGGGAGGACAATCAGGGGCAATCAGACCTGCATGGGAGGGCAGTAATGGTTGACCGGGAAAGCAGGGGAGGGCAGTTGGTGGGGACCAGGCGTGCAGGGGCGGGCAGTAGGGGGGGCGACCAGGCTTGCAGGCGAGGGAAGGTGGGGGATCCAGGCCTGCAGGGGAGGGCAGTTGGGGAGGACCAGGTCTGCAAGGGTGGAGAGTTGGGAGGACCAAACCAATAGATGAGGGCAGTTGGGGGTGACCAGTCCTGCAGGGGAGGGCAGATGGGTGGGACCAGGCCTGCAAGGGAGGTCAGTTGGGGAGGGATCAGGCCTGCAGGGTAGGGCAGTTGGGGGGACCAGGCCTGCAGGGCAGGGCAGTTGGGGGGACCAGGCTAACAGGGAATGGCATTTGGGGGGGACCAGGCCTGTACGGGAGGGCAGTTGGGAGGGACAAGGCCTGCAGGGGATGGCAGTTGGGGACAATGAGTCCTGCAGGGGAGTGCAGATAGGGGTGACTGGGCCAGCAGGGGAGGGTAGTTGGGGGGGTGTCCAGGCATGCAGAAAAGGGCAGTTGGGGGGGGACAAGGCATTTAGGGGAGGGCAGTTGTGGGGGACCAGTCCTTCATGGGAGGGCAGTTTGGGAGGACCAGGTCTGCAAGGGAGGGCAGTTGGAGACAATCAGGCCAGCAGGGGAGGACAGCTAGGGTTGACCATACTAGCAGAGGAGAGCATTTGGGGGTGACCAGGCCTCTAAGGGAGGACAGATGGGAGGTCCAAGCCAATAGGTGAGGGCAGTTGGGGGTGACCAGGCCTGCAGGGGAGGGCAGTTGGGGGGACCAGGCCTGCAGGGGAATGCAGTTGGGGGGACCAGGCCTGCAGCGGAGGGCAGTTGGGGGGGACCAGGCCAACAGGGAATGGCATTTGGGGGGGACCAGTCCTGTAGAGGAGGGTAGTTGGGAGGGACAAGTCCTACAGGGGATGGCAGTTGGTGGCAATCAGGCCAGCAGGGGAGGGTAGTTAGTGTTGACCGGGCCAGAAGAGGAGTGCTGTTGGGGTTGACCAGCCATGTAAGGTAGGTCATTTGGTGGTGACCAGGCCTGCAGCTGAGGGCAGTTGGGGGGACCGGGCCTGCAGCTGAGGGCAGTTAGTGGTGACCGGTCCAGCA
This sequence comes from Eptesicus fuscus, assembly GCF_027574615.1. NCBI lineage: Eukaryota > Metazoa > Chordata > Mammalia > Chiroptera > Vespertilionidae > Eptesicus > Eptesicus fuscus. Next base: position 93,880,283 of record NC_072473.1, read on the forward strand.
GGGGAGGGCTGTTGTGAGCGTCCAGGCTTGTAAGGGAGGGTGGTCAGGGGTCACATGGCCAGCTGAGGAGGCCAGTTAGGGTCAATTTGGCTTACAGGGGAGGGAAGTTTGGGGGTACCAGGCCTGCAGGGACAATAGTTCGGAGGGACCAGGCCTGTAAGGGAGGGCAGTTGGGGCCAATCAGGCCTGCAGGGGAGGGCAGTTAGGGGTGATTAGGCCAGCAGGGGAGGGCAGTTATGGGGGACCAGGTGTGCAGGGGAGGGCTGTTGGGGGGTCCAGGCCTGGAGGGCAGGGTTGTTTGGAGGGGCCAGGCTTACAAGGGAGGGCTATTAGGGGCTATGAGGCCTGCAGGGGAGGGCAGTTAGTGGAAATGTGGCCAGCAGGGGAGGGAAGTTGGCGGGGACCGGGCCTGCATGGGCGGGCAGTTGGGCTGGACCAGGCCTGCAAGGGAGGGCAGTTGGGGACAATCAGCCCTGTAGGGGAGGGTGGTTAGGGTTGACTGGGCCAGCAGAGGAGGGCAGTTGTGTGTGACTAGGCCTCCAGAGGAGGACCGTAGGGGGGGACCAGGCCTGAATGGGAGGGCAGTTTGGGGGGACCAGGCCGGCATGGGAGGGCAGTTAGGAGGGACCTGGCCTGCAAGGGAGGATAGTTAGGGTTGACTGGTCCAGCACAGGAGGGCATTTGGAGGTGACCAGGCCAGCAGGGGGGAGGGGAGTTGAGGGCGACCAAGCCTGCAGGGGAGGGCAGTTGTAGGGGACCAGTCCATCAGGGGATGGCAGTTAGGGAGAACCAAGCCTGAAGGGGAGGGAAGTTGGAGGGGGACCAGGCCTGCAGGGGAGGGAAGTTTGGGGAGACTAGGCCTGCAGGTGAGGGCATTTGGGGGGGACCAGGCCTTCAGCGGAGGGCAGTTAGGGGCAATCGGGCTGGCAGGAGAGCAGTTAGGCATTGATCAGGCTGGCAGGGGAGTGGTTAGGGTTTTGATCAGGCTGACAGGCAGAAGCAGTTAGGGGCAATAAGGCTGACTGGAAGGTGAGTGGTTGGGAGCCAGCAGTCTTGGATTTTGAGAGGGATGTCAGACTGCCCATTTAGGCCCTATCCCACTGGGATAGGGCCTAAATGGGCAGTCAGGCATCCCTTGAGGGGTCCCAGATTGGAGACAGTGCAGGCTGAGCTGAGGGAAATTTCCCCCCGCCCCCCTCCCCCGTGCATGATTTTCGTGCACTGGGCCTCTAGTCTAATATGAAACACAACAATATTAGAACATAATATGTGCTCATTGTTAAAAGGAAAAAAAAACAAGTTTATGAAGCATATCATATAGGGCCAGAACATCCTAACCTGAGCTGTCACTGACAGATAGGGGGGCTTTTGCAGTCTTTGGTTGTGCATATGCATGTGGCTATGGGTTATGTGAGTGCATTTATGTAATATACTAGTAATTCAACAAGGCAGGGTTGATTGTGCTATATGTGCTATTTTGTTCCCTGGTTTTTTGTTTGTTTGTTTTTTGTTTTTTTATGACTTAACAATGTCATAGACAGTTTCCTGTGTCATTTTTCACAGACCTAGCTTATGCCTTTTAAATGCCTGTATTCATTATATATGGAGGTGTTGTAATTTTTTTCTATTTTCCTAATGAACTGCCATCCACTTCCGATCTCTCTTCTCAGTGCCAGGTTTCCTCTTGCAGTGCTAACACAGCCCTTTGTACCCCATGATGGCAAGGCCCACTTGGAAGCACTCTTTGCTCTGAAGCAGCTGCAGTTGATTACAAGTTGCTCTTCTTAAAGGGCTCTCCCAGGACTTCATACATCTGAACTCCAAAAGTCTTCTCAAATCCATGCATGGAAATGCTTTCTGGCTTTGTTTATTTTGTAACACAAAATACTCAATGTACAATCTCTGTCTTTTATGTAATTTTTATATCAAAAAGAATACTCAAACTTAAAAAGATTGGAAATTTCCAACTTGGAGTATTCAACTTACCTTTTTAAGGGATGTTTTAAATCAGAATTAAGGGTGTTTTTTAATCAAGGTTAAAGATTTGGAATCAAAAGTTGTATGTTTTGATCTATGCTATGTCCTAAAAGTTGGACAAGCTGTCCTTGTCTTTTTTTTTTTTTAATTCGAGTGATTGTGCTATAGTTTCACAGCTTATTTTTTTGGTGGTACATACCCAAATGTAAAAACTAGAGGTTTGAAACTTGAGTCAAGATAGGTAGGCATAGGATAAGGCAGTGCTGATACTACAGCTGTTGGAGTCCCTGCTCAGTCAAGAATGAGCCCATCTTAGCAGGGGAGGTGGGTTTGGGGGGCGGGCACTGATCCCTTGAGTCCAACCTGAGTGTATATTGCTAGTTGCTTACTAAAAAGAAGATATTTTAGTTTGAGAACTTAATATTTTTGCTTTTTAAAGGTTTCCTCATTCAAGATAAATGTGGTACTTCAAATAAGTAATATTCAGGTGAAATCACCCTTTTTCTGTTAATTTTAGAGGAATTTTTTGATAGTTGATGAGTTTTTGCTTCCTCTGGTTTTTAATAACGGAAAATGAAATGGTGTCTAAAATGAACAAGCTATAATGTGATTATTTCATTTTCTGTCATTCTGTGCTTTTTTATGAACCAGGGTGGGCTCTAGGCGAACATGGAGAATGGGCCAAATACAGCAATTTTGATGTCACTACTCATGTTCCCTTGATGTTCTATGTTCCCGGAAGGACGGCTCCGCTTCCGGAGGCAGGCGAGAAGCTTTTCCGTTACATCGACCCTTTTGATTCCATCTCAGAATTGATGGAGCCAGGTATATAATGTGCTAAAGTGATATAGCTTGACAGTAATAGCTTCTTTAGTTTAAATAAACCACTTTACCAAATCATAAGCTAGGGGCTTACTCAGTCCACCTTCTTGTCCAGTGTTGGCATTCCTACACATGTTTCCTGGGTATCTTCCATGCTCTGGGTAAGGGAGGACTGGCAGGGCCAGAGATGACAAGTACGGCTCCTGTCCACAAGGAGCCATGAATGGCAGGTGGGGGAGGGGAGGTTGGAGACAAAGGAGCAAAAGGCATCCCTAGGATGGGGAGGACTATCTTAGAGGTGACAGACAGCAGTAGCATACTTCAGAGCTCAGAGAAAGTGGATAGCAAATTCGGCTAGGGCAGGGGCTGTCCCCCCCTTCCCACATACACAAATACAGATTAGCAAAACTCCATTACCTACACACGTCTGGCAGAGACTTGGCCCTTTGTGAGAGAGACATTTGCCATTTTGGTAGCTTACCAGTCTAGTGAACCACTAGATCTGTAACATTACCAGGTGATTCTCCTCTGCCCTCCCCAACAATGACCATCAAATTTACTTTGATTTCCATGTGCCAGTCTTTCCAAGCTTTGAAAACAACATAACCTTCTCTTCTCTAGGATGAAATCTCCAGTCCATTAACTGTTCCTTTCAAGACAGTGTTAGACCCATGGTTATATTGGTCTCTGTCTTCCAAAATGCTCCAATTTGAGAAAGCACTGCCACAAATGTCTTTTGGACAGGATCCCCTCTCTGCCACACAAGGAGACCTGGATGGTGTTTTTGAGAGTTGTCTCATGACTTGATCTGCTCAGTGCAGAGATGAGGCATGTACTTTAAGACAACATTTGCTCTTTTGGGAGTCCTTTTTCTATGATTCTGCTAAAGCAGGTTGCCCCCTTTTTGGAGTCCTGCATTTAATCCATCTTTTAAACATCTACATTCTGTACTTTATATTGATTCCTATTTAAATTGTTTTTGGTCCTGGACCATCATTCTGGCCCTTTTATATCTTTCCAAGTTTGCTTTCTACTGCCCATTTTTATTTCCTGCACATTTGATTTTTGTGTGCTGCATGCTCTCTCTCCTTTCATGTCATTGATAAAAAGGTTAAATAGTTTAAAGGCATGAATCTAGCTTTTGTTTACTTGGAGAAATCTTCTGACAGGTTGAGAATTTTTAAAAATATATTTTTATTGATTTCAGAGGGGGAGAGAGAGATAGAAACATCAATGATGAGAGATAATCATTGATTGGTTGCCTCCTGCATGCCTCCCACTGGGGATCGAGCCCGCAACCTAAGCATCTGACCTTGATTGGAATTGAACCAGGAACCCTTCAGTCTGCAGGCTGATGCTCTATCCACTGAGCCAAACAGCTAGGGCAAGAATCTTTTTTGAAACTTTTGTTGGGAGGTTTTAGGCAACTTATAAATTCATAAAACTGCACTGTCATCTAGTTTATTTCCAAATCTTATCTCTAGCCTGTATCTCTTTCCTGAACTTTGGACTTGGATTTCCAACAGCCTGTCCTACCTAGCCAACCTCACGTGCTCAGAGCTAAACTTCTGACCTTTTACCTCAAGTGTTCCTTTGACATTCTTCCATATATGATATGCAGTGCATCGGCAAGCCTGTCAGTCCCCATTCAGAATCAGTCCATTCTCACCACTTCACTGCCATCACCATGGACCACACTGCCACCATTTCTTGCTGGATTACTGGAATAACTTGCTAAGTTCTCCTGGGTGTGCCCTTGATCCCCTAGAGTTTTTCTTCCTCATAGTAGCCAAAGTAATCATGTTTAAAACCCAAGTCAATTTGTATTATAGCCCTGCTCTAGAACCTCCTATGCTTTCCTGTCTTACTCTGAGCAAAATGTCCTTACAATGGCTAACAAGGTCTGATGTGATCTGGATCCTCATTATCTTCGTAACCTCATCTTTTTACAAGCTGTCTTATGCAATGGCCCTGTTTTCTCATGATGAGATTCAGGGTAAACATTTTTAACATGTACACTGCATGTGAGGTTGTGTGCTCTCATTGTATCACATTTGGGCACTTCTTGGAAGCCTGTGCCATTATTAGGGATGCCAGGTTTGATCACCTGGTTAAGGTGGTCATGTCAGCTAGGTCTTGCCATTGTAAAGGTTATCTGCAGTCTGTTCCTTAACAGACTTTTACTCGGTGGTTTGGGCCTCCATTGACGATCCTTGCTTGAATTAATTATAAACTGGTGGTTCCAAAATTCCAATAGTTTTTAAAAGTGCCAAGAGGGCTGAGGGCACCTTCATTTTGTATCCTGCATTTGGGCGAGGTGCTGAATTGGTATTGTTTCTACAATTCTTATGCTAAACATAGATATTATTAAAAAAACCAAAAAACACAAAACTTGTGGAGTCCAGATGGGCTCCTTTACTTATTCTGCTTTGCTGTGGCAGAATTCTGTAATGTAACCCATTCTGCTGGGTCTTTTTCTCCTTTAGGACGGCAAGTCAAGGATCTCGTGGAACTTGTCTCTCTCTTTCCCACACTCGCAGGACTTGCAGGATTACATGTTCCACCTCGCTGCCCCAGTCCCTCATTTCATGTGGAGCTGTGCCGAGAAGGCCAGAGCCTTCTGAAGCATTTTCGATTTCATGACTTGGAAGAGGATCTGACTCTCCGTGGTAATCCCCGTGAGTCCATTGCCTATAGCCAGTACCCCCGGCCTGCAGACTATCCTCAGTGGAATTCTGACAAGCCAAGTTTAAAAGATATAAGAGTCATGGGATATTCCATACGCACAATAGACTACAGGTATACTGTGTGGGTTGGCTTTAATCCCCATGAATTTTTGGCTAATTTTTCTGATGTCCATGCAGGGGAACTGTACTTTGTAGATTCTGACCCTTTGCAGGATCATAACATGTATAATGACACCCAAGGTGGAGATCTTCCCCAATCATTGACACCTTGAGTTGTGCCAACCACAGAGGATATATATATATATATATATATATATAATGTGCTCCCTTCTGGCTGGTAACAGAATGAGTTAGAGCTGGTTATTTTGTGATTACCCTTAATATTGGAAGAGGTACCAAGTGGTATGTAATGAAAATATGCATGAATAGTTTGGCCTAAATTATATAGCAGCCAAACATTTTTATTTGGTCTTTATTAATTTCTAATTGTTAATTATACTGGGGCTTGGCTGATCCTTTTCTTTCCTTTTTTTGAACAATCATAGCTTATTTATTGAATGAATATGTACATAGTGAGCAAACTAAAATTATTGTACCTTTAGATATCAAGAACATAATAACCAAACATAGCACTATATTCAAGAAATACTTTGTGGAATTTAGTACATTTCAAAAAGTAAACATATATCAAATTAGGTTTAACACTAAGTTCCTGGTTCTCTTGTTTATAATTTAACTAGAGGCTCGGTGCACGAAATTTGTGGGGTGGTGTGTCCCTCAGCCCAGCCTGCACCCACTCCAATCTGGAACCCTGTGAGGGATGTCCGACTGCCCGTTTAGGCCTGATCCGTGGGACTGCTGGCTCCCAACTGCTCACCTGCCTGCCTGCCAGGTTGCCCCTAACCTCTTCTGCCTGCCAGCCTGATCACCCCCTAACCACTCCCCTGCCAGCCTGATCAATGCCTAACTCCTCCCCTGCCAGCCCGATTGCCCCCAACTGCCCTCCCCTGCTGGCCCAGTTGCACCCACTGCCCTCCCCTGCTGGCATGGTTACCCCTAACTGTCCTCTCCTGAAGACCTGGTCACCCCCAACTGTCCTCCCCTTCAGGCCTAGTCGCCCTCCCCTGCTGGCCTGGTCACCCCTAACTTCCCTCCCTTGCCAGCCTCGTCACCCCTACCTACCCTCCCCTGCCAGCCTGATTGCCTGTAACTGCCCTACCCTGCCAGCCTAGTCACCCCTAACTGCCCTCCCCTGCTGGCCTGGTCGATCCTAACTGCTTTCCCCTGCAGGCCTGGTGCCTCCCAACTGCCCTCCCCTGCAGGCCTGGTTGCCCCTAACTGCCCTCCCCTGCTGGCCTGATTGCCCCCAACTGCCCTCCCCTGCAAGCCTGATCGCCCCCAACTGCTCTCCCTTGCAGGCCTGATCGTCCACAAACTGCCCTCCCCTGCCGGCCATCTTGTGGCAGCCATCTTGTGTCCACATGGGGCTGGCCATCTTGTATGTTGGAGTGATGGTCAATTTGCATATTACCTCTATATTATATAGGATAATTTGCCTTAGTTAGCCCAATATATTAAAAGCATTATGTCAATATGTAATCCAAGCTTCTTTTTAAAATGTAAAGTTAAATAATAATGTTAGATGCCAAGGTCTTAAAATCTTATCTTAAATTTTTGTTTCTAAGAACACAAAATTTCAAAATCCAAAGATAAAATATATATGAAGTGATTAATGTGGAATTTCTACATCAAATAATAAATAATACTCAGTAAACTAGAGGCATGAGATATATGAGAAATTCAGTTAAAATTTTTTAGAGACTTTCTGACCCAAATAATAATTTGTTAATAAATAATATGACCCATGAACCCAAAGGACATCTATTAAAAGACTGTTATATACAATGGAAAACATTTAAAGGCATAACTATCCATAAATTGCATCTCTCACAACCTTATTAGTGTTCTTCTTCAAGGGTGTTTTGTTACCGGCATCCATTTATCCAGGAGCTAAGAAATATTCTATTTTTAATTACTGATTAAAGAAAATATTAAATTTATTAAATTCTAAATTATTTTGAGAATTGTGAAAACTTTTTATTAGTATAATATTAGGTAATTTCTAATCCCCAAGAATGTAGTTCTGTATTTCCTAAATATGAAAGTAACCAAAAACACGGGTGGTAGTGATAAACTTAGCCTATATCAGTGATGGTGAACCTATGACACACGTGTCAGCACTGACACGTGTAGCCATTTCTGATGACATGCGGCCGCTGAGGCAGCCGCATGCTGAGGATAAAACATTTGCTGCTCCTGAGGATGAAACATTTGCGAAATAATGTTTTTTCCTCAAAGTGACACACTACCCAAGTTATGCTCAGTTTTTTGGCGAAGTTTGACACACCAAGCTCAAAAGGTTGCCCATCACTGGCCTATATCATTTTAAAAAGGATGCAATATTCAAAACTCATATTTACAACATGTTGAAGCTGATTATCATTAGTCATAACAAGAGTCAACCACTTTCTAAATAAACATCTAATGTAGCCCTGTATAAAAGTGAGTAATTTTTAGTATTTCTTTTTGTACAAGTGCATCATTGTTTAAAGGTAAATGCTTGTGAAACAAAATACAGCAAATTAAGGTAAGTTACTATAGTGTAGTAAATGGTAACCAAAAAAGGCAAGATATTATATTAAAAAATTACTTCAAATCAGTAAAATTTCAGAGTTTTATGATTATTTTTTACTAAATAGCCTACAATAGAGGTATATATGGTAACACAACGATCTTCTAAGTGATGAAGTGACTTAGTGTTCTGGCAACAATAATTTCTATTTCAGGAGCGAAGGCCTTATTCATCTCCCCAATCCTGAAGTGCTTCTCTCTTGTGGAAGTCTCAGCTTCACATGTAGATGGTTTCCCTCAGCCTTTTCTTTTTATTCTTCATCCACTTTATGTATCTTATCACTTCCACTACGATTTTTACAACCCAGTTGTAAATTTCTCATGACATATTTTCAGTGCACTTACTTTTATTTCCTACTCTACAGTTACAGTAAGTTTTAATGCAGTTTTATTTCACATTCATTTGTTGTTCCTGTTGACTATAATATGTACACTCATCACTTTTTCTCACTTTATTTCTTGAAGCACAGTTTTATTATCAAAAATCTCCAAATTCTGCTTTTTTTGGAAATCAAGCTGAACTATACCATTTTGGCAGCAATTTACCTGCATTACCAAAGAAACATCTGGGTCTTGCATGTTGATCTGTCTCTGCTGGAAGTGCTTCTGTCTTATCTTTGCTGCATGAGGGTGTAGCTTCAGAATGCTTCAGCTCTCCTTAAGTTGTAGTTTTACTTGGCCTACCTTTACAAATCTCTCTTTTTAGAAGTTCTGCATTTCACATTCAGTGCCATACTTTTCTAAAACATCTAACAAGTTATGGTTGCTTTTTGTTTATTTGTGATACTTAACCCAATTTAGAGGCACTTTTGTATATCTCCAACATACAGTGGGATGAGCAGCCACTTCTAGTTTTTAGATATCAAAGTCAACCATGTTCCTTATCTTGACTTAGTTTAGATAAACCACATCTCTGTTGTCTCACAATTTCACTGATAAGTACATATTTTATTAATGGTTCTCCACTCACTTTGTAGAAAGTCCCATTTCACTTGACCAGGGGTTCTTTTATACAGTTCAGTTGAAATTAGAACAAGTGATCCTAGAAATTTTCAATGGTCCTAATTCAGTGGCTCACAAATATGAGAGTACATCAGAGAACCACCTGAAGGGATTGTTAAAATCCAGTGTGCTGGGCCCTGCCTGTAAAGGTTCTGATTCAGTGCACCTGGGTGAGGCCTGAGAATTTGCATTCCTTACAAATCACTCTGCTCCTCTAAAGACCACACTTTGAGAACCACTACCCCAATGTGTGTGCTGTCCAGTAGCCACTAGGTACATGTGACTATTAATTTTAAATTAGTTAAAATGAAATAAACATTTCAAAAGTAGAATCTCAATTGCACTTGCCATATTTCAAGTGCTCAGTAGCCACATGTGGTTGGTTAGTGGTTACCATGTTGGACAACACTGATCTAGAGCCTTTTTGTCATGACAGAAAGTAGATTGAATGGAGCTGCTCTCCATTAACTCTGAATTTGAGCTGGATCCACGTGGTTGTTAGCAAGTTCCTCCTATGGGCTCATTTTCTACCCTGGGTTTGCCTGCGAAGCCATGTCCAGGAGTGAGTGAAGTATGTTTGGTTTAAGCATAGCATAGGGAGTTCACTCTGGCAATCAGCCTCTTTTTCTCCATTACCATGGCCATCGCCTCAGCCCTTCTCACCTCCTTCCCAAGTAGTTTACCCGCCCCTCTTCTTTCCTCCCTCAGTCCCTAAAGAATCCATGTGTCTTCCTGAAATCCCTCTTTGATCCTGCCCTTTGAGAACACCGTTAGTGCCTACTACTGGGTCTACAAAGACCTCCGCTGAGCAGTCAGAGTCTTCCCTGACTCCACAAAGCCCCTTTCCTCGGTTGACCAGTTTGTATACTGGTCCCTCACTCTCCTTTGCCAATCCCTGCCTCCCCATCCACCCCTAGATTTTTCCCACCCCCCTTCACCATCCATTCATGATCATTCTTCATACCCTACTCCCATGCTCCCACCTACAAGAGGGTGAGGGTTTGTGACTCTCTAGACTACATCTTAGGATGAAATGAACATCACTAAAGAATCTTTTGGTTCCCTTACTTTAAAAAAAGTTATTTTCTTGATTACAAAATTATGGTAATTAATAGAAAAATTGGACAACAGAAATATAGTAAAAAATAAAAAAAATACATCAGTATTTTACCCCAAGATAGTTACTTAATATCTTGTCTTTTTTGGGGTGTGAATTTTTACTAGTATATGGTTGTCATCATACTATGTGCTTTATTGTACAATTTTGTATTCTTTGTTTTTTCCCCACTAAGTATTATATGTGGTTACTACAGATTTTTGTAAAGATGCTTTATACTGGTGGGAATATATTTTATTGTGTAGTTTTTATCAATGTATACAACCTTCTTTCAGTTATTCAACATTTAGGTTATTTCCAGATTTTTAGTATTTCAAATAATGCTGTGATTAACAACTTTTTGAATAACATTTTTATGCATTACTCTCTTAGGGTAGTCTTTCAGTGCCACATTGTCAAAATCTTCTCTATTTTGCTACTCTTCCCACTCTCCTGTTACTTTAGGGCAGTGAAGCTAAAAATAAAGCAAATAAGCATGCAAATAAAAACCATGAAATCAACAAAACCCCCAAACCCCCACCCCTAATTATAATAGATAAAAGTGGTATTTTATTTTACCTTCTAATTCTTTGCTCATTAAAGACTTTGATCATGTTCTCCCTGTAGGATTGTTGGACAACTGTATTTCTAGTATGTGAAGTTGCCTTTTAAATTTGGTTTTGGGTTTCACTTTTTAAGTAATTAAACAAATTGTTCTTTTCCTATGTGATTTTTTTCCCCTTTGTCCTGTTAAACCTGGAGACCTCTCTCATTCTGGAGATTGAATAAATATTCATATTCCTTTGAATTTTTGTGGTTTGGTTTTATACTTGACTTAACCTGTCTTTTCATCCCATTATCAAAGTAACACATGCTCATTGTGGAAAATGGTGTGATGAAATGAAGCTCACCTTCCAGAATATAGCCACTGTTGACATGTGCATTTCTTTCCTTTCTTTTCCCACATACGTATGTACAGATATGGACATTTTTATCTTTACATAGCTGAAATTTACTACATATAATCCTGTATCCTGCTTTTTGATCTAAAATAACATTAACATGGTTTTTTATGTCATTTACAATTCTTGGTTAGCAGTTGTAATGACTACACCACCCTTCCTATACTAATCTTTCAACTGAAATTCTCAAATTTTTGTATGCATTTTTAAAAGTGATAAATGCAGGTAACATAAAATTTACCATCTTAAACATTATTAAATATGTAGTTCTATGGCAATAAGTACACTCACATTGTTGTGCTACAGTCACCTCCATCCATCCACAGAACTCTTATCCTCTTGCCACACTGAAACTCTGTTCCCATTAAACACTAACTTCCCATTCTTCTCCTCCCTCTAATGCTTGACTCCCACCATTCTAATTTCTGTCTCAATGAATTTCATCACCATATGAACCTCATATAAGTGGAATCATGCAGTATTTGTCCTTTTGTGCCTGGCTTATTTCACTTAGAATAATATTTTAAAGTTCATTCATGTTGTATCATATTGCAGAATTTCCTTCTTTTTAAAGGCTGATACTACATTGTATGGATAAGCCACATTTTGTTTATCTATTCATCACTTGATGGACACTTAGTTTGTTTCTACCTTTTGGCTATTGCAAATATTGTTGCTATGATCGTGGCTACACGGCTATCTGAGTCTGCTTTTAATTCTTTTGGGTATATACCCAGCCTACGTTCATCTTTAATCACTTAAAAATGTTGGGTGTGTGCTTAGAGATGAGCAAGGTGACTCAGAAGGAGCCTCACCCGGTCTACAGAGGGCATTATTTTTCTGAATGATGACAAGAGCTGGCTCTTACCCCCGCTAGGGCCAACCTCACTGATGCCTGCCAGGTTCCCAACTCACCATGTGAGGGGCTTTGGGAATAAATTCACAAATTGGGCTCTGCCCCTTCTCCTTGCCCAAGTCCAACCTGAAGTTCTAGCTCCTCTGAGGAGTCTCTTGAATTCTGACCTCGGATCTAGTGTTGAAATAGAACCCAGCCGCTCCCTTTGACCTCCACCCATTTTCTTTTTTGGCTTTAGGTGTAGCCTGTTGTGGTTGAATCTGCTGTCAGCCTAGTCTCTCCCTACCCCAATGCACTTGGTGTCCCCTTGGCACTTCTGGGCAGGCTCTCTTCTGCTCATGAGGACTTGAAGCTGAGAGAAATGTCACTAGTTGGTGCCCTTGGATTGCCCATAGTGTTTCCATAATGGGTAAGAGCCCTCTCTGCTCTCAGGACTTGCCTTACCCATGCTATGGAAGCTCCTGCTGGCATCCCTGTCCATTTGCCCACCTGGTGGAGTAGGTGCCACTGTCCTCTCAAGTGTTTGCTGAAATATTGGCAGTCTGATGTGGGGAGTCCACCTTCAAGGGCTTTTCTTTCTAACAGTTTGCTGGCTTTATTCCATGTCCAATCAAGATCACTGGCAGCTAATTGTTCTAGTCTTGGAAAGATGCCCTTGCATGACTCTGGATTCCTAGGTCTCTGATGGGGGTGTGTCCAGGCTGGAGAAAACAAACATGGCTTGGACTGGCTCTGCATGAGGTGTCTGGAAACCACTTGCAGGTGCCTGCACAGAATCACATGGCAAAGCCCAAGCAAGAGGAGCAGTGCCCCACTGCCAGCAGGGTAAAAAGGCTCTAGGTCTAGTGCAGTGGTCGGCAAACTCATTAGTCAACAGAGCCAAATATCAACAGTACAACGATTGAAATTTCTTTTGAGAGCCAAAGTTTAGTTTTTCAACTTAAACTTCTTCTAACGCCACTTCTTCAAAATAGACTCGCCCAGGCCGTGGTATTTTGTGGAAGAGCCACACTCAAGGGGCTAAGAGCCGCATGTGGCTCGCGAGCCGCAGTTTGCCGACCACGGGTCTAGTGTATTTGTCACCTACTAGGAAGCCAGAGTTAGGATGTGGGCAAAGAGAGGAGCAAAGACTAGTGGTCAACTGCTTTTGTTTTATTATATCTGTAAAAGTCAAGAAACATTGATTTATGTTGGTAAGATGGTTGGAGCAGGATTGAAGCTGACCTTTACACAGCTTTTGCCTTAAATTATTGTAATTTTGTGTGTTTTAGAAAGAAACTTTTGCATGTGATTTGTATTCAAAACTAATTATCTACTTAATAGATTTTATGAATTTTACCTCCTCCAGGCTATTAAAAAGGTTCCCTTGTATTTGTGTTAAGGGCAGCATCAGTTATTGTATAATTAAATCATAGTAAATTTGCCATTGTCATTGTGTGTGCAATTCTTGCTGCTGTTTTGGGACTGCTTGATGCTGCCTTAAAATAAGTGAAGCCATTTAACAAATCCTGATACTGCAGTATAGGTTTGTTCCCTTCCAGTACTCAAAGTGTTCCCAAAAATGTGAGGACAGGGCAAGTGTGGTGTGGGTTTTGCGAGGGAGTCAAATTCTTTCTTGATGGTAAGGGTGAGTTGCTCTTGAGTGTAGCAGTGTCTTTCTGGACAATGTTATTTCTCCCAGCTTGCCCTGAAGTTAGAAACTCCCCAGAAATAAGGAAGTGGGGTGATCAATCAGGTGGGCCTCTGTTTAAGGAAACCAGATATGCAATAGCAACCACTTAAAAGAGGGCTTACTTGTCTTCTTCAAGGAAATGTGTGAGTTCCTGGTGTTCCAACTGGAAAAGTCACTACTTGGTGTCTTGACTTAAATATGCTTTGATGAACCTTGACTTATCTTTTTCCACCTTTCCTCATGGATTACTTTGAGTGAATACATCATAAATTACCAAATGGGTCAAGACAGGCTAGAAGGATTGGATGAATCAAAGCAGGTTAAACATATCCAATGTATTTATTTGCTGGCTTATTTATTGTGTCTAGATAATATATGCACACAGTACAAAGTTTGAAAGGCACACACATGTCCCCAGCTACCCTGCTGTCTTCAGAGGCATGCACTGTTACCAGTTTCATGTGAATTGGAGAAGTTTGAGAAAGATAGATGTAGGCCAAACAGGTAGGCCTCAGAATTAAGGAGCTAGGAAGGGTGACCCAAGAGATCAGTGTCATACATGCAAACCTTTAGCATTTTGGTCAATAGCTTAGTATGGAGACTTAGTGTGCCATGGTGCCAGGAAGGAATTTCGGGCTACATAAATGGGTATTCGGGAGGAGGGAGGTGATCAGCTGTTCTTCCTACACAGTTAGCCAGCACCTGGAGAATTGTGTTTAGTCAAGGACCCAGAGTTGTGATAGAAATGTTGACAAACAAGAGACCCAATATGGCATGTGAGGAACAGCCTAAGGATGAATTTTGAACTTGGGAAGAAAAACATGGGAGCATGTGGGGGATGATGGGAGGCAGAGCATGGTGCTATCTTGAAATCTCTGCAGAACCATCATAGGCAAGAGAGATTGGACATGCTCTCTAATGGCCTCAAGGAAAGAACCAGCACCAGAGGCTGAAGGAGACAGATAGCAGTTGAGTAAAAGTTTGAGCTTTAACAGCAGCTCATGGTTGGAAGAGTCTGTTCCTAGTTGTGATGAGCTCTCTGTCACCTGAGGTATGTAAATAACATCTAGGCTGGTGATTCTCAACAGGGGCAATCAACTCCATTTTAGCTGTCACAACTGGGGGCAGTGGTACTGGCATTGAGGTGGGGAGAGGCCAAGGGTAATAGAAAGCATACACAGGATAGCCCCCACAACAAAAACTATCTGGCCCCAAATGGCAATAGAGCCTAGGTCGAGAAATTCTGACACAGGCAATTATTTGACAGAGTAGGACTAATTACTAAAACCCCTTCTATCTCTGAGACTCATGATTCGGGGAATACACACTCAATTACTAAAATAATGTGTTGACTATATAAAATGAGTATTCCTTTGCACATAGCCCTGAACAATCTTTAAGGAGGACAAGGAGCTTTCAAATAAAGATAAAGATTTTAAAACAATAAAAAAGTTGCTATATGCCGAAACCGGTTTGGCTCAGTGGATAGAGCATCGGTCTGCGAACTGAAGGGTCCCAGGTTCGATTCTGGTCAAGGGCATGTACATTGGTTGCGGGCACATCCCCAGTAGCGGGTGTGCAAGAGGCAGCTGGTCGATGTTTCTCTCTCATCGATGTTTCTAGCTCTCTGTCCCTCTCCTTTCCTCTCTGTAGAAAATCAATAAAATATATTTTTTAAAAAAAGTTGCTATAGTAGTAGTTGATTGGATTTTTTTCTTTCTTCCTATCCAGAGAGAATCTCCCATCTCAGTTTCTTCCCTATAGAAGAGGAGTTGTGTATACTCAGTAATTTCTTTTAAAGTATAATATTGGATTCCTCACTTAATTGCAATAGTATTTACATATTCGTCACAGAAAAATATTAGAAAACAAAGACAATAATCTAACACCACTGTTAACCTGGCATAGCCTTTCCTTTGTGTGTACAATTTTACATTCTGTCAGTTTTTCTACATCCTATTTTACAATCTACTTTTCATGCTGCACAATTTCTAAGGGGTTCTCAACTCTGACTTTCTATGACATGCAAATATGAGGCATTTGCATGTGAGTATGTGATACTGTTTCCTGCAGGACAAAACTGGTTTCCTTTCTCTCCCATGAGAACTTACAAATGTGAATATTTTTATATAAAGTTTAACACCAAGACTGCTGCTGTTCTTCCCAGCCTTGACCTTTCTGGCTCTGATAGCTGCAGGGCCTGGAAAGCCCTCCAACCCCCTGAGGTGTAGACATCCACCAGAAAACCATGTGGATTTCACCTCCTTCAGTATATCCTGAACCCGTCCAGGCATCTATCTCTACCCATATCATTCCCTGCCACCATCTCCTATTGCTTGGACACCTGACCATTTCTTAAGGGGTCTTTCACTCCTGCTGCATTGCAGTCCAGGTCACACAGTTCTGAAGATGCTCTTTGCAAAATGCAAATCTAATCATACATGCCCCACCCCCAAATACAGTATTCAATGGCTTCCCATTTAAATGACAACAAGCAGAAAACACTTTAACCTTCATGATTTGGCCCTACTGACCTGCCACACTTCCCTGACCCTCCCTTCCCAAGGGCATCCTCCCCTAATGCCTTTTACTAGATTAGGTTGTAGCATACATACCACTTTTTCTTAGCCCTCAGCTCAGTTGTACTTTCATGCTCATTTACATAATTACTTCCCATGTATGAGTTTTCCCCCAGTAAGCTCCCTGGGGCATAGAGTGCCTGTTTTTGCACTATTATCTCTCAGTACCTAGCACATGGTAACCCCACAACAAATATTACTATGGGTACTTGTGTGGGTATTAACATAACTCTAAAGGATTAAATTGTAGAAATGGCCCACCTGGTGTGGCTAAGTGGTTGAGCATCCACCTGTAAATGAAGAGGTCACTGGTGCACATGTCTGGGTTGCAGACTTGATCCCCAGTAGGGGATGTGCAGCCGATCAATGATTCTATCTCGTCATTGATGTTTCTATCTCTCTTTCCTCCCTTCCTCTCTGAAATCAATAAAAATATATATTAAAATTTTATTAAAAATTGTAGAAATGGGATGTCCAGGTCAAAGGCTCTTATAGAGGACATTTGTCATGATTTTGGTCACCAGCATCATAAATTTCTTCCTCTGCTGGGGAAATTCCCCATGCTATTATTTTGTGTGGGAAGCAGAGCCCAGTTGCCACTATAAAGGCACAAAATGCCAGGTGACCAGTTTTCCTGTGGCTCCCTTTTGGCTAGAGAGTAGGTATGTGATCCTGACCCAGCTAAGCAGATACCCTTTTCCCTGATTTGTGAGGCAGGAACCATGGTGACTCCCTCTTTGTGGTAGGAAGCAGTGGTGGCATGGCACAACACACAGGCTCTGCAGCAACACTAGGTGAGCAGTGTCCACCAGTGTCCAGCGGTGGCAATGGCAATGTCAGTGCCAGACTGTTTTTGTGGTGTGATTTCAGCTGTAGTTGTGGCAGCTGCCTTGACTAGTATGTCCCTACCTGAGTCTGAGATTGCAGTCTTCCATGGTACTCTGAGTTACTCAATAGCCTTAAAAAAATACACCCACAAATTCACATCCTTTTCTGCTTAAGGTAACTGGAGTCAGTCAAGCAACAAGAACTGCTGACTAATGTAGTGTGTACATTGGACAATCTGGAAGCTGGTGCTAAACTGGCCTCCAAAGGGGTTGCACAAGTTGACAGTCCCATCAGCAGGGCACCCAACATTTGGGTTTATATCTCTCTTCTAGTACTTCTTTTGTTGCTTTGCAATGATCTACTTTTAAGGAAGGGGCATTCCTTATTTATCCTGTATGATAAGTCTCTAACCCAGGGCCTGGCATATTTTAGGTACTTACATATTTAGTAAATGAGTGAACAAAAATTTTTTGAAAAAGAATTTGAGGAAGAACAAACTAGAATCAGACTGAGAGTTGGGTTGATGCCCATGTAGTTCCTTATCCCATGAGGGGAGCTGAAACTCAGAGAAAGGAAGCCACTTAGCCAAGGATTTGCATCTAGCCAAGTGACAGCAGACCTCAGACTGTTTCCACCCAAGTCCACCAAGTCTATTCCATGGCCACCTGCAAGTTCAGTTCTCTGTGGCAGTTGCTGCAAAGGCTGCGGCTTGGGCAACCTTCCTCTTCTTGGGTTCCCCAACAAAGGAGGTAGGTTTCAGCTGAAATTATGAGCAAATAAGCCAACTAAAAGCTGTGGAGCTGCCAGAAAATCAACTTGTGAAAGAAGAAAGGCTGGTGACCACCCATTTAGAAGACCACCTTTTTATGTAAATGGAAGGCTCAAGTGTGTATGTGTGTGTATGTAAGGATCAAGCTCGAGCCCCTTTTTGGCAATATTTTTATAATTTCCCTTCATTCTTTGTATTGCTTTCAAATCAAAGGGAAGCTGTGGCAGAGAACTTCTTGCCCCAAGCTACATATATAAAAATGAACCAGATTATGTGAGTACTGTGTTTTCAATAATGAATTCATGGTCCCTCCCTTTGTCCAAAATGAAGGGCGATGGCTGCTAGGTTGGAGGTAAGAGGCAGTGGGTGGGGTAGGGGTCCTAATTCAATGGTTTTACCTTTCTCACATCCCCCAACTATCCATTTAAGCATAACCAATGTGTAGAAGAAGAATCAATTCTGAGTCCAATCATCTCTCATTCTAGTAAAGCATTTTTTTTGTGTGTGTGTTTGTTGTTGTTAATCCTCATCTGAGGATATTTCCCCATTCATTTTTTAGGGAGAGTGGAAGACAGAGAGGGAAAGACAGAGAGAAACATCGATGTGAGAGAAGCACATCGATTGGTTGCCTCCTTCACAAGCCCTGACCAGGAATCCATGGTACATGCCCTTAACAGGAATCGAACCCGGGGCCCTTTGGTCTGCAGGCTGACGCTCTATCCTTGAACCAAATCAGCTAGGGCAAGGGTTGTTGTTTTTTTGACGTTTCCACCACCACAGCTTGATAGTTGAAGAAAAATATTCACAAAACCGAGTCTGTTTAAAGAGAACATCTCTAAAATTGGGTCAGCAGATATGTTACAAGTTGGCAGGCAAGATGAAATACAGCCCTGATTTGGTCGGAGCTTCACAGTGGCAGGGAAGAGCTTGGTTTTCGCACAATGCACTTGGACTTGTGTCTTCCTGCTGTGATACTTCTACACCTCCCAGGCCCCTGGGGAGGTGTGGGGCGCCAGTGCTAGCTAAATGAGCAGGCAGTTGTAGCCTGAGGCTGAGACAGCATGCGGTTCCCCGAGAGGCCAGTGGAGGCCGCTGTGGCACCAAGAATGCGAGGAGGGTGACCAGCTGGCGGCAGGGGCGTCTCCTAGGAGTAATGACTGTCACACTCAAACACTGAGACTTCTCAAATTCTAGTCCAGAATTTTAAAGGCACTATTATGAATTAACGAGGATAAAAGACTCGGCAGATGAAACGCGGATCTCGGATCTCTAACTCATTTTTTTCCCTTCCAGGACTGGGTCTCTCATTTGCATCCTCCAGATGCACGCTTTATATATGGTGAAGACAATCCTCCAAAAATGACGGGAGAGGAAGAAGTGTCGCGGCTGTAGCCTGTCGTATTAATCCCCAAATACTTTTGCAAAACAGGATATTACACTGTTTTCTCCAATAACAAGTACTGGCAGCAGGTGCAAGGCATCAACTGGGCTTCAGGAATAGGGCTGCGGGATAAAATCTGGACACATAGATAAACATAAATTTTAGATGAACAATGAATAATTGATTACTATAAGTAATGATTTGTTGTTCCCTGGAAATTCCAATTTAACTGGATGTCCTGCGTTTTGATTTACAAACTCTGGACACCCTACACAGGAGAGGTGACTCTGGTCAGGCAGCATTGAGCTGCCCCAAGGGAACTTGTGGACTCTGGGTGGTCAGGGCTGAAGCCAGGTAGAGAGTTCTAATTCCAGGTGGGTGACAATAAATGCCATATGTTCAGATAGAGAATGAATGGGCTCACAGAGCTGCCAAGTGGTAAGGGGCCTCAGAGGAAGAGGTTTGCTCACTGAGAAGTAGCAACTAGAGTTAATGTTCTATTTTTCTCTTTTTGGTTATCACCCTCCCCCTAACACCTGCACAGACACACCAGCTTTGGAGGACTTGATTCCCATACTCACTGAGTTCAATCGATGGTCACATGTGTCCTGGCTGTGGGAGATTCTGTGCACACACATTGTACTGATATAGGCCCTGCCCCTGGTATGGTCACCACATTCCTCACAGTGGGACTGGGGCTAGAGGTAGGACTAGCAGTAGATTTAACTCTGGGCAGCCATAGAAAGAGGTAAATCCAGCAAAACTACTTTGCATTGTATTATAGACTAGAGGCCTAGAGCACGGCATTCCTGCACCAGGGAGGGGGGTCCCTCAGCCCGGCCTGAGCCCTCTTGCATTCCGGGACCTCTCGGGGGATGTCTGCCTCCCAGTCCAGGCCTGTTCCCTGGGAGATCAGGCCTAAGCCTGCAGTCAGACACCCCTCTCACAGCCTAGGGCTCTCACAGTCCGGGACTCCTAGCTCTTTACCAGCCGCCTGCAGTGGAGGTGGGAGAGGCTCCCACCACCGCTGTTGCACTCTCCAGCTGCAAGCCCAACTTCTGGCTGAGCAGCGCTCCCCCTGTGGGAGCGCATTGACCACCAGGGGGCAGCTCCTGCATTGAGCGTCTACCCCCTGGTGGTCAGTGCGCATCATAGCGACCTGTCATTCCTCTGTCCAGTCAATTTGCATATTAGGGTTTTATTATATAGGATGGCACACTGGGCATTTTGAAGTGGGGCTCCTGAAGTCCCTGAGGACACAACTATAAATGCTCACCTCCTCTGACTCTTTACAAAGCTCTCCCATCTGTTTGGAGATCTCAAGGACTCAGTGGGGATGTGCAGCCCTGGAATTTCCATTATCTGGTTTGGTAAATAAAGCATATTTTCTGAGGAGCGCCCAATCACTGGTCTACTCATATGGCCAAAGAGAAATCCTGGAGGGTGATCTGGAAGAGCCCACACAGACCGAGGTTGATCCCATTCTGCCACTTGAGAGTTGGGTGACTTTGTACAAACCATTTCCCCTCTCTGGGCCTGTTTGTGTGGGAGAAGGGTGATCTCAGTGAGTGAGTGTTGAGAACATGCCAGAGCTGGGAAGGTGGTCTCTGATTAGGGGATTCTTCTGAAAACAAAAGCAGCTTTTTAATAGAATTGTTACTTTGCAAGTATCAAAGTCAATGGCAATTATTTGGAACATTTCTTTATTGTTTGCCTAGGCTCTGAGCACCTGGAAGTTAGGGAATATGTTCTCATCTCTATCCTCCTGGTACTGAGATTCAAGCCATGACATTGACCCTGACCCTGACTGTTACCCATGGGGTGACCTGGGACAAATCTCACTGGCCCTGGATCTCCCCATCTAAGATCTATCTTTTCCTGCTGTCATCTTCTAGAGTCCTGTGAAAGGCCAGTTCTTTGCATGGGAGCTATATTCATTGTAAGTAGCAATATATAACCATAAACTTCTTTCTTTTCTTTCTTGTTCTTCCTAGAACTAGACTTGGATGAGTTTAACTTCAAACCTAACTCACATACACATTTCCTGAGTTCCTTGGCCTGGCAGGGTCCCAGACTGGCATGATACTGGGCCAGACTGTAGCTTGAAGGCCACTCCCAGGGTAGGGGGGCGGGCAAGGGCTGGGGAAGTCTATCTGACAGAAGGGATAGGGACAGGGGGTTACTGTGCAGGTCATCACTTCCACAGGCTAGACCCTGATCTGGATATCTGGCCCTGCCCTGGTACTCACAGTGCACAGACTAGGAGAACATTATTTCATCAAAGCGTCCTGAGCTGTAGAAAATGTCACCTGCCTAATTTCCCTGCCCACCCAATCTTTGTACCTGCCACATTTCTCTCACGTTACCTGGCTTCATTTCCTTCATAGTACCCACCATTTTCTGAACTTGAGTTATGTTCTTGGTAATGAGTCAATGTGTATTTCAAACAATAGTATACTGGGTCCGGAGTATAGGGACCTTGTGGTATCTTATTTACCACTATATTCTCAGATCATAGAACAATGCCTCACAAGTGCTTGCAAAGTATTTGTTGCATCACTTTTTTTAATCACTGAGAGCTTGTGAGAGAAACCATGGCAAGTGAAAATGGGCCCTGATTTCAGAGTGTGAATTCTCACTCCACCCTGGATTAGCTGTGTGGCCTTAGGTAAGTGCATTAACGTCTTTGAGCTTTAATCAGTCTCTTCATGTGGTATGCCCTGCCTATCTCACTGGGTTGCTTTTAGGATTGATCAGACCATATGACTATCTAAACCCAGAGCATCAGTATGGTTATGCTACTGCAACATCACCCTGCATTTGGACAGCCCTTGATCTTGGGGGTCAGTGGGGAAGCTGACATTAGGACCCTATTCTCCTAATCTCTGTTACAGATGGCTTTAGGTTTCTTGTTCACAGCTTCATCAAAGTGACCTTAGAGCAGTGGTCGGCAAACTCATTAGTCAACAGAGCCAAATATCAACAGTACAACAATTGAAATTCCTTTTGAGAGCCAAATTTTTTAAACTTAAACTTCTTCTAACGCCACTTCTTCAAAATAGACTCGCCCAGGCCGTGGTATTTTGTTGAAGAGCCACACTCAAGGGGCGAAAGAGCCGCATGTGGTTCACGAGCCGCAGTTTGCTGACCATAGCCTTAGAGGATTATGCACTTACTAGTGGCCCGGTGCACAAAATTCGTGCACGGGGCGGGGAGGGTGTCCCTCAGCCTGGCCTGCATCCTCTCCAATCTGGGAACCCTGTGGGATTGGGCCTAAACCAGCAGTTGGACAACCCCCTCGCAATGTGGGACTACTGGCTCCTAACCGCTCACCTGCCTTCCTGCTTGATATTCCCTAACCACTCTGCCTGCTGGCCTGCTTGCCCCCAACTGCACCCCCCTGCCAGCCTGATCACCCCCAACTGCCCTCCCCTCCTGGCCTGATCACCCCTAACCACTTCTGCCTCGGCCCCGCCACCATGGCTTTGTCCAGAAGGACATATGGGAGGTTTCATGGTCTAATTAGCATATTACCCTTTTATTAATATAGATAGGATATGACATACCGCCATAACTATAACATATCTACCAATATTACTCTATGAGAATACGTACTTCATCCAATAGGAAGGCATCTAATACATTACATTGTTTATGTTGTAAGTAGTAGGAAATACTGTATTTGTAGCAATAATATACATCCTGTGACTTCCCTTCCTGATCTGGGAATGGTTGCCCCGTTCTTTGAACGTTTCCTGGCCCCTAATGTATTTTTTTTTTTGTCATTCAGTGTAACTTTATTTACTGTTTATTGCACATGATTTGAGGTCTTTAATTTCTAACCACCAAAGATTCAAAGGACTATTTTTTCCATGAAGTTTAACATTAACATTAGTGAATTCGTGTATTTATGTGTTTTTATTGTAAACATCTGAATTATTCACATTGTCATAGATCCTGAACTCATAAGCGTGGACCATGCACAGGCTGGCAGCAAGACAGGAAGCCACTATGCAAGCAAACAGATACTCTGCATAAGGAGAAAAGTCATAGCATAACATTTAATGTCCAACCTGAGTCACCTCAGAATATTATATATATCGACTTCTTAATTCATATAATATAGGGAACTCAACTGCTTGGTTGGTGACGGGGTTGACCTGGTTTTGGGAGGATTATTCCTGAAATAATTAAGGAAAGGGAGGCTCAATCTTTCTTCTTGGTTGCTTGCTCCTCCCAGCACCTTCATCTTTCTTCTCGTCCTCAGCTTCTTGGGCATCTTCTCCTTCACCTCTTTTTTCCTCCTTTGCGTCCTCAAATTCTTCCTTGGCACCATCTTCCTCTTCCTCTCCTTCCTCTTCCTCAGCCTCTTCCTTCTCCTTCTCCTCTTCAGCTTCTCCTTCAGAAGGGGGTTCATCCTTAGCTTCCTCGGCTTTTGCAGCCTCAATAGTCTCCTTCACCTCGATCTACTCCTCCTGAACGTGGCTGGTGTATTAAGAAGGGAAGGAGCGAATGGACATCAAGTAGGAGCTAGTCTGTAAACCACCATAGGCAGATCACCAAAGACCTGGGAACTCTGGGAGTAGCCACTGGCTATGCTTCCCACACTGGTGAAACTGAGCTGGGTCTCCTCACCTTCCAAGAGTTTCCTATAAGCTGCAACGTCAATGTCCAAAGCCATCTTCACATTGAGGAGGTCCTGGTATTCTTTTAAATATCATGCCATTTCACTCTTTGTAGTTCTCAACTCATTTTCTAATTTGTTGATTGTGTCCTGCATAGCACTAACGTCGGAGTTCTGCTTATCCTCCAGCTTTTGCAGCTGCTTTCCCAGCTCTTCGTTCATGCCCCTGCTTGTTTCCATCTCCAGGATCTTGGCCTTGAGCAGTCGCTGGCTTGCACCGCGTAGGTGTTCTTGGCAGCGCTCTTGGTCAGCGCAGTGAAGCGGCTCTTGTACCATTCTTCGGCATTCTGCATGTTCTTGGCAACCACTTTCTTGTACTGGGCATGGATGTCCTTGAGCATAGCGGAGAGGTCGGACTTGGAGAACACGTCCATCTCCACGGAGATCTAAGCATACTGGATCTGCACCTGCAGCTCGGTGATCTCCTCTTCGTGCACCTTCTTCAGAAAGGCGATTTTGTCCAATAGGCTGTCGATGCACTTTTCCAGCTCAGCGCCGGCAAGAGCCACATCATCTGCACCTTTGCTCGCCTCCATCAGCCAGCCCTCTGCATCCTCATGGTTCAGCACCTCTTCCTGGTAGCTTGCCTGCAGGTTGTTCCCAGCCACTTTGGAGCCCCGGTGCCTCCTAACTGCCCACTTCCCTCTCCTCTCCAGGGACAGGGCACGGTGGGGCGGGGCACAGGCATCCCATTTTCATTAAATTTTTTAACCCAGGCCTGCACCACCAGTGTCCTCAGGAGGCCCAGGGGCAGAAAGTGATCCCGGAGACCCTGGCCACTCCCGCCTACGGACCCCGCAAGCGACCTCAGGTGCTGTCCATGCCGCCTGCCCGGTCCGATCGTCGCCTGGACCCCGCGGGCAGTGTCAGGCTCTGCCTGCTGGAACTGCCCGGTCCCGATCGACTCCTGGACTTCGCCGGAGATGTCAGGCACTGTCCATGCCACCTGCCCAGTCCCCATCGCCTCCTGGACCCTGCAGGGAGCATCAGGCGCTGCCTACTGGAAGTGCCCGGTCCCGATCGCCGCCTGGACTCCACAGTCAACGTCAGGTGCTGTCTTCTGGGCCTGCCCAGTACTGATCGCCGCCTGGACCCTGCAGGCAGCATCAGGCGCTGCCTGCTGGAACTGCCTGGTCCCGATCACTGCCTGGACCCCGCGGGGGGTGGTGTCAGGCGCTGTCCATGTTGCCTGCCTGGATCCCCGATAGCTGCCTGGACCCTGCGGGTGACATCAGTAGCTGCCTGCTGGAACTGCCCAGTTCCGATTGCCGCCTGGACCCCATGGGCAGCGTCAGGCACTATCCAGGCTGCCTGCCCGGTCCAGATTGCCGCCTGGACTCTGTGGGGGGCGTCAGGTGCTATCCATGCATTCTTCCCGGGTCTCCAATAGCTGCCTGGACCCCACGGGTGACACCAGGAGCTGCCTACTGGAACTTCCCAGTCCCGATCGCCACCTGGACCCAGCGGGCAACATCAGGCGCTGCCCACCAAGCCTGCCTGGTCCCTATGGCCGCCTTGACTCCCTGGGGGCATCAGGCACTGCCCACCAGGCCTGCTGGGTCCATGGCAGCCTGGACCCTGTGGGCTACATCAGGCGCTGCCTGCCCCACCTACATATGCAAATTTACCCACCATCTTAGTTGGGTTTATTTGCATATCACTCCTTATTGGCTTTGGGCTTAGCAGAGGTATGGTCAATTAGCACCTTTCTCTTTTATTAGTGTAGATATAGGAGAAAAGCTCGCCTGTTTTCCCACTGGGAATTGGGAACCTTGGATTCTCTATTTCCCAGCATCCACACTTCCCTAGCTGGCCATTGCGGTTAACTTCTGACAGAAAGCTGGAGGTGATGAACGAAAGGCTGGACCTTCTTTGCTAAAGCATTTCTTCTGTGGAAGGCTCTGATTGTCTCTGTCATGGTTTCCCAACCTGTAGCCTAGAGCTCTTTCCTTTTCTTTCTTTTCTCTTGATGTTCTGCAGCTGTGTACAATGTTGACCCCCGCCACCTCCCCCCAGCCAGGATGGGGGAGGGCCTAGCTTTTTCCATGGTTGAAAGCAGACCTTTTCCCATTCTCCTTCTTGCAAGAGCTGCCCAGACCAATGTAGATAGGTCTGTATCCCCAGGTAGTTGGAGGATTCCTGCACCAGCTCTCCTTTGCCACTGTTAACCTACTAGGGCTTGCCATCTCTGCTGAGTTTATCTTGCAAATGCACTTTCCCAGATACATGATCTTAGATTCATAACAAGAGAATCTGCAGCATCTGTGAGCACTTTGGCAAATGTCTGAATGAGCTCTAGGCTCATGTGTGGGTATTTAAGAATAATAGGACCAGCTTTGTGACTCCTGTTTTATTCTTTTCTTAGTTCCCCTAAAGGCCACTGGAATGAAAGACTTTGAAATAACTGTACCCAGAGGTGTTCATTCACTCATGTGGTCCTTTTCTTAGTCCATTAACATAGAGTACTACTTACTCTTGGCCAGGCCCATGCTGGACTCAGCTGTGGATGGGCCATCAGATCCAGCCTCTGAGAGTGACACTAAGTTCAAGCTCCAGTTCCTTGGGTGTTTTTTTTTTTTTTTTTGAGGGGATAGGTGATTGCTTGACCAAATAGCTGGGCATCATGGTCTAGGGCCAGTGGTCGGCAAACTCATTAGTCAACAGAGCCAAATATCAACAGTACAATGATTGAAATTTCTTTTGAGAGCCAAATTTTTTAAACTTAAACTTCTTCTAATGCCACTTCTTCAAAATAGACTCGCCCAGGCCATGGTATTTTGTGGAAGAGCCACACTCAAGGGGCAAAAGAGCCGCATGTGGCTCGTGAACCGCAGTTTGCCGACCACAGGTAGGCAAATTGACACATAAAATTAACCATCATAGTGGTGATCTCAGGAAACACCTTGCAAAGGAATGAAGAAATGATACAGGAAAGGAAAGTAGCTAAAAAGAGGTGTGTTATCCAAGTAAGCTACCAATGTGGACAGCAGAAGCTTACTCCTTCTGGGGATCTCTAGATAACAGAATAGAATACATGCTTCTAAGTTGTCATGCCCCAGGGGTGAAGGAGCTGGGTCATTCATGCAGTAAAGTTCAGAGCTACTTTCAGTGTAGGGAATAATTTCTCATCCTTCAGGGCTTCAACGTGGGCAGGATGAGCAGACATCAGTAGTGAGAGCCAGCACTCAGGCAAAGAGACTCAGGTACTGGCAGATGGAAGTTGGGTCAGAGTGCATGAAAATGGCAAGGGCTAAGGGACATGGGTGGGACACAGAAAATGTCTACAAAAACAAGGAGAATAATACATTCTCAATCTTCCTCCTTGAGAGTTTGTAACAGTACAATAAGAAAATTGATATAAAAGTACTGGTAGTCTTTATAAATGAGGTACAATTAATTATTTAATTAAAAAGTTAGGAGCTCCAGGAAAAAATGGCGACGGAATAGAGTCGGGTTTGGAGTCTGTTCCTGGGGCGGAGAGTCGGAGCAGCAGAGGCTCGCAGAGGGAGTGTATGTGGGCAAGCCAAGGGACAGCTAAACTCCAGGAGAAGGCGGGGGAGTGCTGGGCAGTGTTCCTCTGACCGCGCAGCACCCATAGGGGCTGGATCCCCTCCTGGAGCTGCGGGCTCGCCGGGCGCCTCTCCATCTTGCAAGGAAAGGAGGATTTTAGTGGAAACCTGACTTTCCGCGACAACTGCAAACACTGAACTGCTGGGAGCACCAGACCACCGGTCCCCTATCAGCGCAAACACTCGGATTCAAAGAAACTCTTCACTGCACCACGGAAAGGTCAGATTTTGTCTGAAATAAGCTGTGGTTTCTAATCCCCGCGGTGGGTGAGGGAAGCGCTGGGTGAGGGAAGTGCGGCAGCCGCAGGACCGGCAGGAGCCGGGAGGTCTGTGCCTAGAAAAATCAGCGGCAGTTGGAACTGCCGTGATCCGTGAATGAGGAGGGGGGTCTTCTGAGCTGCTAACAGAAGTGACCTCTTGAAAGCAACTCATTTTAATCTGACGAGGAGGGTCAGACTAAGAATTTTCAAAGGAGCGCAGGCTCCTTAGTCTGGGGCACAGACCCACGGTCCGCACACCTGGGCTCTTTCCGACTCTGATTGCTAAGCCCAATACAGAGGTAAACCCAGGTGGAAACCCTGAAAGACTGCAGGGGGAAGGTGTTTTTTCGGAACCTGGGGACCAGAGCTGCGTGTGACCATCAGAGAGGCAGCCCTGAGGCACACACCTCCACAAACTGGTAGTGAGTGCCATAGAAGGGGGAAAAAAAAAAGAAAAAAGAGCTAGAGAGGCCCGGAAGTCAATTCAGAAACACTGCCACCCAGGGGCTGAAACGCTAATTGTCTCTGGTGTAATCAAAAATAAATACGAGAAATTAAGACAGGGCTGGCTTAAAAAGCAGGACTGGCTTCCAACACTGAGGAGCCCTGGAATGAAGCTGAACTGAAATACCGCCCAGACTGGGAAAAAGGCGTACCAAACAGAATAATAGAGGAAGTGAATGACAGCCGCTACTGCACATTTTAGTCTTCCTATTTTTTAATTTTCAATTCTTTTTTCAATTTTTTAATTTTTTTATTCTCATATTTTTTTATTTTCATTTTTTGCATCTTTTACTTAAGAAACTAATATTTTTTTTCTTTTTCCTCACTTGATTTTCACCTTTTTAATTATTACATTTTTATTTTCAATCAGCACTATTATTACTATTATTTTACTTTTTTTTTTTTTTTTAATGTCATTAGATTTTCCCTTTCTTTTATTTTTGGATTAGTGTCCTACATTCGATTTGCATCTTTCCCTTACAATCGCTTTACCCTATCTCAAAGCTAAAATTATGCCATCACTCTCCTCCTAACCTTTCCCCTTTTGGTCCCCAGTTTATCTTAACCCTTTCTGGCTTTAGATTTTCCCTACTTTTTCAGTTTACTCCCTGCTAAAACTTCACCCTACTTATATATCTAATTCCCAACCCCCTGCTCCAAATCCATACAAACCTCTCTCTACGCTACCTTTAAAAAATTATTTTTCTCTCAGGCCTTTTGTTGTTGTTTGCTTGAATGTTGATTAGATTGAATTTTTATGCTTTTTTATGAGATTGTTTTGATTATTCTTTTTGTTGGTTTGGTTGGTTCTTTTGTTTGCTTTGTTTTTGTTTGTTTTTTACTTTTGTTTTCCCTTGCCTCACTTGATATTAGCTGCTGTTGCAGTTTGTATTAATCTCCAGGCTCGTGTTGCTGGAATTTGCTGGGAATAGTGGTTGTTCTAGTGGAGTTTACTCCCCATATATATAGTTTGTTCCCCTTTTCTCTCTTAGTATCATTCTTGTCTCTCTTACTTTTTTTTTCTTTTCTTTTTCTTTTCTGTTATTTCTTTTCTTTCTTTCTGCTCTTTTCCCAAGTTCAGATTCACACTCTTTGTTGTTTTTTTTTTTTTCTTCGTTTTTGTTCTTTCTTTTTACTCTCCCTCTTCCACACCAATTCCCTAATTTGTCTTTATCTGGTGGTTACCTTTATTGGAGGTTATTAATATCGTGAATACAATTCTGTTCAGTGCCTTGTCTGTTGTGCCTGGTTGTGTTGTATTTTATACCTTTAAATCAACGCCAGAGAGAGAAATCTATATAACCAGACATCCGGAGAAGAGAGACCATGGGGAGACAAAGAAACAGCCCAAACAGGAAAGAGAAGCAGGCATCACCAGAAAAGGAAGTAAACGATTTAGAGGCAAACAACCTATCAGAGAAAGAATTCAGAGAAATGGTCATAAAGTGGCTGAAAAGGATGGAAGACAAATTCGACAATATGAGTAAGAACCAAGAAGAAATGAAGAAGAACCAAGAAGAAATGAAAAATGACATCGCTGCTGTAAAGAACTCAATAGAAAGCATCAAGAGTAGACTAGATGAAGCAGAGGATCGCATAAGTGAGCTAGAAGACAAGATGGAAAAAAATACCCAATTACAACAGCTTCTAGAAACAAAAATTAGAAAGATTGAGGAGAGCGTAAGGGAACTTCGGGACAATACAAAACAAAACAACATCAGGATAATAGGGGTGCCAGAAGGAAAGGAAACTGAGCAAGGAATAGAAAACCTGTTTGAAGAAATAATAACAGAAAACTTCCCTGATATAGGGAAGAAAAAACCCACACAAATCCAAGAAGCTCACAGAGTTCCAAGCAAAATGAACCCCAAAAGACCGACGCCAAGGCACATTATAGTTAAGTTGGCAAACACCAACGACAAAGTAAGAATCTTACAAGCGGCCAGAGAGAAACAGACAGTTACATACAAAGGAACCCCCATCAGACTAGCAACTGATTTCTCAACAGAAACTCATCAGGCCAGAAGGGAATGGAATGAAATATACCAAGTCATGCAAAGGAAGGGTCTAAATCCAAGAATACTGTACCCAGCAAGGCTATCAATCAAAATTGAAGGTGAAATCAGGAGCTTCAGAGACAAAAAAGGACTAAGGGAGTTTATCACCACCAAACCAGCAATGAAAGAAATGCTAAAGGGTCTGCTGTAAAAAAAAAAAAAAAGAAAGAAAGAAATAGGAAGCAAAGAAGGTACACAGGGGTATAGAATAAAAATGGCGTCAAATAAGTACCTATCAATAATAACTTTAAATGTAAATGGATTGAATGCCCCAATCAAAAGACACAGGGTAACAGACTGGATAAGAAAACAAAACCCAGATATCTGCTGTCTACAGGAAACCCACCTCAAAAAAAAGGATGCATACAGACTGAGAGTAAAGGGATGGAAAAAGGTTTTCCAGGCAAATGGAAATGAAAAAAAAGCTGGGGTTGCAATACTTATATCTGACAAATTAGATCTCAAAGTGAAGGACATAACAAGAGATAATGAAGGCCACTTCATAATACTAAAGGGAGAAATCCAACAAGAAGAAATAACTCTGGTAAACATATATGCACCCAATACAGGAGCACCAAGATACATTAAAAAACTCCTGGAAGATATCAAAGGAGAGATTGACAGTAATACAATCATAGTAGGAGACTTCAATACCCCACTATCACCATTGGACAAATCCTCTAAACAAAAAATCAGCAAAGAAACATCAATCCCAAATGACTCACTAGAACAGATGGAATTAATCGACATCTTCAGAACATTTCACCCCAAAGCCACAGAATATACATTCTTCTCAAGTGCACATGGGTCATTTTCAAAGATAGACCATATGTTAGGACATAGGCAAAGTCTCTCCAAATTCAAGAAGATAGAAATCATATCAAGTATCTTCTCAGATCACAGTGGCATAAAACTGGAAATCAACTACAATAAAAACAACCCAAAGAAATCAAACACTTGGAGACTAAACAGCATGTTATTAAACCATGACTGGGTTACCAAAGACATCAAGGAAGAAATAAAAAACATCATGGCAACAAACGAAAATGAAAACACAACAATCCAAAATCTATGGGACACAATGAAAGCAGTCCTGAGAGGGAAGTTCATAGCTCTACAAGCCTACTTCAAAAAACAAGAAACAATGGTAATAAATTACCTAACCCAACAACTCAAAGAGTTAGAGAGAGAGCAACAAGATAAGCCCAGTGTAAGCAGAAGGAAAGAAATAATAAAGATCAGAGCGGAGATAAACGACATAGAGACCAAAGAAACAATACAAAAGATCAACAAAACCAAGAGCTGGTTCTTTGAAAGGATAAACAAGATTGATGGACCTCTAGCCAGGCTCACCAAGAAGCAAAGAGAGAGGACCCAAATAAACAAAATCAGAAATGAAAGAGGTGAAATAACAACAGACCCCGACAAAATACAAAGGATTGTTACAAAATACTACGAACAACTCTATTCCAACAAACTGGACAACCTAGAGGAAATCGACATATTCCTAGAAAAATACAACCTTCCAAAACTCAATCAGGAAGATTTTAAACAGCTCAACATGCCAGTAACTATGGAAGAAATTGAAGCAGTCATCAAAAAGCTTCCGGCAAACAAAAGCCCGGGGCCAGATGGCTTCACAGGAGAGTTTTATCAAACTTTCAAGGAAGAACTAAAACCTATCCTCCTCAGACTATTCCAAAAAATTCAAGAGGAAGGAACACTTCCAGGCTCCTTCTATGAAGCCAGCATCACCCTAATACCAAAACCAGATAAAGACAACTCAATGAAAGAGAATTACAGGCCAATATCCCTCATGAACATTGATGCCAAAATCCTCAACAAAATTCTAGCAAATCGGCTCCAGCAGTACATCAGAAAGATCATACACCATGACCAAGTAGGATTTATTCCAGGAATGCAAGGATGGTACAATATCCGCAAATCAATAAACGTGATACATCACATAAACAAATTGAGAGATAAAAATCACATAGTCATATCAATAGATGCAGAAAAAGCATTTGACAAAATCCAACACCCTTTCTTGATAAAAACTCTCAACAAGGTGGGAATAGAAGGCTCATACCTCAACATAATAAAAGCTATTTATGATAAACCCACAGCAAACATCATACTCAATGGGCAAAAACTAAAACCATTTCCCCTAAGAACAGGAACAAGACAGGGATGCCCACTCTCACCACTCCTGTTTGACATAGTACTGGAAGTATTAGCTATCGCAATTAGGCAAGAAGAAGAAATAAGAGGCATCCAAATTGGAAAAGAAGAAGTGAAGCTGTCCTTATTTGCAGATGACATGATATTGTACATAAAATACCCAAAAGATTCCATCAAAAAACTAATAGACTTAATAAATGAATTCGGCAATATAGCGGGATACAAAATTAACGCCAAGAAATCTATGGCTTTTCTATACACCAATAATGAACTTACAGAAAGAGAGACTAAAAAAGCAATCCCATTTACCATCGCACCAAAAAAATTAAGATACCTAGGAATAAACTTAACTAAGGAGGTAAAAGACCTATACGCAGAAAACTACAGGACACTGAAAAAAGAGATAGAGGAAGAAGTAAACAGATGGAAGAACATACCATGTTCCTGGATTGGTAGAATCAACATCATTAAAATGTCCATACTACCCAAAGCAATCTACAGATTCAATGCACTCCCCATCAAAATACCAACAGCATATTTCACAGACCTAGAAAGAACTCTCCAAAAATTCATCTGGAATAAAAAAAGACCCCGACTAGCCTCAGCAATCCTCAGAAAGAAGAATAAAGTAGGTGGGATCTCAATACCAGATTTCAAGCTGTATTACAAAGCCACTGTTCTCAAAACAGCCTGGTACTGGCACAAGAACAGACATATTGATCAATGGAACAGAATAGAGAACCCAGATATCGACCCAAACCACTATGCTCAATTAATATTTGACAAAGGAGGCATGAACATACAATGGAGTCAAGACAGTCTCTTCAATAAATGGTGCTGGGAAAACTGGACAGATACATGCAAAAAAATGAAACTAGATCACCAACTTACACCATACACAAAAATAAATTCAAAATGGATACAGGACTTAAACATAAGACGGGAAACCATAAAAATACTAGAGGAATCCACAGGCAACAAAATCTCAGACATATGCCACAAGAACTTCTTCACTGACACTGCCCCTAGGGCAATGGAAGCTAAAGAGAAAATTAACAAATGGGACTACATCAAAATAAAAAGCTTTTTTACAGCAAAAGAAACCATCAACAAAACAACAAGAAAGCCCACTGCATGGGAAAACATATTTGCAAATGGTATCACTGATAAAGGTTTAATCTCCAACATCTACAGGCAGCTTATGCAACTCAATAAGAGGAAGATAGATGATCCAATAAAAAAATGGGCAACAGACCTAAACAGAATATTTTCAAAAGAAGACAGAAGGAAGGCCAAGAGACACATGAAAACATGTTCAAAGTCACTTATTATCCGAGAGATGCAAATCAAAACAACAATGAGGTACCATCTCACACCTGTCAGATTGGCTATCATCAACAAATCAACAAACAACAAGTGTTGGCGAGGATGCGGAGAAAAAGGAACCCTCGTGCACTGCTGGTGGGAATGCAGACTGGTGTAGCCACTGTGGAGAACAGTATGGAGTTTCCTCAAAAAACTGAAAATGGAACTCCCATTTGACCCAGTAAGCCCACTCCTGGGAATATATCCGAAGAAACTAGAAACACCAATCAGAAAGGATATATGCACCACTATGTTCATAGCAGCACAATTTACAATAGCTAAGATTTGGAAACAGCCTAGGTGCCCATCAGCAGATGACTGGATCGGAAAACTGTGGTACATCTACACAATGGAATACTATGCTGCCATAAAAAAGAAGGAATTCTCATCATTTGCAGCAACCTGGATGGAATTGGAGAACATTATGCTAAGTGAAATAAGCCAGTCAATGAAAGAAAAATACCACATGATCTCATTCATTTAGGGATAGTAAAGAACATTATAAAGTGGTGAACAAAAAGATAGATACAGAGACAGTAAAGCATCAAACAGACTTTCAAAGTACAGGGGGAAAGTTTGGGAAAGGTGGGGGAGTTATGAAATCAAACGAAGGACTTGTATGCATGCATATAAGCATAAACAATGGACGCAAAACTCTGGGGGGGGAGGGCATGTGTGGGTGTGGGGTGGGGGGGGTAATAGTAAGATATGTACACATATAATACCTCAATAAAAATATTAAAAAAAATAAATAAATAAATAAAAAAAAGAAGGGGACTAGCTGTTCATAGCTGTTGATTGCACAGGTGGGTTCAGTTTATGAAAATCATCAAGATGTTTACTTATAAACTCTTTCTACAAGATTATTGTAATCCAATAAAAAGTTTTCCAAGTAAGCTTTAAAAAAAAAATAAAAAAAATTAAAAAGTTAGAACTTTTAATTACTATAAATGCCCTATTTCTTGAATATTCCATTTAATGAAGATTGAACTGACAGATGCCATGCCAGGCCAATCTTTGTATATATTTCCATTCTCAGTGAGAATGTTATATTTTCCAGGAGGCCTTTACTGTCCCCTCTGGATAGTTCAGGTCCCATGTTATACACTCTCAAAAATCCCTGTTCTTTTTCTTCAGAATATTTCCCAGCTCCCTGAAGGAAGGAACAATATCTTTCTGGTTTACTATTGATGCCCCAATACGTAGCACAGTACATGAAACATAACAGGTGCTTAATAAATATTTGACAAAAATTAAGATGTGGCAGAAAAATTTATTGAAACTTATTGAAAATTGATGAATGCTATAAGTAAATTCATATGACTCACCCCAGGATCAGAAAATATCTTTGGGAAACTGCTTTAACAAATAGACAATAATCATATTTACGAACATGGCAATTGTTGGTAAGTAAGTGGGTGCTCTTACAGTACTTGAGGAAAATTTCTTTTTTAATATTATGCAATGGGTCTTCAAGCTTCCACAAAAAGTGACATGGTCATATATCTAATAAAGGGTTAATATCTAAATATATATAAACAACTCATACAACTCCATAGCAAATCCACAAATAACCTGACTAAAAATAGGCAATGACCTGAATAGAAATTTTACCAAAGGCATGCAAACGGCCAACAGTTATATGGAAAGGTGCTCAACATCACTAATTATCAGGGGAATGCAAATCAAAACTGCAATAAGATATCACCTCATTTAAATGGCTGTTTATAAAAAAATAATAGATACCAAGTTCTGGCGAGAATGTGGAGAAAAATAAATCATTTTATACTGTTGGTGGCAGTGTAAATTGGTACAGCCACTATGGTAAGCATTATGGAGGTTCCTCAAAAAATTAAAAATAGAACTACCATATGATTCAGCAATCCTACTTCTGAGTATTTATCTGAAGGAAGTGAAATCACGATCTTAAAGAGATATCTGTACCCTCATGTTCATTGCAACATTATTTACAATAGTCAAGGTATAAAAACACCTTAATGTCAATGGATAAATGGATAAAGATGTGATATATGTATATGTAGTGGAATGTAATTCAGCCTTAAGAAACAACTGAATTCTGCCATTTACGATGACATGGATGAATCTGGAGGGCATTATGCTAAGTAAAATAAATAAGACCGAGAAAGACAAATATTGCATGATCTCACTTATATGTACAATTTAAAAAAGACAAACTCACAGTAATAGAGACTAGAATGGTGGCTACCAGAGGCTAGAACATAGGGAGAAAGAGGAGAGTAAAAAATAAATTAAAAAGTAAGCAGAATGGTGTTTTCCAGGAGTTGAGGGGAGAGGGTCATGGGGAGCTAGTTTTTAATTGGTACAGAGTTTCAGTTTTGCAGGATGAAAAGAGTTCTGGAGATATATGGTGGTGATGATTGCACAAAAATATGAATGTAATTAATATCACTGAAGAGTACATTTAAAATGGGTGAGAAAATAAGTTTTATGTACTTTTGGAAAAATAAATGAGAAACATTTCCCAGAGGAAATGTTTATTTTAAAATAAAAAACAACATTATACTTCTTTTATTATGAAAATGAAACCAATGATGGGAGAAATAAGATGAGTTGTACAAGTATATATGTGTCTATATTTGAAAACTTGGCTACAATCAGAACAATTGATGTTGCATTAGGTTCCAATTGTATATAATATTAAAATATTGGAAACAAATTAAATCCTCTTGTTTTTATAAGTTAAGGTCCAAAATTGAAATTTCTTCTCCTTATAAATGAAGTCCAAAGCTTAGAATTCTTCACTCCATTATGAAATCAAACGAAGGACTTGTATGCATGCATATAAGGATAAACAATGGACGCAAAACTCTGGGGGGAGAGGGCATGTGTGGGTGTGGGGTGGGGGGGTAATAGTAAGATATGTACACATATAATACCTCAATAAAAAAAAATATTAAAAAAAAAGAATTCTTCACTCCAAAGAAATGTAAGTCCAAATTTTATTCTAGTTTTTTATTCTGCTCAATCTCAGCTATAGGTATCCTCAATGTCTGGGTATAATAGGACTTTCTTTAGCAGCAGCTGCCTAAGCTACCTTCCCATGGAATAGGTATTGCTCTAGGGAGTTGAATTAGCCTCACTTGTGTCCTGCTTTTAAGAGTCTCATGACTGTGGCCAGCCATACTGGTCTTCTACTTTTCTACAGCTCAGACTCAGCATACATCTTTAATCTGACACATCATGGTAAGGAGTTTGGTCTTTTCCCCCATGTGTGATGGATTAAAAAAGATGTTTTTAAAAAGAAGGGTGCCATGATGATCAGATAGGATTTTTTAATAGATCCCATTGACAGAAGAGTGGAGAATAACTGGAAGGGGAATTTAGATAGGTGGAATTTAGGAGACTGAATAGTCTAGGCTACTGGGTTGATGACGGTGGTGACAGTGGTGACAGAGAGAAATGGAGGAATGGCTCCTTCCTTCCTTCCTTTTCCCCTTCCTTACTTTGTTGGAACTGTGCTTTATACAGTGAGAGAAGCCAAGAGGTAATTGCTTTCAGGGAACTCAGTCCAGTGGTAGAATTTGAGCACAGTTTCAAACAACTATGTGATAATAACAGTATCTTTCATGTGTTGACCCCACTGTACTGTGCCAGACACTTTACATATGTAGTCCTTTTGTCTTTGTGTGTGCATTTATTATATTTTTCCAGTGATCATTTTACACCATGGAGGAACTGGAAGGTTGTTGTGTCAGGAATCTAGACCAGCACCCAGCATCCTCATCTTTCCATGCATTTGCTCATTTTTACCCATCACTGTACATAGAAAAGCTCTAATTAAGGGTCCATAAGTACCCATTAAATTTCCTGATGGTACTTCTTTTTGTGAGGATCTTTGTGATAAAGTCCTCTAAATCCTAAATAAATGATTTCAAGTATTCTGAGAGTCAGAGGAATCCATCTTCACCTCCAACTTTCCATTCTTACCAAGTGAGAGACCAGGGCCCGGAAAAGGCTCTAGTGCAGGGCATGAGTGTGATTCACTGGGCAGTAGGAGGTGACACTATTCTTCTTTTTTATCCTAAGTAACACCCTTCAGATACTTCAGTGCTTGAAAAAAGAATGGCATTTATTCCCACAAACTCCTTGTGGATTTGAGACCAGTGTTCTGGGCCTCCAAGAAATAATGGTCTCCTTCTTTGGGGCCTGGATCCCAATTGACACAGCTGCTGAGAATTCTGGTCATCCCATCTTTCTCCCTGCCTCTTCTCAACATCACTTTCTCCCCTCTTCTCTTAATGCCCTGAAGCTCTGATATTTATAAAGTAAGTCTTAGTAATGAGATTTGGTAACAACCATCCTGAGGTGGAATCAACCCAGTAACCTTGAGGGGAAATAATTTTTTCTAAATTGCTTTTTTTTCTTTTAGGTCTTCAAAGGAACTGGTACTGTACTATTCATTTTACACATCACAAATTTTGATCTTCAAAAGCTGGAAAGCATCAACATCTCAGGAAATTATAGTGTCATGCATGTGGACATCTGCTCACCTGGAGCAGCAGTAATCACAGAGAATATTGTAATCTCCTAGGCTGGCCATCATTAGGCTTTAGTGCCTACCATCTGACTTTGGGCCATCTTCAACCTTATTAGATTCATATAACATAAAAGCCCAGACAGCACCTTCGCTGAATTAGGCTGCTAGTAAAACCAAAATCTTGTTCCACAGAAAGTCAACAATAAAGCCGTTGTGTTTCACTGAGTGAGCCATGCTTGGAGGAGCTCAGCTTTCCACTGTGGTATAACACCTTCAATGGGGCCTTCCTTTCCAGCCCCGGCCCACTGAGATGGGAGTCAGCAATTCGCAGGTATTTCCTGAGGGCCCCTCTCACAGTTCCCTCTCAACGTGTGCATTCATGGCCAGGTCATTTATCCTGCCTGCCACATTGGACTGATGAAAATGTTATTTTGACTTATGGCTTGAGCACTTCCTCAGAAAGTTGGGGACCCCAAGTGAGTCCCACTCCTAACTTTCTTCATGGAAAGGCTTTCATTGTTTATAGTCTGTGAATTTTGGATAGCAGCCAATGCTGAAGTCAAGAGGAAGGTTTTCTCTGTGGGATTTTGCCTGAATCCACCACTATGATAAATATGTGATTTTGTTTTCAATGTATTTGACTTTATGCAATAAATGCTTTCTTTGTTTGAGAGGACTTCTGTGTAGTTTTCAAGTTCATACATCGTCCTCTGCTGTTAATTGGCAGTCATGTTTTCATTTAATTACTATGAGATTAATGTAACCTCTTTTATTGTTATTTTTTATATCATTATTGTTCAGATTATTACAGATGTTCCTCTTTTTTCCCCCTAGCTCTCCTCTACCCCAGTTCCCACCCCACCTCAGACCTTCCCGCCCCCCCGCCCACTGACCTTGGCCATAGGTGTAAGCCTTTTGTCCAATCTCTTCCCGCACCCCCCATAACACCTTCCCCTGAGAATTGTC
Organism: Eptesicus fuscus; assembly: GCF_027574615.1. NCBI lineage: Eukaryota > Metazoa > Chordata > Mammalia > Chiroptera > Vespertilionidae > Eptesicus > Eptesicus fuscus. The sequence continues at coordinate 93,919,710 of NC_072473.1, forward strand.
AGTCTTCTCCCTTTAAATGCCCCTGATTCTATTACATTCACAGTCTGTTCTGTTCATCAGGTTTTCTGTTCATTTGATTTTTAGGTTCACTTGTTGATAGATATGTATTTGTTGTCACTTTGTTGTTCATAATTTTTTATCTTCATCTTTTTCTTCTTCTTCCTCTTCTTATAGAATACCCTTCACCATTTCATATAATACTGGTTTGGTGGTGATGAACTCCTTTAGCTTTTTCTTGTCTATGAAGCTCTTTTTTATTGATTTAAATTCTTTTTTGTTTAAAGTATTATGTATGTCTCCTTTTCCCCCATTGATCTCTCCCCAGGTGCTTCCACTCCCCAGCACATGCCTTCACCCCTCTACTGTCTATGTCCATTGGTTATGCTTATATGCATGCATACAAGTCCTTTGGTTAATCTCTTACCTCACCCCACCCCACCCCCTGCACCTTCCCTCATATGTTAGTCTGTTTGATGCTTCTATGCCTCTAGATCTATTTTTGTTCATCAGCTTATGTTGTCCACTATATTTCACAAATGAGTGAGATTATGTGATACCTATCTTTCTCCAACTGGCTTATTTCACTTAGAATAATGCTCTCCAGTTCCATCCATGCTATTGCAAATGGTAAGAGTTCCTTCTTTTTACAGCAGCATAGTAAGTATTCCATTGTGTAGATGTACCACTGTTTTTTAATCCACTCATTTGCTGATGGACACTTAGGCTGTTTCTAAATCTTAGCTATTGTAAATTGTGCTGCTATGAAGATAGGGGTGCATATATCCTTTCTGATTAGTGTTTCTAGTTTCTTGGGATATCGTCCTAGAAGTGGGATTACTGGGTCAAATGGAAGTTACATTTTTAATTTTTGAGGAAATTCCATACTGTTTTCCACAGTGGCTGCACCAGTTCTTTATCTGACCTTCAATTCTAAATGATAGCTTTGCTTGGTAGAATAATCTTGGTTGTAGGTTCTTGCTATTCATCACTTTATATATTTCTTGCCACTCCCTTCTGGCCTGCATAGTTTCTATTGAGAAATCAGCTGACAGTCATATGGGTACTCCCTTGTAGGTAAACAACTGTTTTTCTCTTGCTGCTTTTAAGATTCTCTCTTTGTCTTTTGCCCTTGGCATTTTAATTATGATGTGTCTTGGTGTGGTCCTCTTTGGATTCCTCTTGTTTAGGGTTTTCTGTGCTTCCTGGACTTGTAAGTCTATTTCTTTCACCAGGTAGGGGAAATTTTTTGTCATTATTTCTTCAAATAGGTTTTCAATATCTTGCTCTCTCTCTTCTTCTGGCACCCTCACAATTCAGATGTTGGTATGCTTGAAGTTGTCCCAGAGGCTCCTTACACTATCTTCATATTTTTGGATTCTTTTTGTTTTTGCTTTTCTGTTTGGGTGTTTTTTGCTTCTTTGTATTTCAAATCTTTGACTTGATTCTTGGAATCCTCTAGTCTGCTGTTGAATTTCTGTATATTACTCTTTATTTCAGTCAGTGTATGCTTAATTTCTGATTGGTCCTTTTTTATATACTTGAGGGTCTCACCAAGTTCCTTGGAGGTTTCTAGACGATTCTTGAGTAACCTTATAACCGTGGTTTTAAACTCTGTATCCAGTATTTTGCTTTCATCCATTTCTTTCATTTGTTACTTGTTTCTTTGTCTCTGCATTTTGGCTGCTCCCCTGTGTTTGTTTCTATGTATTGGGTAGCCGCTAAGTCTCCTTGAGTTGATAGAGTGGCCTTGTGTGGTAGGTGTCCTATAGGGCCCAGTGTCTCAGCCTCCCCATTCACCTGAGGTGGATTCTCTTGGTGCACCACTTTGTGGGCTGTTTGCACAGTCTTGTTGTAGTTAACTCTCGATTGCTGTTGGTATCACTGGGAGGAATTGACCTCCAGCCAATTGGCTGTGAGGACCAGCTGTGTCTACACTGGAAGATGTGTTGCGCAGGATAAACCCTTATGGGGCAGGACTTGCTTTAGTGGGGCTTTGGTGCTCACTGAGTCTACCCCTTTAGTGTGTCTCTTATGGATGTGAAGAGTTGTAATCCAGTATGGTCTCCCTCTGACCACTGGGTACACTGGCTCTGGGATCTCCAAGGAGGTGCAAGGTCAGCCACTGTCTGGGGCCGCCCAGCCGGAGCTACAGAGACATATGCAGATTCCTCCTCTTTGATTGGGGTTTGGAAGTGCCCAGATGAGGCCCATCTGTGAAGCAAGGCAGGCTGCTGCTGCCTGGCCTTGGGCCTTCTTTTGGAAGCTCTGGGGCTCTCTGACCCAGCTGCAGTTTGACAGGTTTTAGGTGGAGAAAGGACAGGCCATTCATATGCAAAAGCTGATGTGCACAGCTTGGGTGGGATTGTAAGTTGTGTGTGGGGGGGTTGGGTGGGCGGGGGCTCAGGGAATCACCAGGGCAGAGCAAACAGCAATGGCTGCCAGTCAGCCCTGAACCAGAGAGGTCCCCGGGTCTCCATGTCCTGCGCCTCTGTGCAGGAACAATGATTGCTGCGAACACCTCTGAGAGAAAGCTGCCCTCGTGTTCCTGTCCTGGTGCCAGACAGTCCAGTTTCTCTCCATATGTGTATGGGTCCCCCAGAGTCTCGCCCGAAACTGGAGTTCAGAGCAAGCAGGAGCTTGTATCTCCCCCCCCCCCCGCCCCAATTAAAAGAGCAGCACATCCACGTGCCATCACTTTCTGTGCCTCCGCACCTCTTACCAGTCTCAATGCGCTTTCTTCACCTCTCAAGTTGTGGAACTTCCACTCAGCCAGCCTTCCCACAGTTCTGGATGGTAGTTGTTCTGCCTTTTAGTTGTAATTTTGATGTGGTTGTGAAAGGCAGAAAGTATATTTACCTATGCCACCATCTTGGTTCTCTCCAATGTAACCTCTTTTAGATCCCTAATATATCACATGATAAAGAAAACCCAGATATTTTGGGATTGAGAAAAACTAGCCTTCCACCAGGTCCTAGTGCTAATTCCTGGAAGATGAGCCAATCATACAAAGATTTAGCAGTACAAAAAAGACAAACTTATCTGTGAAGTGAGGAATTGGTAGCAAATAATAAAATAAATATTTTACTCTGAGGATAGTTGTCTTTTTGGATTATAACTGAGAAAAGTGGTAAAATCTTTTCTGACAATCTTTAGGAATCATAGAAATGGTCATGCCTGGTATGGTTAAAGCATTGCATTGTTGTAACTTTAGGGGATGCAATAATGCCTAGGTACCTAGGTGCTATCTAGGGGTGATGGTTAGCGGTGGGTATGGTTTCTCAAGAACACATTTTTAGTTGGGTCACCACATTCTAGAATGGTGGTTTTTAAAAAACTTATTACTATTGGTTTATTATAAAGGTGCATCTCAGAAACAACCAAATGGAAGAGAAACATAGGAAAAGATTTTTGTGTGTATGGGCAAGAGTAGCATAGAGCTTCCATGCCCTCTTCAGGCACACCACCCTCCCAGCACCTCCATGAGTTCACCAACCATGAAGCTAGAAAAGTGATTTTTAACATATCCTAAAGGACCATGGAACACAGGTTAAAAAATCCAATTTTGCAGTCTTGTTCTGAATCTTGGACTGTGTCAGGGTGCCAGAAATGAGGATAGACTCATGCTAACTGAAATACTACATAGTGACTTAAAAAGCAAAAAAGTCAAAGAATTTAGAACAGGTCTTCCCTCTTTCCAGTAGCAAGAATGTTTTTATGTCTTCTCATATCTAGAGACCTGGGAAGCAGAATCATTCAGCCAAATATTGCTTGGAGGTGGGTGGCCTGTAGTGGACTTTTAAACTCCAGCACTGAGGGAACTCTATCTGTCCCTGTCTCAGAGCAAATATCATCTCCTTAGTGACCTAAGATCCAGGATTTTTCTCTCTATATAATGCTGTATATACACGACAACTCGTACTTCTTTGAATTTTGTTTCCCATGCTTGTCAGCACTCTTGGTTGACTCATTCTTTCTTTAGATTATACCTGTTTTTTGAAGCCCTGTAGCCTTGTCTGTCTCCTCCAATTACAGGAAGCACACATCTTAGCTTATACTCTATGTATATGAAGGGTCTGTGAAAACAAGGGATGGATCCAATCCCTGCCCTGGTTTTCACTGCTTCTGTCCTAGAAGCTCACAGGAAAACTGGAAGGAGCTTCTGGAAATCTGATGTGGTTTGTGGCTGTCATGTTTCCTTTGTGTCTGTCCCAGCTCTGCACTAAAGTTGCATTTGAGACAGGAGAGGACAGCATCCTTGTGTAGTCAGGGAGGTTGTAATTCACCCTTTGTCCAAAATGACTCGTTCAGAGAGTATAAACACATATTTTACTGCTGTTTGTTCATATTTCAGATCATACAGGATGGGGAAAAAGTATGTCTACAGTTGTGAGTATATGAAACATGGAGTTTATTCTTGTATTATTTAAAATTAATTATTGCATTACTTTTATACGAACAACAACTGTAAACCTACTTTTGCCCACTCTGTATTTCTAAGCACTCTCCATCTTTGCAATGTGCTCTATTGACATCCATATTTGAAGATCCAAGGTGGCTTACAGAATGGAATAGTTTAGTGCCAACTTAGGGGGAACCCATGGCCTATTAAAACATTGATATTTGGGCATTCTCTGTTATCCAAAAAATCCTCATTGACATGTAACCTAAGATGGTAGAAGTACACCTTCCTACCCAATATGAAGGCTTTGTTGGCCTTTTCTGAATGCTACTTGGGAAGGATTGTTTGGAATTGCAAAGGCACCTGGTATAATTTGTATAGCAGTGATGGAACCCCCAGGTCAGGCTTTTATTCAGCAGTAGGTGAGTAGGACATCTGGAAAGATAATAAGTATCTTAGAACAGTTATTACCTCCCTGTCAAAAGTTGGGCAGTTGAGCTGAGGCCAAATATTTATAACAATAAGAGGAAAATGTTGCAAACTAATGACTGGTCCCGGAGAGAAAGGAGTGTCAGTGGCACAGAGTACTTATCCCTTGGACACTGCCTTGTATTTTCATTCTTTAGACTAGACTCACACCTCATAAATCGGTCAGTCATTTCAAATAAAATTTGTTTGTGTTGGGCAAACCATTTCCAGAATTTTACATAAACTATCTGGCAAGTCAGTGAGGCAATGAAGACTGTATTCCACATTGAAATAAGGAGATAAAAATCAACTGATAATTTCTTTGCTACCTCTAATGCTGTATACATATTAAAAAGCTAGTGTCACATTTCCTTCAGTTTGGAGAATTTAAGTTTAATTTTCTCATTTGGGTTGCCATCTGGTGTGCTACTAACAGTCTCAGAAAGAAAGAGGCCATCTGTTAATACTTTTTCCAGGAAGCTTTTTATAGAGCACTGAAGTGGCAACTTTCAAAAACACATTGTAATGACTTACGCGATCTTGGGTAATAGGTACAAGTTAAGGCTGATATTTCATTTCTACTAACAGTACTTTCTTCCATTGAAGAGAAAACAATCAATATGGCATATTTGCATGGCAAAAACACTTATCTCTGATATGTGGGGAGCCGTAAGGTTAACAAGTTATTGGTCCTATAGTATTTCACAAAGAAAATTGTAAATACATACTAAGAAGTAATAATGATGATGATGTTGACAGTAATTTACTGAACACTTGCCATTTTCTAGCCACTGTGCCAAGTGCTTTATGTCCATTGTCTTATTTTCTCTTTACAATAACCCTGCAAAATTATTGCTGTATTTATGCAACCCACAGATGAAAAATAATAGGTTCTCAGAGATTGGACCAAGCCAGGACTTGAAAACAATTTTCTTTTCTCTTTTCGAACTCCATGCCTATGCTATTAATTATGAACTATTCTTTCTTACTGTTCTGTGAAAGTTAGAACAGTCTACTTTTGTAAGTAGCTGGATACTAGTAAATAAACTTTCTATTACTAGAAATAAAAGTTTAGATAGATTTGATTCAGGACAGTGAATGATCTGAATAACAGTATGAGTTAGCATGAGTTAGGTTTTTTTTAATATATATTTTATTGATTTTTCACAGAGAGGAAGAGAGAGGGATAGAGAGCTAGAAACATCGATGAGAGAGAAACATCGACCAGCTTCCTCCTGCACACCCCCTACTGGGGATGTGCCCACAACCAAGGCACATGCCCTTGACCGGAATCGAACCTGGGACCCTTGAGTCCGCAGGCTGACGCTCTATCCACTGAGCCAAACCGGTTTTGGCATGAGTTAGGTTTTGATATAATTATAAATAACCCCCAAATCTCAGTATGTTAGCACTAAAACATACTTATTGCCCATGCTACATGCCCAACAGTTTACCGGAACTATGCTCATTATGATCACTCACACTGCTGGAGCCTCCATCTATATGCTTCTATAATCACAGTGGCACCAGCCCCTCCTTATTTCCTTATACATTTAATTGGCCAAAGCAAAGACTTGGCTACCCTAAATGGGAAGATACAAGTTATATTCTCCAAATGTGTTGAGAAATTTCAATCCTAGCATGTGTGTGCCCAGAAGGAGAATAATAAGAATATTTAGAACTAGCTCTAGTTACCACCAAAGCAACTTTATAGCAGTTGATTGAAAACCGCCTGATTTTTGGCCCTTTGCATTTCTCAATTTGAGATTAAGATAAATAGTCCTAAAACATACCTTGGCATTGAATGGGCCATGGTATGTTTCCTTTTTCGTTTGTTTGTTCTGATGTCATTAAATGTTCTTTAAGGATCATACGTTGTCTGAATTGGCCCACTTTCTATCCAGTGTCTATCAGACTTCTCTTTGAATCTACATCCTATAAATGTCAGAGGATACTGCTATACACAAATCATCCCAGCATGTTTTTCATCCAATGGGCGTTTACTCCCAAGACGATTTCAAATTATATAATTGAATTTTCTTTTTTTGTTACTATCACAGTATTTCAGTATCAATTATGTTAGAAAATTTTTGCTTTTATAAGACTCCCACTATGTACTTTACTTTTGTATTTGAGGTAAGCCAATGGTGGAAATATTTATGTCATGACCAAGTTTAAAAGATGAATTGAAGAGCAGTTTGAACAAGTCTATTACTTAGGTGTCTCTTTGTGTTAATCTGGCCACAGGGGTGAAGTGTACACGGGGACTTTTTCTGTCCCTTGTTTTTGGACAGTGTGACTTTTAGAGGACTGGCAAACTAAACAGTAATATTTAAATATATATTTTTATTTTATGTTTTTCTTTTGCCCGGTTGGTGTGATTCAGTGGTTGAGCACTGACCCATGAACCAGGAGGTCATGGTTCAATTCCTGTCAGGGTATATGCCTGGGTTGCAATGTTTCTCTCTCATTGGTGTTTCTATCTCTGTCTCCCTCTTCCTTCCTCTCTAAAATCAATAAAAATATGTTTTAAAAATAAGTATATTCTCTTTAATAATAATAAAAAAACACACAAAACTTTGTACCCTTTTCCCAGTTTCCTCCTCCCCACAGCCTCTGGCAACCACTGTCTTACCCTCTGCTTCTATGAGTTTGACTATTTTAGATTCATCATTATAAATATGAACATGAAGTACTTGTCATACTGTGTCTGGCTTATTTCACTTAGCATAATGTTCTCCGGGTTCATCCATGTTGTTACAAATGGCAGATTTTTCTTATTTTTAAAGGCTGAATAATATTGCATTATATATCTCTATATCTCTATATATCACTGTTATGAACCAAAGGTCTGTATGCCCACAAAATTTAAATGTTGAAATCCCAAACCACCAATGTGATGTATTAGGAGGTGGTGCTTTTGGGAGATAATTGGGTCATGAGGGTGATACCCTCATGAATGAGACTAGTGCCCTTATAAACATGACCCCAGGGAGCTCTCTTGCTCTCTCTCTGTCATGTGAGGATATAAGGAGAAGTTGACTGTTTGAAACCTAGAAGAAGCCTCTCACTACTATCCAACCATTTTGGACTCTGATCTTGAATTCCCAGCCTCCAGAATAGTTGCTTATGCCACCCAGTCTATGGAACTCTGTCATAGCATCCCAAACTGACTAAGATAACCACATTTTCTTTATCCATTCATCCAGTGATGGACATTTAGCTTGCTTCCATGTCTTGGTTATTGTAAATAATGCTGCAATGAACACGGGAGTACAGATGTCTCTTTGAGATCCTAATTTCAATTCCTTTGTATATATACCTAGAAGTAGAAAGCTGGACCATATGGTAGTTCTATTTAATTTATTGAGGAAACTCCATAAATGCAAGTAGCTGCACCAACACTAATACAAGGGTTCCCTTTTCACATCTTTGAAAAAACCTTTTTTTATAATAGCCATCCTAACAGATGTGAGATGATAGCTCATTGTTGTTTTGACTTGCGTTTCCCTGATGATTAGTGATGCTCAACATACTAGTTAACTATTTGTATGTCTTTTTTGGAGAAATGCCTATATAAGTCTTCTGCCCAGTATTTTTTTAAGAGGGAAAGGGAGAGGGAGAGGGAGAGAGAGAGAGAGAGAGAGAGAGAGAGAGAGAGAGAGAGAGAGAGAGAGAGACCATCAATATGAGAGAGAAACACCTAAATACCGATTGGCTGCCTCCTGCATGGGCCCTGATCAGGGATTGAACTCACAGCCTAGGCATGTACCCTAACTGGGAATCAAACCCACAACCTTTTGGTGTATTACATGATGTTACCATCACCTGAACTACCCAACTAGAGCTCTGTGCCTAATTTTTAATCAAAATATTAGTTTGCTATTGAGTTTTAAGAGTTCCTTATATACTTGGATATTAACTCTTTATCTGATATATAGTTTGCAAATATTTTCTCCAACTCTGTAGATTGTCTTTTCATTTTGTTGATTGTTTTCCTTGCTGAGCAGAAGTTTTTTAGTTTGATCCCGCATATTTATTTTTGCTTTTGTTGCCTGTGCTTTTTGTGTCATAGCCAAGAGAACATTGCCAAAACCAATGTTAAGAAGCTCCTTCCCAGTTTTATTCTAGGAGTTTTTTGTCTCAGGTATTACATTTAAGTCTTTAATCCAATTTGAGTTTCCTGTATATGATGTAAGATATATGTCTAATTTCATTCTTTTGCATGTTGATATCCAGTATTCCCAGCACCACTTATTGAAGAAATGATTCTTTCCCTGTTGTGTTGGCACCCTGTGGAAGATGAGTTGATTGTATGTATATGTGTAGGTTTGTTTCTGGACTCTCTAATCTGTTTCATTGGTTTATATATTTGTTCTAATGTCAGTTATCATACTGTACCTTATAATATATTATGAAAGTAAGAAGTGTGATGCCTCCAGCTTTGTTCTTATTGCTCAAAATCGTTTTGTCAATGTGGAGTTTTTGTGGTTTCAATACTGAATTATAGGATTGTTTATTTCTATTTCTGTAAAAAAAAAATACCATTGGAATTTATATGCAGATTGCATTGACTCTGTATACTGCTTTGGGTAGTATGGAAATTTTAACAATATTAATTCTTTTAATTCATGAACATGAGCCATCTTCCATTTATTTGTGTCTGCTTTAATTTCTGTCATCAGTGTTTTATAATTTTCAGTGTATAAGTATCTCACCCCTATGTTTAAATGTATTCCAAAGTATTTTATTCTTTTTTATTTTAAAACTAATATATACCCATTGCTGAAATTTAGGAAAATTTAGCCAAAGTGATAAACAGGAAAAATCACTAATAATTACTACTGATTTAATAAAAATAATCATTTTTAACATTTGCAAAACAACTTTTAGGCGTTTCTTTTGTATGCTCTGCATACCCTCTATACTCTCCCCCTCCTAACATATAAGACCCTTTTGATGTGCTATAGTAGTAACCTATAATATTTCTTCAAAGGACTTGAAATTCATAGTTATATGTTTATTTGTTTATTTATATATTGAATACATATGCTGCACCAGAGTGTAAATGCTATGAGGACAGGTTTGTGTTCTTGTTCACTACTGTGTGCCCAGAACCTACTAGTTAGTGCTTGTCACATAATCGTTGCTTCATAAATATTAATGAAATGAATAAATTACATTTATCATTTAAAATAATATAATTGAGCCCTGGCTGGTTTGGCTCAGTGGATAGAGCATCAGCCTGCGGACTGAAGGGTCCCAGGTTCGATTCCAGTCAAGGGCATGTGCCTGGGTTGCGGGCTTGATCCCTATTAGGGGACGTGCAGGAGGCAACCAATCAATGATTCTCTCTCATCATTGATGTTTCTAGCTCTCTTTCCCTCTCCCTTCCTCTCTGAAATCAATAAAGAAAAAAAATTAAAAAAAGAAAAAATAAATAAAATAAAATAATTGAATTTTATTTTATTAAAATATCACTTATTTCAATTTCAAGTATCTTTTTAAATTTTTTGCTTTTATCATATTCCCAATATATTCAAATCATACTTTCTTGTTACATTTGAAGATTATATTTTAGTACTATTTTATAGCATGATTTTAATTACTTTACCTTGTATTTTACTTAACAATGTATTGTATTTCAGAAGTATTTTTTATAATTCTGACATTTTTGTCAAATAATTTTTGGTGGCTGTGTGGTATATTATCTTACAGATAAATGGACCAGGATTTATTGAATCATTTCCTTAGCATTGTTTACTTATACTGTTTTCAATATTTCACTTCCATAAGTGCCACTGTATATCATACATACTTTCTTGGAAACACTTCTGTTTTTTGTTGTTTTTTTAAAAAAAATTTATTTTATTGTTTATAGTATTACACATAGTAGTACATACATCTCCTTTTTCCCCCCATTGACCTTCCCCCAGCCTCCCCTAATCCCTGTCACATGCCCTCATCCCACCCCCCAGTGTCTAGTGTCCATTGGTTGTGCTTATATGCATGCATACAAGTCCTTCAGTTGATCTCTTTCCCGCCTCCCTAATACTCCCCAACCTTCCTGCTGTAATTTGACAGTCTGTTCGATGCTTACTGCCTCTGTATCTATCTTTTTGTTCATCAGGTTATAACGTTCTTAATTTTCCATAAATGAGTGAGATCATATGGTATTTTTCTCTCATTGCCTGGTTTATTTCACTTAGCATAATGCTCTCCAGTTCTATCCATGCTGCTGCAAATGGTAAGAATTCCTTCTTTTTTATAGCAGCATAGTATGCAATTGTGTAGATGCACCATGGTTTTCTAATCCACTCATCTGCTGATGGACATTTAGTCTGTTTCCAAATCTTAGCTATGGTGAATTGTGCTGCTATGAACATAGGGGTGCATATATCCTTTCTGATTGGTGTTTCTAGTTTCTTGGGATATATTCCTAGAAGTGGGATTACTGGGTCAAATGGGAGTTCCATTTTTAGTTTTTTTGAGGAAACTCCATACTGTTCTCCACAGTGGCTGCACCAGTCTGCATTCCCACCAGATCTAATTTGTCAGATATAAGTATTGTTACCCAGCTTTTTTTTTTTCATTTCCATTCGCCTGAAAGACCTTTTTCCATTCCTTCACCATCAGTCTGTGTGCGTCTTTTATTCTAAGATGGGTTTCCTGTAGACAGCAGATATATGGGTCATGTTTTCTTATCCACTCAGTTATCCTATGTCTTTTGATTGGGGCATTTAATCCATTTACATATAAAGTTATTATTGATAGGTACTTGTTTGTTGCCATTTTTATTCTTTACCCCTGTGTTCCTTCTTAGCTTCCTATTTCTTTTTTTTTTACAGCAGACCCTTAAGCATTTCTTTCATTGCTGGTTTGGTGGTAATAAACTCCTTTAGTTCTTTTTTGTCTGTGAAGCTCCTGATTTCACCCTCAATTTTGATTGATAGCCTTGCTGGGTACAGTATTCTTGGATTCAGACCCTTCCTTCTCATGATGTTGTATATTTCATTTCATTCCCTTCTGGTCTGATGTGTTTCTGTTGAGAAATCAGTCGCTAGACTGAGGAGGGATCCTTTGTAGGTAACTTTCTGTCTCTCCCTAGCAGCCTTTAAGATTCTTACTTTGTCGTTGGTGTTTGCCAATTAAATTATAATGTGCCTTGTTGTTGGTCTTTTGGGGTTCATTTTGTTTGGGACTCAGTGAGCTTCTTGGATTTGTGTTAGTTTTTTCTTCCCTATATCAGGAAAGTTTTCTGTCATTATTTCTTCAAACAGGTTTTCTATTCCTTGCTCAGTTTCCTCTCCTTCTGGAACCCTTATTATGCGGATGTTGTTTTGTTTCATGTTGTCCCAAAGTTCTCTTAGTCTCTTCTCCTGCTTTTTATTTTATTTTTCTAGAAGCTTCTCTGTTTGGGTATTTTTTCCTACCTTGTCTTCTAGCTCACTGATGTGGTCCTCTGCTTCTTCTAGTCTACTCTTGATGCTTTCTATTGAGTTCTTTATAACAGCAATGTAATTTTTAATTTCTCTTTGGTTCTTCTTAATTTCCTCTTGGTTCTTACACATATTGTTGAATTTGTCTTCCATTCTTTTCATCCACCTTATGACCATTGCTCTGAATTAATTCTCTGTCTTATTGCTTACCTCCATTTCATTTACTTCCTTTTCTGGTGATGTCTGCTTTTCTTTCATATGTGGGCTGTTTCTTTGTCGCCCCATGATCTCTCTTCTCTGGGTGTCTGGTTATATAGTTCTCTCTCTCCTGCGTTGATTTAAATGCACAAAAATCTAACACAAGAAGGCACATTGCACAAGGCAGTGAACACAAATGTATGCACAATACTAATAATCCTAAATAAAGGTGACCATCAGAGAAAGATAATTAGGGGATAAGAAAGAAAGAAGAAGAGAGAGATAGAGAGAGAGAGAGAGAGAGAGAGAGAGAGAGAGAGAGAGAGAAAAGGAGTGCAAAAATGAAATTGGGGAAAGGAAAAAAAGCAAGAGAGAAAAGAAAGAGAATAAAAAAGAAGAGGGGAAAAACTATTTATATGGGGAGAATACTCCAATAGAACAGCCACTAATCCCAACAAATGCCAGCAACAAATAACTAGAGATGAACTCAAACTACAAACAACAAACTAGTATCAAGTGAGGCGTGGGAAAACAGAAGCAAAACAAACAAAAATAAAAAGGAAAAGTGAAACAATCTCACAAACAAGCATAAAAAAACAATATAATCAACAATCAAGCAAACAACAACAAAAGGACAGAGAGGGAAAAAAATTGGATAGTGAAGAGAGAGAAGAGAGAGGTGTGTATGGACTTAGAGTAGGGGATTGAAAATTAGATATATAAGTAGGGTGAAATTTTAACAGGGGGTAAAAAGAAGGAATAGTAAAAATCTAAAGCAGGAATAGGGTAAGAGAAACAGGACAACAAAAGAGGAAAAGTGAGGAAGAGAGTGTTGGCATAAAGGTAAAGTTGAGATAGAGTAAAATGATGCTAAAGGAAAGATGAAAATAGAATGTCGAACTCGGATCCCAAAATAAAATGAAGAGAAAATAAAATGACACTTAAAAGAAAGGTAAAATAATAGTAGTAATAACACTGATTAATAATAAAAAATGTAATAATTAAAAAGGTAAAGTCAAGTGAGGAAAAAAGAAAAAAAAATTAGTTTCTTAAGTAAAAGATGAAAAAAATAAAAATGTGCACTAGTGAAGGTCATTCACTTCCTCTACTGTTCTGTTTGGCACACCTGTTTCCTAGTCAGGATAGTATTGAAGATCCCTGCATTTCCCTGTTCTTCAGTGTTGTAGGCCACAGTCCTGATTTTCAATCTAGGCAGTACATCTTTATTTCTTATACTCCTTTATTTGTGTTTACACAAGAGTCAATTTGTGATTCAACCCCTGGGTGGCAGTGTTTCTTGATTGACCTCCGGGTCTATAGGTCCTCTCTAGCTAGTGTTTAGAATTTGTTTTCCCTGTGGCACTTAATACCAGTTTGGGGGAATGGGCTGCCCCAGAGCTGGTTCTCTGATGGTTATTTCCCGCTCTGATCCCCAGGTTCCACACACACAAAAAAAACTTTTCCCTGCAGTCTCTTAGAGTGTCCCCAATTGGGTGATCCTATGTATTGGGGTTAGTAATCAAAAGCAAGGATTTGAAGAGGGGGAAAAAAGAGAGATAAAAGAGCCAGAGTAAGTGCACAAACTCCAGCGCTGCAGCGCAAGTCTGTGCAGTCTTTTTTCCCCTTGGTTCTAAGCAATTGACACACTCTTAAAATGTTTAGGCTTCCCTTTTGCGCTCAGTTCAGCTATGGGTTGCTTTTTAGAGCAACCCTTCTGTTATCAGCCCTGAGGATCCCCTTCCACATTTGTGGATCATGCCAGCCCCAATGGCCCCGGACTTTACTGGGCAGAGACTTCCCCGGATCCTCCAGCTCCCCCTGTGCGCATTTCTCTCTCCTGCCTGGACCACAGACCTCACCTTATCCCAGGTGAAATCTGACCTTTCTGTGAGAGGGTGCAGAGCTCCTCCGAATCCATGTGCTCACGCAGCTTGGGTTACCTGTGTTCCCGAGTTCACAGCTGTTCGCTGGGTGCTGTTGTTGTAAATTCCTGGGATTTTCAGGCTTTAGACAACATCCAATCTCTCATTCAAGATGGTGCAGTCTCCACTGTCAGAGCCAGTCTCCACTGTTAGAGCCAGTCTCTGGAGGGATCCCAGCAGCAGTGGAGGCTGCCCGGTCAGGGGAACCCCGTCCGGCAATCCCCCACAGTCCCCCGGAGTATAGCTGTCCCTTAACTCACAAACAAACACTCCCCGTGTGACCACACAGTCTCCCTTTGTTCTCTCACACTCTATTTTGCAGTCTGCCTTCCTGTCGGCAGCCATCTTCCATCCACAGGAACACTTCTGATATATCCTTGGGATAATTGGAATTTCTAGATCAAAGTGAATGCATTTCATTAAGGCTTTTATAATATTATAAAATTGCAATTCAGAAAAGTTATACTAATTTATATCCTCATCCACAATACATTATGGGAGTGTCTGCATATTTACCAACCTCACATATTCCTTTTGTTTTTTGCTGAATTTATATATGAAAATATTATTTCATTTTCATTTATTTGTTTATGAATGAAGTCATGCATCCTTTCTCTCATTTTCTTCTTCCATTCTTCCCTCCTTCATTCACTCCTTTCTTCTCTTTCTCTCCCCACCCCCATCCTTTTGTAGTTTGTAGGTTTTCTTTCATTACTACCCTATCTCTGTCTCTTGCCATTTTTTTTTTCCTGTTGGGGTCATTTTTCCTCATTTGTAAGAGCTCTTTACATACTAAGGGTATTGACTCTTGTCTTCACATATATTAGAGGTTTTTTTTCAGATTTATCACTTTTTAATTTTTATTTATGGTCTTCTTGAAATAAATAAAAACTTTTATGTAGTCAAAACTAGCAGTCTTTTTCTTTATAGTTTCTACCTCTTAACGGCAAAATGGCACCAAGTAGTACTGACTGAGCTGGACATTAGTTCTGCATCCTTGGTTCTTGAGTTTGGCAAAGAAAACAATTCAGAACCAAGGAACTCAAAACAAAAGAGAAAGTTTACTTAGAATGTCACAGATATAGAAGAAGTGAGCCATAGAAAAAGTGGGCTCAGGAAACAAGTTAAAATGGAAAAAGAATGGCCCTTGGAACTTAAGCAAAAAAAGCAAGGATTTATGAACCTGGGGAAAGTAGAGAGGAAAGGCTTGGGCATTTTCCAGAGAGAGCATGCCTGAGAAGGGGTAGAAAAAAGGCATGGGAATAAGAAAGAGAGAGAGAGAGAGAGAGAGAGAGAGAGAGAGAGAGAGAGCGAGCCTGAGAAAGGATTGAGGAAAGTTATGGGTGTGCTCAAGAGAGGAGGAAAGAGAGGGAACTCACTGGGTCCTTCGTGTTTTGTCTGGAGTTCTCAGGGGAGGATCTCAGTAGAATATTCAACAGTTTTCCAGGTGTATCTCCTCAGTGTCATGGTCTCTACTGATTGGTAGGTATCAGAGCAGGGTATCATTAGTCATCGGAGCTGGTCCTAAAGTCAGCAATGGCATAACCCCACCTGGCCTTGCTGCTTTTTGGGGCCTGGAGTTGAAACATGACTGAGGCCTAGATGTCATCTCTAGTTTGACCAAAACTCTGCCTCTGTAGTCAACAGACACAAGGTTTTGCTCCTAAGATTATTTTATGTGGGTTAGAACCTCATAGTCCTAAGAGTGCAATGCTTAAGTGAGTGATCTTGCAAAGGCTTGTATGGGAGTCATATGAGGCTATTCTCAAGCCCCCTTGTTCCTCCTCTAAAGGGATCTGCCACATGACTAGTGACATGCTAGAGGGGAAGGGTCAGTGGAGGGTCTGAGTTGCATGAACAGTGATATGAAAAGTCAGAGCGTCAAAACCGCATAACCAGCAATATACTAGGGGAGAAAAGGTCACCCTGGGGGTGGGGTACCACCCTAGTTTTGCTGATAGCTAGGTACCTGGGGCTGTCCACCCTGATGACCCTCAGTACCTGGCCTATGGTTCCGACTCTGCTCATGCCTGTCTAACTGCCTACCACTGTGCTTAAAGAATTATTCCTTCTCCTAAGTTTAAATATCCACCTTAATGCTGTCTGTCTAGCTTACTTTCCCCCAGTGATTAAAAAGTCCACATTTCACTATTTAATTCATAGGGTATTTATAATAATGTACAGGAGGAAAACTAATTTACCCTCTACCTATCTAGTCTAGGTTCTTGGTTGGGACCACCCTGTAATAAAAGACAAATTAGCAGAAAAACATTTTAATTATGTTCCTCAGCGCATATGGGAGCCCCACAGAGATACTAGACTAAAAATGTGACAATACCATTGAGTTTTATCCTGTATAATAAAAGGGATGGAGGCCTGGAGCTTCAAAGGGCAGGGAGGCAATTCACAGCAAGGTGAGAAGAGGAAATGTTTGGTAAACAAATATTTGCCCTGCTATGCAGATAAGTCTTTTGCATGAAAAAGTGATCTCTGGTAATAGCTCTCTTTCTGGTACAGATCTCTTTTCTAATGTAAATCCCCCTTATAAAAGAGTAAACTCTATTTTCAGAGCTTCTGTGTCTGCAATTTCTCAAAATAATTAGCTCAAAATAGTCTTTATGACAAAGAGACGTATTTTGGGATGGCACATTCTGTTACTCTTCAATGGCATAGTCACTTTATTTTATCCCCAAATTTAACCAATTGTACCAGTCTGTCCAAACTGCTTACTAGCTTGAATTTCAAATCCCTCTTTCTAAAATAGAAGTTTATTCCTAGTATTCTAAAGGTTTTATTTGTGAATGGGATTAATGGGGGGAGAGGGTTATAATCTGATAGATAGAGCACCTGAATTAATCTGAAAAATAATCATATTATTTTAAATCTTAGAATGCATATACTTATGTGAATAGGGAGTTAAGTTTCTCATATGTGAATAGGAGGTTAAGTTTTTCTTATGTTTTCTTTTCAAGGCCTGTGTGAAGCCATTAAGAAGATGACTTAGCTGTGAATCCAGCAAGCAGAACCGATAAGCATGGTCAGACCTACCCACCAGGAGCCAAAACATCATCTCATCAACATCATCTCATCACCTGATAGTTAAGGACAATAGCTGACATCTGCAGGCTTCCAGGACTGCACATAGCTGTATTCCATTCCAAGCCTCACCCTAACCCCTTCCCCTTTATAATCCTGTCCTCTGCACCGTGCTCAAAGACAGGATTTGAATGCTTGTAAGCACCCTGTCTTCTTGATTGGTTAACCTTCTCAATAAACGCCTTATATGATACAACCCTGCCTTCATTATTGGACACAACGACAGGTAGCCTGAGCCAACCCTGGGATTTCCCAGTAACAGGATTTTCTTTTAAAATTGTATTTTCTAACTTGTTATTGCTGACATATAGAATACTATACATTTTATACATTTATTCTGTAACCACCTAACTGAATTTTCTTAGTAGTTTTTCAGTTGATTCTCTTGCATTCCTAAATAGAATGTAATAACATCTAGAAATATATTTTTTCTTCTACTTCCTAAAATTACCTTTACATTTCTTGCTTTGGTATGCATGTATCTATGAATAATTATACAAAATTGGGATCATGCATAACATAACATTTACATATATAGCTCCATGTAACATAGTGTGAGCATTACCTCATTGACACCCTTTCTATATATATAAAATAGAGAAATATGCAAATTAGGCCAGGACGCCATAACGGGTCACGACCACACAGGAGGAGGTTGCGCATGCTGGTGAGGCCCTTAGTGGACATGGACAGAAACAAGGGGGCTGGCCCGCAGCCTCCATGGCCAAGTCCAGGCCGGGAGAAAAGAGGGCGAGCCTACTTGCAGCCTCCTTGGCCGATCACTGGCCCTGAGAGGCAAGGGTGGGGGGAGGGGCAGGGATGGGCCGCCCACAGCCTCCCGGGCCGATCACATGCCCGGAGTAAAAGGTTGACAGCAAGTCCTTTCAGTATAATTGGGGCATTAGAGGCCCACAGAATGATCATTTCCTTTTCTATGAAACATAACTCTGACACACTATTTACAATTAAATAAGTTCCATATATTTTGACATTTTACAGCCCTGGAAAGTTACATATAATGATCAGCAAAGTGGGAAGATGAAAATAATTTTTAGGCTTTTAAAGATGTAACTAATTTCTATCTAGAAGACACACCAATTCAAAAAGTGATGGTTTTATTGTCCTATGGGACATTAGCCAGATTGTATCTAATTTAGCAGTTTTACTTCAGACTTTCATCTTTGTCAATCTCATTTGAACAGCATTATCATCTTGCCAGTCCCTTCACTGAGTTAAACAGAACTTTTGCATCTGCTATTATGTATTTGAATAAGAATTATGTATTTAACACATGCAAAATTTTGTTTTGACACAATAAAACAAAAGATCATTTGATTCTTCCCTGGAACACGGAAAAGCACAAACTTGAATCATTGATGTGGCTTAGGCTATTTTTCCAAATATTGTTAATAAAATTAATGTAGGGATCTTCACAGAGCCAAGAATTCTCTCTTTCAGGCCTACATATTCAGCATGTCCAAGGAGGAGGCCTGTTATTCTGTGTTTTGTTTTTAATATTCACCAGAGGATATTTTTTCACTGCTTTTTAGAGAGTGGACCGGAGGGAGAGGGAGAGGGGGAGGGGGAGGGAGAGGGAGAGGGCCTGCTTGCAGCCAAGGGCAGGCCCTTGCTAGCAGTCCTGCCTCTGTGTATGAGCTGCGAGGAAACACCTTTTCTGACTGCTCATTGGCTAAGCCTCTTGTACGCTATTTGGAGTGTCCTTGATAACTTGCCTAATAAGAATCCAAGAAGGTGATCTAGGGTTTTTCCACCTCACTCCTGGAGGTAAAAACTGAAGGTCTGCTGCTGGAGGGGCTAAGAAATGTCATATCCTGCCCTAGCCAGTTTGGCCCAGTGGATAGAACCTCGGCCTGCTGACCGCAGGGTCCGGGTTCGATTCTGGTCAAGGGCATGTACCTAGGTTGCAGGCTCCTCCCTGGCTGGCGTCCAGGTCAAGGCTCATGCAGGAGGCAGCCAATCACAGTGTCCCTCTCACATTGATGTTTCTCTCTGTCTTTCCCTCTCTCTTCCACGCTCTCTAAAAATCAATGGAAATATATCCTCAGGTGAGGATAAAAAAAAAAAGAAAAAAAAGAAAGAAATGTCATATCCTATGAAAGAGACATCTTAAAAATGCCTAAAGAAAGTTGTCATTTTTTCGTGGTGAAGGGACTAGAATCCATGTTGATGAAAACACCTTGGCGGTGGGGTGATGGGGGTGGGGCCTTCCCCTGATCAGCCAGATTGCCTCCTGCAGAGGGAGGCCTACTGATGGTTTAGGTCCGCAGGAAGTGGGCCTAAGCTGTCAGTAGGACATCCCATGAGGGCTCCCGGACTGTGAGAGGGAGCAGGGTGGGCTGAGGGACCACCCCAGTGCACGAATTTCATGCACTGGGCCTCTAGTTACTTTAAGCAAACTGTAAGTTTGCCTGGCCAGTGTTGCTCAGTGGTTGAGCATTGACCTATGAACCAGGAGGTCATAGAACATGGTCAGGGAACATGCCTTAGTTTAGGGCTTGATCCCCAGTAGGGGGTGTGCAGGAGATAGCCAATCCATGATTCTTTCACATCATTAATGTTTCTATCTCTTTCTCCCTCTCTCTTACTCTTTATGAAATCAATAAAAAATATTTAAAAAAATAAAACTGTAAGTTTAATATTTGCACAAAATTCCCTTGTATGAGATATACTATAATTTTTAGAACAGGTTTCTTTAAATTTACTTACTTAACTTTTAATTTTGCAATACTAGTAAATTCAGATACACAAAAATTTGCAAAATAGTACAAAGATTTACAATATACCCTTCATCCAGCTTTCTAAAATCTTATATCTTAACTAGAGGCCTGGTGCACAAAATTCGTGCATGGGGTGGGGGGGAGTGTCCCTCAGCCCAGCCTGCACCCTCTCCAATCTGGGACCCAATTCAGGACTGCTGGCTCCCAACTGCTCACCTGCCTGCCTTCCTGATTGCCCCTAACCGCTTCTGCCTGCCAGCCTGATCACCCCTTAACCACTCCCCTGCCAGCCTGATAGATGCCTAACTGCTCCCTTGCCAGCCTGTTTACCCCTAACTGCCCTCCCCTGCAGGCATGGTCCTCCCAACTGCTCTCCCTTGCAGGCCTGGGTCCCCCCAATTGCCCTTTTCTTCAGGCCCGGTCACCCCCCAACTTCCCTCCTCTGCCGGCCTGGTCACCCCTAACTGCCCTCCCCTGCTGGCCTGATCACCCACAACTGCCCTCCCTTGCAGGCCTGGTCCCTCTCAACTGCCCTCCCCTGCTGGTCATCTTGTGGCAGCCAACTTATGTCTACATGGGGGCAGGATCTTTGACCACATGGGGGCAGCCATCTTGTGTGTTGGAGTGATGGTAAATTTGCATATTACTCTTTTATTAGATCGGATAGTCATAGTAAAAGCATCAAAACCAGAAAATTAGCATTGATGCAATACTATTAGCCAGTCTACAGACCTTAAACAGATTTTATGAATTGTTCATAATGTCTCTATTTTTCAATCCAAAAACACACATGACATGCAGTTGTCATGTCTCTTTCATCTTCTGTGATCTAGGATAGTTCCCTAGAATTTTTTTATTGATTCTGAAGAGAATTGGCCACTTATTTTGTAGAATGCTGTTCAACTTGAGTTTGTCTGAGGTTTCCTTGATTAAATTCAGATTTTGCATTTTTTGGCAAGAATACCCCAGAAGTGATGCTATGCTCTTTTTAGCACATCATATCAGGAGGTATATGATGTTGATATGTCCCAATACTGATTATTTTAACTTTGATCATTGTTTATAAGGTTTCTTCACTGTAAAGTTACTATTTTCCTTTCAGTAATTATAAATATTTTGCGGTAAGATATTTTGATATTATGTAAATATTTTTTCTCATGATACTTTTATCCACTGATTTTAATATCCACTGATGTTTTTTCTTAAATCATAGTGGTATTTGTGAAATGGTGTTTTTGTATGTCCATCATTCCTTGTCTATTTATGAATTAAAAGAGTTTTCCTTTCTCCCTCATTTATTTATTCAATCATGTATTTTTAAATTTTGTTTTATTTTTTATTATCTTCACCTGAGCATATTTTTTATTTTTTCATTGATTTTTAGAGAGAGTGGAAGGGAGTGAGGAGAAAGGGAGAGAGGGAAGGAGACAGGGAGAGAGAGAGAGAAAGAGAGAGAGAGAGAGAGAGAGAGAGAGAGAGAGAGAGAGCCTCCTGTACCTGTGCAGTCCAACCAGGGCCAGGGATCAAACCTGCAAGTCAGGTACATTTGTGCCCTTGATTGGTAATTGAACCCTCCACCCTTAGGTGTGCAGGCTGATGCTCTATCCACTGAGCCATGCCGGTCAAGGCCAGTATGGACTCAGGTATATATACTTTATACTTTGGGTTATACTCCAATACTATTTTATTTATTTTGTTGGTGAAATTGTTCCAACTTTAACCATTGAGTGATCTTAAAGGTTGGCTCCTGAATGCCTTTGACATGCCCCATTCTTTTATTCTTTGAGTATTTCATGCTTTCTGGTATTACAAGATGCTTCAGGCTTATTTTGATATGTTTTTATTAATTTTTAGAGAGAGTAAGGGAGAGGGATAGAAAGTTAGAGAAATTGATGAGAGAGAAACATCATCAATCAGCTGCCTTCTGCATGCCCCTATTGGGGATCGAGCCCACAACCCAAGCATGTGCCCTGAATAGGAATTGAACCAGTGACCTCTTGGTTCCTGGGTTGATGCTCAACCACTGAGCCACATGGCTGGGCTCAAGGCTCATTTTGTGAATTTGCTGCCCTAGTTCTTTTCTTCAAGGAGAATTGTATTTAGAAATCAAAATCTGGGTACTAGGTGTGTTCATTGATACTGGGGTTGTTGCTTCTAGGGCCTTTCATTGGATAGAGCTGGGAAGTATATGTCTGTATATGTTTGTATGTACACATATATATGCAAATACATATTGTATGTCCTGCTAAGGAAATGTCTTTATCATCAAACTTTATTAAGAATAGTTATTATGAATTCATGTGGATTTTAGCATATGCCCTACTGACATCTATCAAGATGGTCATTTAGCTTTGATTCTGATGTGATGAATACTATTCTTACATTTTCTAATAATCAAGCATCTGTCTGTGCCTAAAATAAAACCTGCCTAGTCATAGTAAATTAGTCTTACTATAATATTCTAATATATATTTTTCAGGAATTAATTTGCCAATATTTTATTTAGAATTTATGCTTTTATATTCACAAACTAGTGGCCTGGTGCATGAAATTCATGCATGGTGGGCGGGGGCCCCTCAGCTGGCCTGCACCCTCTCCAATCTGGGACCCCTCAGGGGATGTCCAACTGATGGTCAGGCCTAAACCACAGGGATCGGGCCTAAACCATCAATTGGACATCCCTCTCGCAACCCAGGACTGCTGGCTCCTAACCGCTCATCTGCCTGCCTGCCTGATCACCCCTAACCACTCTGCCTGCCAGCCTGCTCGCCCCCACCTGCCCCCCTGCCAGCCTGAGCGCCCCCCCTGATGGCCTGTTTGCCCCCAACTCCCCCCCCCCTGCTGGCCTGATCACCCCCAACTGCCCTCCACTACTGGCCTGCTTGTCCCCAACTTCTCCCTGCTGGCCTGCTCACCCCCAACTGGCCCCCTTGTCTGCCTGATCACCCCCCAAAAACCCCTGCTGGCCTGCTTGCCCCCCCATGCTGGCCTGCTCACCCCTAACTGCCCCCCACTGCTGGCCTGCTCACCCCCAACTGCCCCCCCCCCCCCGCCGGCCTGATCACGCCCAACTGCCCTCCCCTCCTGGCCTGATTGCCCCTAACCACTTCTGCCTCGATCCCACCACCATGGCTTTGTTCGGAAGGACATCCAGAAGGTCTCCCGGAAGGTCTCCCAGTCTAATAAGCATATTACCCTTTTATTAGTATAGATTAGATAAGTTTTTAGTCCTCATTTTGTATGATTTTTTTAGGTTTGTATATCAAAGTTAAAGTTGTCATATTACTTTCCCATGCTAGTGTAACAGGTTGTCACAAATTGGGTGGCTTAAAACAACAAATTTATTTTCTCATAGTTCAGAAAGCCAGAATTCTGAAATGAAGGTGTAGGCATGGTTGGTTCCTTCTGGAGGCTCTGAGAGAGAATCTGTTCTGTGCTTCTCTTCTAGCTTATGGTAGCTGTCAGCAATATTTAGCACTCCTTGACTTTTACTAGTAGGTGCATCATTTCAAGCTCTACCTCATCTTCACATGGCTTTCCCCCTATGTGTTTTTATGTGTCCCCTCCCCTACTTATAAGGATATGTTATTGGATGTAAGACTCACCCTAAATCTAGAATGATTCCATCTTGTGATCCTTAGCTAATTACAACTGCAGAGACTCTATTTCCAAATAAAGTCACTCTGGTTCCAGGTGGACATGAATTTTAGGAGGGGGGGTGTCTATTCAACCCACTACAGTGGCTCAGTAAAATTAAGTGGATAAAACTTTTACTTAATTTATTATCACTTGGAACCAGAGTGTCCTTTTAATCATGGTAGACAAAACCTGAATGTGTGGTCTTTATACACTACATTTCTCACTTTAAATCATTGATTCTTGTAGTTAACATATTCTAATCTTAGGTATTCCTTTATTAAGGGCTTGATCGCCCTTAACCACCTCAACTATCTTTATAGTTTTTCCCTTGGTTAATTGTATTTTCTCACATATAAACTATAAATCACATGTAATAATATAGTTCAAAAGTGTTTACATGTTAATCTATGCATCAAGGTATGTGTGTGATATAGATAGATAAGGTTATAAATATTGGCCTCCAGCAATAAGCTGACATGTGGTGTGCAGTACTAACTATATTAGTTGGTTTATGTTCATTATTGCTTCATGCATACTACATAAATATCACTCTTACTTTTTAGATCAGAGTTTCTTTTTATTCCTTGTTAGTTTAAAATGGCTAATCAGAAACTCTCATTTTTTAAGGACTTACTTTTCTCAGAGCAGTTTTAGGTTCACAGTAAAATTGAGAGGAAGATACAGAGTCCACCCTTATTTTTTATTTGAAAAACAATCATGCATTTGTGATGATTTTAATAGGGATTAAACTACTCTAATAAGTTCTCATCATATTATAGAGCTTCTATTTTCACCATATGCTATGGAAAGGTGGGTTCAACTTTCATTTCTGACTATCCCTGGTAGGGTCATTCAAACACATGAAATGAGTTGAATTTTAATGGGCATAGAATATGCCAGAACTGGGGAATGACCTGAGGAATGTCAAGAAGATCAAAGAGTAGGGGTTTGGCAAGCTTATCGAGGAGCATGTGTGACAGACAGGAGGCAGAAGGGATAGAGGGATAGAATCAGTGGACAGACACTGATGTGTGGGGAGGCCATTCTTGAGAGTTTTCAGTAAGGGTGTGCAAGGCCCTGATTTCTCTGGCAGAGGCCACTTGAATGCCCCAAATATTTTCTGCCTTTAGTTTGATTTGTATCCAGCTTTGTCAGCAATTCGACTCTTGGAGGCTCATTGGGCCAAGAGGGATATGTAATCCAACCCCACTTAAACCACTGCAAACAGAAAAAGAACCAATTAAGATTGAGAAATTGAGTCATGTACTTCCTTTGAATATTCCCTCTCTACTTTTTATATAAATACTAGTGGCCTGGTGCACAAAATTCGTGCATGGGGGGGTGTCCCTCAGCCTGGCCTGCACCCTCTCCAATCTGGGACATCCCTCTCACAATCTGGGACCGCTGGCTCCTAACCGCTCACCTGCCTGCCTGCCTGATTGCCCCTAACCGCTTCTGCCTGCTAGCCTGATCATCCCTAACTGCTCCCCGCTGGCTTGATCGCCCTTAACCACCTCTGCCTTGGTCCCACACCCGGGACCCAGGATTCCCTCCTCCAGCTGGCCGTAGGCACCCAGGATCCTGGCTTCCCTCCCTCTGGCTGGCCATAGGCGCTGGTGCCAGGACTGCTGGCAGGCAGCTTTGCCATGGCCAACTTTGTCAGGAAGGATGTGTGGATGGTTGTCCAGAAGATGTCTGGTCCAATTAGCATATTACCCTTTTATTAGTATAGATCATGGTGTGTTTTTTTCTCACCATCATTAACCATAGTAACTGTTGCTTATGCATTAAAGTTCTATTCCTTCTAAGTCTAGAAGCACCCTCAGAATCCTTCTCACCATTCATATTAAGTCTGATGCTTAGTTGATCATAATTAATACCTGAGGTGAAGCCTCTTATTGCAGATGTATCCCAGAATGTATGGCATCCTCTCTGCTTTATGATCCAGCTAATAATACATTGCTTCAATCATGTTGATTGAGGTCATCTTCCCCTTTCAGTTTCTAGTAGTAGATTACCATCTATTGCCTACGAAGCAAAATTGACTATCTTCATGTAAATCGCAAAATAAGATATTTTTCTCATCAATAAAATTTCATTCTTTCAGCATGAGTAGAGTAATTTTGTCAACAATGTATTGAGGTAGTAACAGTTTATAACAAATTGAGTGAATTATTGTTTCAGGTACTGTGCTGTGTCATACACAGATTTCATTTTATCTTTGCAATAACTCTATACAGTAGGTCCTATAATTACACAGATGAGAACCCTGAAGTATAGAGAGATCAGGTAACTTGACCAGTGGAACCTAAAAGTGGCTGAGTCTCATTTCAAATCCATGAGCCATGCCCTTTAACCATTATACTCTACTCAGTATTGTGCTGGAGCTTGCTCTTGCTGGCTCACAAATTTTCAGGAATTTTGCCAGCTGGTTGTTAAACATGGTTATTGTTAAAAATTAAATTATATAATCTTAAAAGTGAATAAATTACATTAAAACCAAAGGTAATACGTACTCTAATTCATCACTCCTCAATTATTTACTACACTTTACTATTCTGACTCTTGACATTATTTATAATTTTGGGTCTTTCTGGTGGAATATAATAGTGTATTACTGCACATTTCTCCTCAGCTCTGCATTTAGTGGCATCACATTAGCTGCCGAAATCAGCCATGGAGGGAGAATTTATGCCACAGAAATTGGCTGATACTATAAATCAGGGTTTTGTTTTCTTTGATTAAACATTTACCAGCACAACGCTGACCACATTGGTGGCGGTGGTCTTGTCAGAATGTGTTATGTAGATAAAAATATATTTAAATAGACTTGATATAGATATTTTCAAAGATGGAAGAATTGTCCCTGTCAACTATTTTAGTTGATTCATATCTTCACTGATTGTCATCATTGTAAAGTTTTCAGTCCCCACATGGATTGCTGGATATAATATGTCTTCCCCTGTCCCTGTCCCCTCCCTTTCTACCTTTGTTACCTTAAGGACTCTAGTTTTCCATGTATATGTTTAAGTAGCAACCTTACCTGTTTAAAAATGTAAGCGTTTAACACTGCTCTTCCTGTTCCCTATCCTACAGATGAAAAGTGGAGTTGGGTTGGGGCAGCAGAGAGAAATTCAGAAGGGGAATATTGGAGTAATGACTGCAGTGGGAGAAGAGGGAACCTATCTCCCAGGCTGTAGGCACTGGCGCCCGGGGCCACAGGGCTGGTGGCTTCTCTGGCTGGCTGCTGCCTGGGACCTCAGGGCACATGGCTTCTCCATCTCCCAGGACGCAGCTAGCCTCAGGCATTGGCGCCTGCAGGTGGGCAGCTTCTCCGTCTCCCCGAGGACTCTGGGCGAGCTGCTTCTCCAGCTGGCTGCGGCCCAGGACCACAGGGCAGGCAGCTTCTTCATCTCCCGGGCCACAGCCAGCCTCAGGAACTGGCGCCCGGGACCACGGGGGCGGGTGGCTTCTCCAGCTGGCTGCAGCTTGGGACCTCGGAGCAGGCAGCTTCTCCGTATCCCAGGCCACAGCCAGCTGCAGGCGCTGGCGCCAGGGACCGCTGCCACGTGGCTTCACCTGGCTGGCTTTGTCAGGAAGGACGCCTGGATGGTTGTTTAGAAGGTTTCCCAGTCTAATTAGCATACTACTCTTTTATTAGTATAGATGTGTTAGATGCTCAATTTATGTTTTATGAGTAAATGCTTTTTAATTTCTTCCACAGTACCTAGCACTAAGCTGAGCACACAGTAATAACTGGCCACTATTTTCTTTAGCACCCTACTACCTGTTGGTTGTTTACCTGAGTTATCTCACTTAATCCTCAGAATAAAATCTCATGACACCAAATTCAGAAGCCACTGTAAAGATTAAGTGATATAGTCCCTATAAACCACTTATCATAGTGAGTAGCTATCATGAGACTGATTTTATAGATGAGGAAATGGAGGCCCCAAAAGGTTAAAACTTGCCCAAAGTCACACAGTTAGGAAATAACAGAACTAGGATTCTAGCTTGAGTTTATCAGGCATAAAGCCCATGCATTCCCCACTGTCCTATGCTAGAGGGAGATGGGTTGGCCAGTATGGAGACTCTTTAATGTGTACCCCTGGAACACATTAAGCTGGTTATTTGTCTGCACTATATTGTTAATTTGGTACTTGCTTAAAACTAATACAAATTATTATGGTAATGTTTTAAAGTTTTCAGAGAAAAGATTGTTTAAATTTGGCACAATGGAGCAAGCAGGGAGAAGAAAATACTTGGAGAAAAGTGGAGGCAGAGGCCTTCATTGTATTTCCCTGTGCCTGGTTTTCAAATCAGACATTCCAAAGTCTTCTAGCATGTGGTTTGGTGTGTCTATCTAGGCAGTGTTCCAGTGCTTGGAAAAAATACAAAAGCTTTTATTCATCATGAAAGAATTTTTTCATTCCCAGCTAAAGTAATTGCCAAGAATGAGATCTGTTACAGTCATTCCAAAGAAGAATGATTGCTTTTCTTTGCCTAATGCCACATAGTAGAATTCAGGACCAACTTGAGATGTCACAAAGACAGCAAGCAGCCTCCTATGTGGGTCAGCAATGCTGTGGTTTAAGAAAGTTTTCTCTGGGGAGTGTCCAGGATGCTTCAGCCACTATAAAGATTTCTGTGCTTTTGGACAGGGCCATAAGACTTTTTTTTCCAGGTGCAAAATCTGGAACCCCAGCTAGGAGAAGGGATTCATTCTATGATACACAACAAATTAGTGTCAGAACAAATACTTGAACCTGGATATTTTCACTTCTGTGGTTCAACTGAATGTAATAAAACCGAACTGAGGAATGTTGAAGGACATGACTAATCATATGTGCTAGATAAAGTGTCAGGGGAAACCATAGAAGGAACTGACAAAGAACTGTAAAGAACAAAATGTCAAACTAATCCTGATAATTATGAAAAACAGTACATCAGAGTAACTACTGTTAAGGTTACAGTAAACCTTGACAGTAGGTTTTGAATATCTACCACTTACTAAAAGTGGGATGATGTATAATAACTGCAGTTTTAATTCCATATAAATAGAGCTGAAAATTCACAACAGTGTTCGAACCACTTGCTAGCTCTCTGCCTGCATTCAGGATGCTGGTCTGCTCAGCAATAAAATCAGTTCATTCAGAACTTAGGAATTGGTGTGCTCCTTTGTGTCTCAATTTTTTTTCTTTTTCTCCAAAACTTCCAGGCCAGCTCATTGCACTGCAGATGCCCCTTTCACTTTTTGCCTATTTGCTGTAAAGGGCTCAACAGATTTTTTAGGCAATTAAGGAATTGTCCTATTGAAAGAAAACATAACTACTAGTAAATACACCTTTCTCCAACTTCCCCAATTTCTAGGCACCTTCAGGCCAGTCAGGTGTGAATTAGGAATAATATTCCTGTTTTACTTGGGTGCCTAGCTTTCCCTGCTGGATACTGAGCAGTTCTCCCAGACAAGAATTTTTGGATGTTGGGGAAAATGACACATGGTACCAATGGATGTTGTGGTAAGCAGAAAAAATGGCTCCTTGAAACTTCAGGCCTTAATCCCTAGAACTTGTAAATGTTACCAAATTTAAAGAAAAGGTCTTTGCAGATGTGACTAAGTTAAGGATATTGAGATGGGGACTTCATCTTGGATTATGTGGGTGGGCTGTAAATTCAGTCCATTTATCCTAATAAGAGGGAGGCAAAGGTAGATTTGACAGGCACACAGAGGATAAGGTGATGTGAAAAAGAAGCAGAGAGAGATTCATAGATGCAAGCTTTGAAGACTGAAGCAACAAGGCCACAAGCCAAGAGATTCCAGCAGCCACCAGAAGCTGAAAAACTAAGAACAGATTCTTCCATAGAACCTTCAGAGAAAGTGTGGTCTTGCTGACACATTAAGTTTCAGACAAGTGAAACTGATTTAAGACTCCAGAACTGTGAGAAAATACTTTTTTGTTGCTTTATGAAACCAAGTTTGTGGGAGTTTGTTATAGGAAACTAATACAGTTGATTACTCACATGGTAAACAGCACAAAGCTTCCCCCAGGGGAAGGGCTCAGGTTCTGTTTAAGGTGAAATAGCAGTGAAATGGTTGTGGATGCCTTAGGATTTTAATTGTGTGAGAGGTTGGGCTGGCTGGTAGTTTGTGCATGGGGTCTGGGCCTTTCATGGTTTGAAATTTCCACTGGTGCAAAGGGACAGAGCACCTAACTTGCTCAGATATGGAGCAGAAGGGAAAGGAGAAAAGATGGGTCTTGAAAGCTCTCAGTAGTCAAAATGCAGTAGACACTTTATTATAATGACCCAACTCATGAAGTTGTGAGGATTAAGTGAGTTAAAACAAGTAAAGTCTTTAGCTTGGAGAACAGGGCTCATTGCACTTTTTAGTAAATATTAGCTGTTATTAAATTTACCATTTTTAAAATCTCTACATTTTTCAGTTTCCCAAGCCAGTATTGGAATACTCAAGAGCCTGGTTCTGAGCTCTCTTTTCTCACTCTATAGTTCCTCCCCAGGTAATTTTTTTGTCAATTCCTATACCTTTAAATGGTACACAAATTCACCTCTGCTGTGGACCTCTCCTTAAGCTCCAGGCTACTATATCCAATTCCTACTCTGCCTCTACATGGACCTTTAATAGACAGTGGGAGCTCCCGAAGTCTCCTAAGCTGAACTCATGGTCATCCCCTGCAAATAATGGTCTTCTCTCCAATCTTCCCCATTGATGGAACCAAACTACCATCCTTCCTGTTGTTCAAGTCAGAAACTAGGAAGTTTCCTTTGACTTTCTTCTGCCACTCCAGACATCACCAATCTCAGCTGATTCTGTCTCTTCTCCATTCCCACCAGTAACTTCATTTCAGCCTTTTAAAGTGTACCAAGACTTCTATATTTATTATATGTTTCCAAGGAGACCTGCACACCAACTCTCAATCTTTCTAGATCAAGTAAGTCAGAATCTCTAGAGATGAGGCTCAGACATCAGAAAATTTTATATCTCCTCTGGTGATTCCAAAATGCAACTGTATTGGACTTTCAGTGAGAAGGTGGACTTTGATGCCAGAATAAACAGACATAAGAGATTGACTTTAGTGCTGTGTTAGTACTATTTGGTTTTCCAGATGCCACCTCTTCTGTTTTTTGGCTCAACCGCAAATACTTCTTTTCTTTCTTTCTTTTTTTTAAACTTTGACAACATTTATTTTTATTTTTAAAAATTGTACTTAAAACACATAACATAATATTTACCATATTAACCATTGTATAGTTCAGTTGTATTAACAATATCAAATTGTGCAACAGATTTTTATACTTTTTTTCATCTTGTAAAATTGAAACTCTATATCTATTGAACAGCACTTCCTCATTCCCCCTTCCCATATATCACCTGGCAACCACCATTCTACTTTCTGTCACCGTGATTTTAAGTACTCTAGGGACCTCATGTAAGTGGAATCATGTAGTATTTATCTTTTTGTGACTGGCTTATTTCATGTAGGATGATGTTCTCAAGGGTTCATCTATATTGTAGCATGGGGCAGAATTTTCTTCCTTTGTAAGGCTGAATAGTATTCCATTATAGGTATCCTGACTGCCAACTAGTTGTCCAAAGTAATTATAACACTTTATACTCGCTCTAGCAGTATAGGAGAGTTAAGTTTCAGTAGATATATTCTCAGTGAGTTCTTCTTTTAAAATATATTTTTATTGATCTCAGAGAGGAAGGGACAGGGCAAGATAAATATCAATGATGAGAAAGAATCATTGATCGGCTGCCTCTTGCACACCCCACACTGGGGATCAATCCCACAAGCCAGGCATGTGCCCTGACCAGGAATCGAACTGTGACCTCCTGGTTCATAGGTTGACGCTCAACTGCTGAGCCACACCGCTGGGCCTCAGTGAGTTCTTGATGGTAAGTATGCAAAGTTCTGTTTAGAGTTTGATGAGTGACTATATTCTGAATAATCTTGAACTATGATACATGTCTCCTGTGTCTGCTAGCACTGGTAATTGTGATGGTTTTGAATTAAAATGGCAGTGCTTGTCAAACTTGAGACCACAAGATAAATTCTCAGGAGTCCACAGATATATTCTTGTGGTCATCATATTTTCATGTTTGAAAATCACCATTTATTTAATTTAATCTTGGTGATCATCTTATAAGATAGGTACTATTATAAACCCCATTTCACAGATGAATAAACAAAAGTCAGGAAGAGAAGAAAATTCTTCACCTAAAGTCCACAGCTTATGAATGGTAGAGTTCTTTACAAAAGTTTTGATTGTAAAGAACTTTTTGTTGTTGTTGTTAATCCTCACCCAAGGATACTTTTTCTATTGATTTTTTCTTTAGAGAGAGAGTGGAAGAGAGAGAAAGAGAGAAACATTGATGTGAGAGAGATATATCAATTTGTTGCTGCTGGCCAGGGCTGATTGTAAAGAACTTTCTATACACTGAGTGGCCGGATTGTTATGATCTCTGCATGCATAATAATCTGGCCACTCAGTGTGTGTGTGTGTGTGTGTGTGTGTGTGTGTACTGATATAGATATAGATATAGATATAGATATAGATATAGATATAGATATAGATATAGATAGATATAGATATATAGATATAGATATAGATATAGATATATTAGAGGTCCAGTGCATGAATTCGTGCATGGGTGGGATCCGGCCAGCCTGACCAGGGGGAGGGGAAATGGGTGGTTGGCCGGCCTGCCTGCTGGTCGAATTTCTGGTCAAGGGGACAATTTGCATATTAGCCTTTTATTATATAGGATATACACTGATTGGCCAGATTATTATGTGTTCATGGATCATAATGATCTGGCCACTCAGTGTATATATAAAAGCCTAAGCGACCATTACGACTGAACGACTGGAATGACTGGGTGACTGGCTGGTAGCTATGATTCACACCAACACAGACCTTGCTGCTAGGGCCCTGACAGCCTGAATCTAGTTCATCTGCACCCTGGACCCAGACAGGGGGGAGGAGGGAGCCCGATTCCTCATGGATTTGGCCATTGGTTAGCTTGCTGCTGGGGCCAACCTCCTGTGGGCCCTGCCCCCGGCAGGCCAACCTCCCCCCCCCATTGGCCCCGATTGCTGGTCAGGCCGAGGGACCCCACCCATGCATGAATTGGTGCACTGGGCCTCTAGTTTAATTATAAAGTACTAACTAGTAAGCAATCTTTATGAGGACAGTTCTTGTTCATATTTTTAAAATAGCTTTATTAACATTCTAGAGGCACAAGTGCACAAAATTTGTGCACTGGGGGGTGTCCCTCAGCCTGGCCTGTGCCCTCTTGCACTTTGGGACTCCTCAGGGGATGTCTGCCTGCTGGCTTAGGCCCGTTCCCCATAGGGATCAGGCCTAAGCCAACAGTCGACATCCCTCTCGCAGCCTGGGATTTCTCACTCCTTACTGCCCACCTGCTCGCTGCTCCTTTGTGCTGCCATGGAAGCGGGAGAGGCTGCCACCACCACCACTGTGCTCACCAGCAGTGAGCCAGGCTTCTGGCTGAGTGGTGCTCCCCCTGTGGGAACACACTGACCATCACGGGGCAGCTCCTGCTTTGAGCGTCTGCCCCCTGCTGGTCAATGCACATCATAGCGACTGGTCGTTATGGTTGTTCTGCCATAATGGTTGCTTAGGCTTTTATTATATAAACTAGAGGCCCGGTGCATGAAATTCGTGCACGGCCCGGGGTGGGGGGAGGTGTTGTCCCTCAGCCCAGCCTGCAGTCTCTCCAATCTGGGACCCCTCAAGGGACCTTCGTTTTTTCCTTCAAGAGTGTGGTGGAAAAACCCTAGATCTTTTTCTTGGATTCTTATAACCCAAATTACCAAAAACACTGCAAGTGGTGGCCTATAGGGAGCTTAGCCAATGAGTTGTCAGAAAAGGTATTTACTCTCAAACTGGTTTGGCTCAGTGGATAGACCGTAGGCCTGCAGACTGAAGGGTCCCAGGTTTGATTCCTGTTAAGGGCATGTACCTTGGTTGGAGATATATCCCCAGTGGGGAGTGTGCAGGAGGCAGCTAATGGATGTTTCTCTCTCAATGATATTTCCGACTGTCTATCTCTCTCCCCTCTTCTCTGTAAAAAAAAAATCAATAAAATATTTTTTAAAAAGGTGTATCCTCTGCAGCTCATGCAGCCCCTGGGTTGTGTCCACTGGGCTAGGGGCTTGTCCCTGCCACCCGGAGGTGGCTGCCAGGGTCTCCACACACCCTAGAGGCCAGCAGCCAGCCCCTGGTCCTGGGCGCCTTACTGGGGGCGTGGCCCCAAACCGCCGCTTCATGAGGGAGCCTTTGCAAGCGGCTGGGGGAGGCCAGCAGACAGCCTGACCATGGGCCTCAGGCTTGGGGCATTCAGGGACCCTGGGCAGCACACAGCAGTGGCTGCCAGCATCTCAGCACACCCCAGAGGCCAGCAGCCAGCCCCCGGTCCTGGGCGCCTGGCTGGGGGCATGGCCCCAAAGCACTGCTTCGGGCGGGAGCCTTTGCAAGACGCTGGGGGCAGGGCGGGAACATCCCTGCATCGCTATAGCAAGGCAGAGATGTTCCCGCCTCGCCAGGTGGCTTGGCGCCTACATCCATAGGCATTCTGGGACCCCTGCTGCTCAGGACCTAAGCACGGGCCTACAGGCTAGGAGCGGCCTGGGTCTGGAGGATGTTTCCTGGACCCAGGCCACTCAGCACCGGCATATGCAAATTAACCGCCATCTTGTTTGCTCTGATTGGCTGTGGGCGTAGTGAAGGTGCGGTCAATTTGCATGTTTCTGTTTTATAAGGTAGGATAGAAGATATTTCATAAAGCATATAATTCATCCATTTATAGTGTACAATTCAAAGATGTAATGTATTCACCTTCCAATATCCCTATTCCCTGCCCAGCCTTAAGCCACCACTACTATGTGTTCTGTGATTACAGATTTCCTAATGTAGATATTTCATATAAATAGAAACATAACATGTAGTCCTTTGTGATTGGCTTTTTTCACTTAGCACAATGTTTTTGAGGTTCATACATTTTGCAGCAAGTATTAGAATTCCATTTTTATGGCCAAATAACATTCCATTCTATGGATATACCACATTTTATTTATTCATTCACAAGATGATGGACATTTGAGTTGTTTCCAATCTTTGGCATTTATGAAAAATGCTACTATGAACATTCATGTACATGTTTTTGTGTGGATATAGTTTTCATTTCTCATGGGTAGATATACTTAGGAGTGGAATTCCAGGGTCATATCATAACTCTATGCTTATATTTTAGGGGAAACTGCCAGACTGTTTTTCAAACTGCTGCACCATTTTACATTCGCACAAGCAGGGTATGAGGGTTTCAATTTTTTCACAACCTCACCAATACATGTTATTATCTAACTTTTAAATTATTGCTATACTAGTGGGTGTGAAGTGATATCTCATTTTGGTTTTGATCTACATTTCTCTGATGGCTAATGATGTTGAGTATCTTTTTTGTGTGCTAATTGACCATTTGTTTATCTTTAGAGAAGTGTCTTTCAAGTCTTTTAGCCACTTTTAAATTGTGCTGTTCTTGTTCGGCCACTGTGGCTCAGTGGTTCAGCATTGACCTATGAATGAGGAAGTCATGGTTAGATTCCTGGTCAGGGCACATGCCAGGGTTGCAGGCTCAATCCCCAGTGGGGGGTGTGCAGGAGGCAGCCAATCAATAATTCTCTCTCATCATTAATTTTATACCTTGCTCTCTCTCTCCCTCTCTGAAATCAATAAAAATATATTTTTTTAAATTGTGGTGTTCTTTGTATATTGTAGATAAATTTCCCTTGCAGGCATATGATGTACAAAATTTGCCTCCTATTCTGTTCCTTCACTTCTGTACATTCAATTTTGTGTCTTCACTTTCTTGATAAGGTTTGTTAAATCACAAGGTTTTAATTTAGATGTCACCTTGTCAATTTTTTTCTTTTGTGCTTGTATTCTTTTTGTTATATCTAAGAAACTATTACCTATTCAAGAATCATGAATATTTTTGCCTATGCTTTCTTCTTATAATTTTAACTCTTATATTTAGGTCTTTGATCTGTTTTGAGTTCATCTGAGTATTGTATAATGAGAAATAGGGGTCCAAATTTATTCTTTTACATACGGATATCACGTTGTCACAATACCACTTGTTGAAAATAATTATTATTTCTCATTGAATGTTCTTGGCATTCTTCTCAAAAATCAATTGCCAATAGATATATAGGTGTATTTCCAACATTCAATCCTATTTCATTGCTCTACTTGTCTAACCTTATGCCAATACCATACTGTTCTGATTACTGATAAAGGCAGACATTTCAGACAGAAGAACAGAAAACTGAGGAGATCAACATAGAAAGTGAGAAGAGGATATGAGGAGGAAGTTTCCTGGTAATAGCCAAAAGGGGAATCTATCTTCAAGTTGCATAAGAGAAAACTGTTGAAGGGAAATGGGAGGATTTGCATCTCCATAGAAAAATATAGTTATGCTATCTTGGAAGGATTTTAGATAAGATATCCAAAATACTAGATAATGGTGAAGGATGGGAAAGAACAAAATAAAACAAAAAGAGCTGGAGTGGCTGAAGGGAAGGCCTTGAAAGAAACATTCTTCCTGCCATGTGTGTAGATGATGACAAGGGATAGCAGGCCACCTTGGGAAAGTTCTACAGGGGAATGTTCAGGAAATGCCAACTCTCTCCAACCCCAATCAGCATATCTTGGTTTCCCTAGCACCCCCACCATCAGGGAGGAGCCAAGACTGGTGATTTGTGATGTCTAAGCCCCTCCCTATAATTACCTACTGCCTAGCTGAACAAACAAAGCTGAAGGGTGTGGCTCTTCATTGTCCTGGCAAGGGATATTTTTTAGTTTGGCTAGGAGCTCAGTAGAAGACCACAGGGATGGTTCAACATGGCTAAGGTTTCCAGGAAACCAGAGGAACGTAGAAAAGTTATGGAACAAGCAACCCCAAGCACAAAACAAACAACTTCAATCACAAAACGGAGGAAGAAGAGGAAGAATCCTCATCAATCCAGGTCCAGAGATGGTGGCAAGGTGAGACTACCTCATCCAAGCTCCTCTTTTTCTTTCTCATTGATTTCCCTCTTCCCAAGACTCCTGCCTGTTCCTTGTTTGGCATAAAATCCTTCATTTGCCTGTGCCTCTTCTCATGAAACCCTCCTTTCCATCCTGTTGCCATCTTCTTCCTCCCATCCAGTGAATTTCTGGGGTCATCCTGTTGCCCTTCTAGGTGAAGAAGATACAAAGGGGAATAAAAAGACTGCTTCATGGGAGTTCAAGAAAAAAATCCTCTTGCACTAGTACAGAAATTCCAAGGAAGGTGAAGAGAGTGAAAAGGGCCAAGAAGTTTCGGCCATTAACAAAGTAGTGGCCGAATAGTAGCCTCCTGAGCTGAAAGCACTGAGATCAGGCCAAGGAGATCCTACGAAATGACGCACCTATAAGATACAACACCATCATGAAACAGAGTTGGTGGTGAATAAAATAAAACCAACAAGTTCTGAAAATCCTATATAATATAGAAGGTGTGTGTGTGTGTATGTGTGTGTGTGTGTGTGTGTGTGCACGTGTGTGTGTGTATGTGTAATTCCTCTGATCTAAAGGAAGAAGGCAAGAGACAGGCCTGAGAAAAAAGAGAAAGTGAGTTAAGAACAGTTAGGAGATGCAGTGGCAGGTACACAGCCAGACATTGGAGATAAAGACTGGGTGAGGACTGAGCACAGAAGACAAATTCTCATTCTTAATATTTTAACCCATGGGCAAAGAGAAAAAAGGGCTTGGCTTCTCTCTCTCTCTCTTTCTGATAACATCAACATTTATTTTTACTTTTTTATTTTTCTTTTAAAAAGTTTTTAATTGTGCTAAAACAGACATAAGATAAAACTTACCAACTCAGCCATTTTTAAAATTTTAAATGTAATGTTCAGTAGTGTTAAAGGAACATTTACCTTTTTGTGTAACCCATCTCCAGAACCCTTTTCTTTGTTAAATTTTATTTTTTATTGTTGGAAGTATTATAGATGTCCTCCATTTCCCCCACTCCTTTGCCCCACTCCACCCAGCTCCCACTCCACCCAAGACCTCCACCTAACTATTGTCTCTGTTCATTGGCTATACATATATGCATATAAATTCTTTGGTTAATCTCTTCCTATCCCCCATCTGAGATCTGTCAATCTGTTCCATACATTCATGCCTCTGGACCTATTTTGTTCATCAATTTATTTTGTTCATTAGATTCCACATATAAATGGGATCATGTGATACTTACCTTTCATTGACTGGCTTATTTCTCTTGGCACAATAATTTCCAGGTCCATCCATGATGTTGCAAAGGATAAGAGAACATTCTTTTTTAAAAATATATTTTTATTGACTTCAGAAAGGAAGGGAGAAACATCAATGATAAGAGGGAATCATTAATTAGCTGCCCTGAATGCCTCCTACTGGGGATAGAGCCTACAATCAGGGCATGTGCCCTGACTGGGAATCCAACCATGACTTCCTGGTTCATAGATCAAATCCAAGCCACTGAGCCATGCCAGGTATTTGCATGACTTTCTCCTTCTCATCATTCAATTCTCAGCTGAAAGAATTTCTCTCAAAAGATGCTTTCTCTGTCCACCTTCACTCCAATTGCTTGTCATTTTTCTACTTTATCCTCATAGTCATTATCATTATTTGATGATATTTCTATTATGCTTATGTGCTTACTTCTGTCTATCCTTCTACCCTAATATAATGTAAATCTTAAAATATCAGGAAACATACTTTTTCCATTCATCATGATAACCCCAATATCCAGCACAGGGCTTAGAGTGTTTATTAAGTGAATAAGTAATTAAAAACTCAATATTTACCAAAATGAACTTCCCACATCATGGGCTATTGTACTTTTTAAATTTTTTTTATTAAGGTATTATATGTGTACATATCTTACCATTGACCCCGCCACTCCCATATATGCCCTCACCCCCCAGAGTTTTGCGTCCATTGGTTATGCTTATATGCATGCATACAAGTCCTTCGGTTGATCTCTTATCTTCCCCAGCACTCCCTAACTTTCCCCCTGTAATTTGAGAGACTGTTTGATGCTTTACTGTCTCTGTATCTATCTTTTTGTTCAAGTTTATAATGTTCTTTATTATCCATAAATGAGTGAGATCATGTGGTATTTTTCTTTCAATGACTGGCTTATTTCACTTAACATAATGTTCTCCAATTCCATCCAGGTTGCTACAAATGGTAAGAATTCCTTCTTTTTTATGGCAGCGTAATATTCCATTGTGTAGATGTACCATAGTTTTCTGATCCAGTCATCTGCTGATGGGCACCTAGGCTGTTTGCAGATCTTAGCTATTGTAAATTGTGCTGCTATGAACATAGGGGTGCATATATCCTTTCTTATTGGTGTTCCCAGTTTCTTAGGATATATTCCTAGGAGTGGGATTACTGGGTCAAATGGGAGTTCCATTTTCAGTTTTTTGAGGAAACTCCATACTGTTTTCCACAGTGGCTGCACCAGTCTGCATTCCCACCAGCAGTGCACGAGGGTTCATTTTTCTCTGCATCCTCGCCAACACTTGTCATTTGTTGATTTGTTGATGATTGCCATTCTGACAGGTGTGAGATGGTACTGCATTGTTGTTTTGATTTGCATCTCTCGGGTAATTAGTGACGTTGAGCATGTTTTCATGTGTCTCTTGGCCTTCCTTCTGTCTTCTTTTGAAAAGATTCTATTTAGGTCCGTTGCCCATTTTTTTTTTTTTGGATCATTTATCTTCCTTTTATTAAGTTGTATAAGCTGCCTGTAGATGTTGGAGATTAAACCTTTATCAGTGATACCATTTGCAAATATGTTCTCCCATAGAGTGGGCTTTCTTCTTGTTTTGTTGATGGTTTCTTTTGCTGTAAAAAAGCTTTTTATTTTGATGTAGTCCCATTTGTTAATTTTCTCTTTAGCTTCCATTGCCCTAGGGGCAGTATTGGTGAAGAAGTTCTTTTGGCATATGACTGAGATTTTGCTGCCTGTGGATTCCTCTAGTATTTTTATGGTTTCCCGTCTGATGTTTAAGTCCTATATCCATTTTGAGTTTATTTTAGTGTATGGTGTAAGTTGGTGATCTAGCTTCATTTTTTTTGCTTGTATCTGTCCAATTTTCCCAACACCATTTATTGAAGAGACTGTCTTGATTCCATTGTATGTTCATGCCTCCTTTGTCAAATATTAATTGAGTATAGTGGTTTGGGTCAATATCTGGATTCTCTATTCTATTCCATTGATCTATATGTCTGTTCTTGTGCCAGTACCAGGCTGTTTTGAGAATAGTGGCTTTGTAATACAGCTTGAAATCTGGTATTGAGATACCTCCTACTTTATTCTTCTTTCTCAGGATTTCTGTGGCTATTCAGGGTCTTTTTTTATTCCAGATGAATTTTTGGAGAGTTCTTTCAAGATCTGTGAAATATGCCCTTGGTATTTTAATGGGGAGTGCATTGTATCTATAGATTGCTTTGGGTAGTATGGACATTTTAATGATGTTGATTCTACCAATCCATGAACATGGTATGTTCTTCCATCTGTTTATGTCTTCCTCTATCTCTTTTTTCAGTGTCCTGTAGTTTTCCGTGTATAGGTCTTTTACAACCTTAGTTAAGTTTATTCCTAGGTATCTTAATTTTTTTGGTGTGATAGTAAATGGGATTGCCTTTTTAGTCTCTCTGTCTGTAAGTTCGCTATTGGTGTATAGAAAGGCCATAGATTTCTTGGCATTAATTTTGTATCCTGCTACATTGCCGAATTCATTTATTAAGTCTATTAGTTTTTTGACAGAGTCTTTTGGATTTTTTTATGTACAATATCATGTCGTTTGCAAATAAAGACAGCTTTACTTGTTCTTTTCCAATTTAGATGCCTTTTATTTCTTCTTCTTGTCTAATTGCAATGGTTAATACTTCCAGTACTATGTCAAACAGGAGTGGTGAGAGTGGGCATCCCTGTCTTGTTCCTGTTTTTAGGGGAAATGTTTTAAATTTTGTCCATTGAGTATGATGTTTGCTGTGGGTTTATCATATATAGCTTTTATTATGTTGTGGTATGAGCCTTCTATTCCCACCTTGTTGAGAGTTTTTATTAAAAAAGGGTGTTGGATTTTGTCTAATACTTTTTCTGCATCAATTGATATGACTATGTGATTTTTATCTCTCAATTTGTTTATGTGATGTATCACATTTATTGATTTGCAGATATTTTAGCATCCTTGCATTCCTGAGATAAATCCTACTTGGTCATGGTGTATGATCTTTCTGATGTACTGCTGGAGCCAATATGCTAGAATTTTGTTGAGGATTTTGGCATCTATGTTTATGAGGGATATTGGTCTGTAATTCTCTTTCATTGTGTTGTCTTTATCTGGTTTTGGTATTAGGGTGATGCTGGCTTCATAGAAGGAGCTTGGAAGTGTGCCTTCCTCTTGAATTTTTTGGAATAGTCTGAGGAGGATAGGTTTTAGTTCTTCCTTGAATGTTTGGTAAAACTCTCCTGTGAAGTCGTCAGGTCCAGGGCTTTTTGTTGCCGGAAGCTTTTTGATGACTGCTTCAATTTCGTCCATAGTTACTGGCCTATTGAGCTGTTTAGATTCTTCCTGATTGATTTTTGGAAGGTTATATTTTTCTAGGAATATGTCCATTTCCTCCAGGTTGTCCAGTTTGTTGGAATTGAGTTGTTCGTAGTATTTTTTAACAATCCTTTGTATTTTTGTGGGGTCTGTTGTTATTTCACCTCTCTCATTTCTGATTTTGTTTATTTGGGTCCTCTCTCTTTGCTTCTTGGTGAGCCTGGCTAAAGGTTCATCAATCTTGTTTATCCTTTCAAAGAATCAGCTCTTGGTTTCATTGATCTTTTGTATTGTTTCTTTGGTCTCTATGTCGTTTATCTCCACTCTGATCTTTGTTATTTCCTTCCTTCTGATTACACTGGGCTTTTCTTGCTGTTCTTTTTCTAACTCTTTGAGTTGTAGGGTTAGGTAATTTATTACCATTGTTTCTTGTTTTTTGCAATAGGCTAGTAGAGCTATGAATTTCCCTCTCAAGACTGCTTTCACTATGTCCCATAGATTTTGGATTGTTGTGTTTTCATTGTCATTTTTTGCCATGATGTTTTTTATTTCTTCCTTGATCTCTCTGGTTACCCAGTCATGGTTTAATAGCATGCTGTTTAGTCTCCATGTGTTTGATTTCTTTGGATTGTATTTATTGTAGTTGATTTCCAGTTTTATGCCACTGTGATCTGAGAAGATGCTTGATATAATTTCTATCTTCTTGAATTTGAGGAGACTTTGCCTGTGACCCAGCATATGGTCTATCTTTGAAAATGACTCATGTGCACTTGAGAAGAATGTATATTCTGTGGCTTTGGGATGAAATGTTCTGAAGATGTCAATTAATTCCATCTGGTATAGTGAGTCATTTAGGATTGATGTTTCTTTGCTGATTTTTTGTTTATAGGATTTGTCCAATGGTGATAGTGGGGTATTAAAGTCTCCTACTATGATTGTGTTGCTATTAATCTCTCCCTTGAAATCTTCCAGGAGTTTTTTTTTATGTATTTGGGTGCTCCTATATTGGGTGCATATATGTTTACCAGAATTATTTCTTCTTGTTGGATTTCTCCCTTTAGTATTATGAAGTGCCCTTTCTTATCTCTTGTTATGGCATTTACTTTGAGGTTTATTTTGTCAGATATAAGTATTGCTATCCCAGCTTTTTTTCATTTCCATTTGCCTGAAAGATATTTTTCCATCCCTTCACTTTCAATCTGTGTGAGTCTCTTGTTCTGAGGTAAATAGCATATATATGGTCATGTTTTTTTATCCATTCAGCCACTTGATTTCTTTTGATTGGAACATTTAGTCCATTTACATTTAAAGTTATTACTGAAAGGTATTTGTTTGTAGTCATATCTATTTTTGTGTCTGTATTCCTTCTTACCTGTTTATTTCTTCTTTTTACAGTATTCCCTTTAGC
Organism: Eptesicus fuscus; assembly: GCF_027574615.1. Taxonomy (NCBI): domain Eukaryota; kingdom Metazoa; phylum Chordata; class Mammalia; order Chiroptera; family Vespertilionidae; genus Eptesicus; species Eptesicus fuscus. The sequence continues at coordinate 93,962,692 of NC_072473.1, forward strand.
ATTTCTTGCATTGCTGGTTTGGTGGTGATAAACTCCCTGAGCCTTTTTTTGTGTTCAAAGCACCTGATTTCCCCTTCAATTTTGATTGATAGCCTTGCTGGATATAGTATTCTTAGATTCAGTCCTTTGCTTTGCAACACTTTGTATACCTCATTCCATTCTCTTCTAGCTTGTTGTGTTTCTGTTGAGTAATCATTTGACAATCTTATGGGTGTTCCTTTGTAGGTAACTCTCTGTCTCTGTCTCTTGCTGCCTTTAAGATTCTCTATCATTTATATTTGCCATTGAAATTATGACATGTCTTGGTGTGGGTCTTTTGGGGTTGATCCTGCTTGGGACTCTCTGTACTTGTGTAACTGTTATCTTTCCCATATCTGGGAAGTTTTCTGTCATTATTTCTTCAAATAGATTTTCTAATCCCTGCTGCTCTTTTTGTCCTTCTGGCAGCCCTATTACATGCATGTTACTTCGTTTCATGTTGTCCTAAAGCTCCCTTAGGCTTTCCTCCTGCTTTTTAATTTTTTCTCCAATTGCTGTTGAGATTGAGCTTGTTTCTGTACCTGATCTTCTAACTCACTAATTCGGTCCTCTGCTTCTTCTAGTCTACTGTTGAAACTTTCCATGGTGATTTTGATTGTAGCTATATCACTTTTCATTTCTTCCTGATTCTTGCATAGGTTGTTGATTTTCTCATCCATCCAATGTATAAATTCCACGACCATTATTTTGAACTCTTTTTTGGTCATGTTGCAAGCTTCAGTTTCACTAATTTCCTTTCTTGGCGACTTCTCATTTTCTTTCCTCTGTGAATTATTTCATCTCCCCATTCTGACTATCACCAGAAAGCTCAAGCTTTAGTTTACGTGGACCTGAGCCGTGTGATGTGGGGACTTCGCTCCACCTGAGTTTCACTGAAGTGCTCTGAGACTAGGACGTGTGGCTGCCGTTGGTTGGTGGGAACCAGGCGTGCCCAGGGTCAGTGTCCCCGGTGTTCCATGTGGTCTCATGTGCACACTTAGAATCAGGGGCCCTGTCTGCACCACACTGTTGGTGTGTGCCAAAAATGAGATCCTTAGCATGTGCCAGGATTCAGAGTTTCCCTGTGTCTGCACCAAGAATCGAGTGTCAGAGTCTCTGTTGCCTTGTGCGGTTTCTCGTTGAGAATCAGGGTCCCTGTGTGTGCATGCACCAACAATTGGAGTCACTGGCTGTTAGTGTGAATGTGCTGTGAGTCAGGGATCCCAGGCAGCTGTGTCCAGCATGCCAAATTCCCTGAAGTGGAGCTGCGTCCTGTGTGTGCTCTCTCTACTGAGCCAAACCAGCTAGGATTTCGCACACTCTCAAATCCCTGAAGGGGAGCTGCCTCTGTACACTCTCGCAGATTCCCCGAAGGGGGGCGGAGTCTGTCCTGCAGGCCAAATTCCCCAAAGGGGAGCCCCTCTGTGCATGCTCTAAGATTCCCCGAAGGGGAGGTGCGTCCTGCAAGCCAAATTCCCCCAAATTACCCAAAGGGGAGCCCTCTGTGCGTGCTGTCAGATTTCCCCGAAGGGGAGTTGCGTCTGTTCTGCGCTCCAAATTCCTTAAAGGGGAGCGCGTCCATATTAGGGCGCTCTGCAGCTTGGGCGAGGGGCAGGTCTATCAGTTACTATGGCGCTATCCAGGAGCCTGTGGGGAGGGGGATAGGCTCTTTGACTCATGGAAATCTGCTGCCAGGAAGTCTGGATTCTTGTTGTCTGTTGGTCTGAAGCTGTGATAGCAGTTCTCTGTCTCCAGTGGCTGCAGGGTCCTGGTTTGTGTCTGAAGCCAGGATCCTAGTCTCAAGCAGGTCTGTTTCTCAAGATGGCGTGGTCTCCGCATCCACACCAGGCGCGGAGAAGTGTTCGCTTTGTGTGCCTGGTTAGGCAGCCCTTTGGGAGACCTGCAGAATCAAACTGACCCTAGCTCATACACACACAAACACACCACAGACGTCTACACTCTCCTCTATGGGTTCCTCACTCACACACTCTCTCTCCCTACCTTCAAGGTTCACATTTCTTAATATCTGGGCTATTGTATTTTTGACACAGAGAATGGAAAGGAAGATAGGTGATGAATAGAACTCTAAATAGAGAAATAATTAGAAATTTCAGAGCTTGATCATGATTGTTATATAGAGCAATAGTACTAGAATTTCCAGGAGTCCATAAAGAATATAAGTCAGTGCTGTGAATGGGACCTAGGCAGCTGTTTTCTTGGATGCTATGGTCCAACCCATTCCTTCCCTCTTCATTTTTATATTCTAATGTTCAATTCTATTTCTCTGTCTTTGTATGTGCAATATATTAGTAGATGCATCTAATAGGGATCAAATTGAGGCCCCAGTAGCTATCTATTTCTTCTTTATTGAAAGTATCTTTCACATCACTATATGTGGGTCAACTCCAATTCCTCCCCCTCTTCAAATTTTTCAGTGTATGCCAGTCTATACTCTGCTGCTTGGTGTCAACATTCCCTATTTACTCCCCCCACCCCCCCCAAAAAAAATGAACCACTTCGTTACCATCCCCCTCTTGGAGGCATCTGCCTTCTCTAAGATTCTACTACAACAGTGTTCTAGTGTCTATGGCAATCTTTGAAATGGTTGCTTGAGCATGGCTCAGAGTTCCAGCCAAGCAGTGAAAGGCAACATAAGAAGGTGTGTGACAAATGACAGATTGCTGTTGAGTTGCCCCAAAGTCCTGGGGAAGTCTTTGGTGCTGAGTAAATGAAGTTAAGATTCGCCTCACCTGTATCAAGGGAATTGCAACACAAAAGCACACTCATTAATGGGCAGTGCAGAGCTGAATGTCTCCCTGCATTGCACTACCTCCTTATCAGCACTTGCTCATGCATGATAGAACAGAGGTGCTGGCCCCACTCAAACCACACAGTTCACTGAGGAGGTGATAATGTATTGGAGCTCTCTATTCTTGGAGGGACTTCAGGCCATCCACACAACTAGGGGAACAGCTAGTACACAGTGGTCTTGGTGTTCACAAAACATTTAGAGGCATTGCCTTTGGATGTAACCAGTGAAGAGAGCCTGGAGCCAGGAGGTCTTTACCCCTGAATGGGTTCCTACTATCCCAGCCTCAGGGCCTTGGAGACCCATAGGCAGCCCTGTTAAAGCACAGGGTATATGGATAAAATTGTTGGCATAAAGGTTGAAATCTGATTGGGGAATATAAGCCGGGAAAATGGAGGAAATAATAACCAGGTTTGCAAGAACCAAGACTGAATCAATCCTTCTGAGGTTGTTTTCCCACTTTACTTTTATGGATGCCCTTTTCTGTTTCTAGGGTTGGATGGGAGCCCATAGAAGAGCAAGTCCTCTTGTGTTCATGTTCCTGGGACCAGTGGCCATTAGTTCTCCTCTAATTTTCTCCCCCTCAAGATTTGGCAGCCTTAGTGCCACACTTAGATTCATGCAATGAGCCCAACTCTGGTCCCTTTACTTTAGAAGGCCTCACTTTGAGAAGGAGACAGTGGAATCAAGGAGATGTTCCCACACAGAGCCCCTTAGCCCATTCTAGGCCACACATTAGGTACCCAGGAAGCTGAAATTCCCTACCTAAATGGCCTCAGGCCCATTTACATAGCTTCACAAGCTCCTTTCCTGGCTCCAACTTCCTAGGGAAACACAGACAGTTGGTGTGGGAACCTATGCCTGAAGAAGAAGCAGGATGCAGCTGTTTGCAACTTAGGGGAAGTGAGCATATGTGAGGCTCCTCACAGTGAGGTGTGACCACAGAGTAAGAAGAGAAGGGGGATAAGTGTAGTCTCCATGTCACTACATTTAGATGTAGAACTTAGAGTCTGAGAACTTTACCTTTGAACCTGGCCTTTTAGGTAGTTGTGAGGGTACATTTGTTGAGGTAGGAGTATAGGACTGTTAGTTGTAAATATTTTAGAAGAAAACATAGGAGAAAATCTTCCTGACTTTGGATTCAGCAAAGATGGCTTATATATGATTTTAAAAAGCACAAATTCAACTTTATCAAAATTAAAAACCTATGCTCTTCAAAAACATTATTAAGAAAGTGAAGATAACCTAGTGAATTAAAGACAATATTTGCAAGTATGTCTGATAAGAAACTTGTATCCAGAATATAAATAGAACTTTTATGATTTAATAATAAGATAACCCATTGATTCAATGAAAAATTTCAACATAGAATATTTATGAATGGCTAGTAAGGACATGAAAAAGTATTCAGCATCATTAGTCATTAGGGAAATATATATTAAAACAATGATATATGACTTCACACTCACTAGGATGGCCATAATATTAAAAAATGTGTTGATAGGGTGTGGAGAAATTGGATCTTTCCTACATTGCTGGTGGGTATGTAAAATAGTGTACTCACTTTTGAAAATAGAGAGTTCCTCAAAACATTAAACATAGACTTATCATATGACCCAGCAAGACCATTCCTAAGTGTATACCCAAAAGAATTGAAAATATTTGTCCAAAAGCTTGTACACAAACAGCAGCATTATTCATAATAGACAAAATGTGAAAATAACCTAAATATCTGTCAATGATGAATGAAAAAACAAAATGTTATCTTGTCGTACATTTGGATATTATACCTTTATAAATAAAAATGAAGTCCTGATCCATGCTATGACATGGATGAACCTTTGAAAACATTGTTAAGAAAGAAGCTAGACACAAAACACCATATTGTATGATTCCATTTATTTACAGCTAACAAACAGTCCTATACTCTTCTGAAAAATACAGAACAGGCAAATCCATACAGAAATAAAATAGATTAGCAATTGCTTAATTTTGGGGGAAGGTTAGGGATAACAGTGATAAAGACTAACTGGAACTTTAGGTAAACAATTAGTTGGGAGGGTGTGTGGGAGGAGCTAGGGCTTTTGGGAGGAATTCTTGCACTTTCTGTCATCACAAGAACCCTACAGGAAGAACTCTATGTTTATAGTAAAACTAGAGGCCCGATGCACGAAATTCATGCAAGAGTAGGCCTTCCTTCGCTTAGCTGCCAGCACCGGCTTCCCTCTGGCCGCTGACAGGCACTCAGGACCTGGGCTGGCTTCCTTCCAGACGCTGGCAGGCACCTGGGACCCAGGCTGACTTCCTTCCGGCCCTGGCTTCATCTGGAAGGATGGCTGGAATGACGTCCAGAAGGATGTCTGGTCTAATTAACATATTACCCTTTTATTATAGATTCTATTGTTCTAACTACCCATTCTTTTAACTTCCTTTTCCTTTCTATAAATACACCTCCATCTTGGCATATAGGCCAGAGTGTGCATGTGACTTTACATGTCTGCATGTACTGGGTTGCATGCCTTTCTTTTTCCCTGAATAAATACTTTTTGGTCACAAAACACCTAGTCAATATTATTTTTCAGTTGATGATAAGTGGTGACCAAATGGGTCTAAGAGATATTTTTGTGGTGGAAGAAATGTTCTAAAACTGGAGAGGGCCAATGGTTGCACAAATATAAATGTACTAAGAATTAGTGACTTGTGCATTTAAAATGGATGAATTTTATAGTATTTAAATTATATCTCAATGAAACTGTTAAAACAAACAAACAAACAAACAAACAAACCCTGAGACTATATGTCCTGAACTAAGTCCTAGAGATGTGGTAAAACTGGGAACAGAGAGGTCTTGCTATCATTCCCCACAATGTAGAATCTCTAATTCTAATGCTAATTTCAATTTTTGTTCTCTGTTTATTGCCCAGGGTAAACTAGATTTCTTCTTTTTTAAAAAAATATTTACTAGTGGCCTGGTGCACAAATTCGTGCACATTGAAAAGAAATTAATTAGAAGGTGGCTGGCGGGGTAGGACTGGGCGAGACAGGCTGGACATGCCCTGGAGCCAACCTCCCGTGGTCTCTCCCTGGCCAGCTGCACCTGGGGTGACACCATGGCTTGAAGGGCATCTGCGGAGTGAGTGGGGTCCCTCTGACAGGTGAGGTTCCCTCGGCCTGGTCTGTGGGGATTGGGCCAAAACTGGCTCTTTGACATCCCCTGAGGGTCCCAGAATGCAAAAGGGAACTCTGCAAAGTTGCTGTCATACAGGGTGTGGAACGCTAACGCAAGTGTGCAGTAAACCAGATTTGGGGCCAACAGTGCCCCAGCAACAACATAACCCGTGGCTGAAGGTGGAATCGTGCGGCCCTGTGAAGAATTGGGCTCCCTCCTCTCTGGTTTCAGGGTGCATCACCTAAGAACCGCTGCTGCCAAGTCACTGCAGCTCGGTAGCTCCTGCGTTGAGCGTCTGCCACCTGGTATTCAGTGCATGTCATACCTACTGGCCAGTCAGATAGTTAAACAGTTGCTTAGCTATATATATATATATATATATATATATATATATATATATATATATAGTTGAGATTATTACAGATGTGCCTATTTTTCTTTTTCCCTCCATTGCCCCCCTCCACCCAGTTCCCGCCTTGCTCCAGGCCTTCGCCACCTTATTATCTGTGTCCATAGGTAATGCATATATGCATGTAAGATCTTTGTTTAATCTCTTTCCACCCCCATTCCACTTCCCTCTGAGAATCATCAGTCTGTTCCATTTCCATGCCTCTGATTCTATTTTATTCAACAGTTTATTCTGTTCATTAGATTTCTTATTCGTTTATTTTGATTTTTAGATTCAATTGTTGATAAGTATATATTTGTTGGCATTTTGTTGTTCATATTTTAAATCTTTTTCTTCTTCTTCCTCTTAGAGAATACCCTTCAACATTTCATATAATACTGGTTTGGTGGTGATGAACACCTTTAGATTTTTCTTGTCTGTGAAGCTCTTTATCTGACCTTCAATTCTAAATGATAGCTTTGCTGAGTAGAATAATCTTGGTTGTAGGTTCTTGCTATTCATCACTTTGAATATTTCTTGCCACTCCCTTCAGGCCTGCATAGTGTCTGTAGAGAAATCAGCTGACAATTGTATCAGCACTCCCTTGTAGGTAAATAACTGCTTTTCTCTTGCTGCTTTTAAGGTTCTCTTTTTGTCTTTAGCCCTTGGAATTTTAATTATGATGTGTCTTGGTGTGATTATCTTTGGGATTCTCTTGTTTGGGATTATCTGTGCTTCTTAGACTTGTAAGTCTATTTCTTTCACCTGGTAGGGCAAGTTTCCTGTCATTATTTCTTGAAGTTGTCCCAGAGGCTCCTTACACTATCTTCATATTTTTATATTATTATTTATTTTTGCCTTCTGGTTGGGTGTTTTTTGCTTCCTCATATTTCAAGTTGGTTTTATTCTCAGGATCCTCTACTCTACTGTTGAGTCCCTGTATGTTATTCTTTATTTCAGTCAGTGTATGATTAATTTCTGACTGGTCCTTTTCCATTTTTTCTTTTTTTTTTTTGGAATTCTTACTAAGATCCTTGAATATCTCACTAAGTACCTTGGAGGACTCTAGAAGATTCTTGAGTAATCTTATAACTGTGGTTTTGAACTCTTTATCCAGTAGTTTGCTTTCTTCCATTTCTTTTATTTGTGACATATTCCTTTGACTCCACATTTTGGCTGCTTCCCTGTGTTTGTTTCTATATATTGGGTAGAACTGCTATGTCTCCTTAAGTTGGTAGAGTGGCCTTGTGTAATAGGTGTCCTATAGGGCCCAGTGGCTCAACCTCCCCAGTCACCTGAGCTGGGAACTCTAGGTGCACCCCTTTGTGGGCTGTGAGCACAGTCTTGTTGTAGTTGAGACTTGATTGCTGTTGGTGTCACTGGGAGGAATTGACCAATTGACTGTGAGGACCAGCTGGGACTACAGTGGGAAAGCTGCTATGCAGCAGACACTCTTATGGAGCAGGACTTGCTTCAATGGAATTTTGGTGTTCAATGAGTCTGCCTTTTGAGTGTGTTGCTTATAGATATGTAGAGTTGTAATCTGGTATGGTCTGACACTGACCACTGGGTACACTGGCTCTTGGGTCTCCAGGGAGGTGCAAAGTCAGCCACTGCCTGAAGCCACCCAGAAGGAGCTACAGAGAGACCTGTAGATTCCTCCTCTTTGTATTGGGTTTGGAAGCGCCCAGATGAGGACCAGCTGTGAAGCAAGGCAGGCTGGTGCTGGTGCTGGGTCTTGGGTCTTTTATTGATAGGTTTGGGGCTTCCTGACCCAGCTGCAGCTTGTTTGACAGGTTTTAGCCTAAGCAAGGACAGGCCATTCATATGCAAAAGCCACTGCATGCAGCTTGACTGGGGTTGTAGATTAGATGAGGTGGGGTCTTAGGGAATCACCAGGGTGGATCAAACAGAAATGGTTGCCTGTCAGCCCTTTGACCGGAGTTCCCAGCATAGAACAATGATCCCTGTGAGCACCTCCATCTGATAGAAAGCTGCCCCCAAGTTCCTGCCCTGATGCCAGACAATCCAGTTCCTTCTCATTTGTGGCTGTGTCCCCCAGAGCCTTGTCCTGGTACTGGAGCTCAGAGTAAGCAAGACCTTGTAAGTTCAGTTTGTGGTGCTGGCCTTTTAAGAGGAACAGCTGGGTCTCCAGCAGCCTCAGTATCACTGAGCCCTAATCCTCACTGGTTTTTAAAGCCCGTAGTTATGGGGACTTCTCTTCCCAGCTCTGGGACCCTGGGCTGGGATTCTGGTGTGGGGCTTGGACCCCTTTCTTCTCATGAAGAGATGATCTCCCTCCTGATTAAACAAGTGGTGGGTGCCGGACCAGCCCATTCTGCCCCTCCACACCTCCTACCAGTCTCAGTGTGCTTTCTTCTTTACTCCTTTAGTTGTGGGACTTCTGTTTAGCCAGCTTTCCAACAGTTCTGGATGATGGTTGTTCTGTATTTTAGTTGTAATTTTGATATTGTCATGGGAGGCGGTGAGTACAGGTGTTTACCTTTGCTGCCATCTTGGTACATCTACCTTTAGATTTCTTCTTGATTTGTGAAATAAGCTTGGAATAGCCACTGACTACTGAAGCTGTTACCTTTTTAAAAAATCCATTCTATCCCCACCTCTTTTCATCATTAAATCCACACAAACCATACACCTATTTAAAAGCAAAGATAGCAGAACTTCCTCCAAAATGTGTAAGTAACAAGGTGTATGGCCACATCATGGCAGCAGTATTTTTAAAATCTTGCCTTTGCTTTTTGCTTTGAGTTTTCAGAATATGAGGCTGGAATAGGGAGAACTGCATGTGATAAAGCTCAGTCTATACTGCCCCTTCCATATGTTTATTTCTTCCCATCACCCAGAGAACCTAAGCAATTTATAGTATAATTGTATTCTGCCACTGAGCTATCAGCAATACAATAATGCAGACCTTCCAAATGCTTAATGTAGTCCTTAGTTGTGCAGTATAGAAATTCGTGGATAGGGTTGAGGGCTGGGGAGAAGCTATTTTTAAAAATGGAGATATAAAATGGAGAACATCTGCAGTCTTCTGTCAGGAGACCCTATTTTCTTTAATTTTTTGGAGTTTGTAATAGACAACAGTTGAAAAATTAGAGTTTGGCTAAACCAAACTATTACAGAAAGGTGAGTAGTTTAGAGATTTTAGAGGAAATGCTTTCCTCCAAGGGCACAATCACTGCTTCCTAAAGCCAGCAGCAGGTATTGCAGGTGGGAGAGGCATGGGAGCGGGGGGTGGGGGGGTGGGGGGTGGGGGGGTGGGGGAGTGGGGGATGCTAAGCCTTTCTGTTAACAACATGGTGAAGTGTGGTAGCACTTGTACTGCTGTTTTAAAGCAAAAATATGCCTCCTGGGAGACTCCAACTTGTAGGAAGAAAAAAATCCAAATCCAAAAAAAAACACATTAAGATATATTTTCTTAGGAAATTAATTGTTTTTATAGAGTAGTACTGTCTACTATTTTAGTCACATGTTGCTATTTAAATCTAAATTAATTAAATGAGATTAAAATTTCACTTCATCAGTCCTACTAGCCACATTTCACATACACAGGTAGCTAATAGCTACCATATTGGACAATGGAGATACAGAACATTTTCATCATCACAAAGTTCTTTTGATCAGTGCTGTTTAACCTAGAATAATATGAAAAAACATTTTGTCTGGTTCCACCCGTTTATTCCACAATCAGGGAAACGATCATCTGTTGAAGAAATATGACTTCATGAGATTAAATTTAAGCCAGTAGGCCTTCTTAACATGAACGTAGCTCCAGGCACTTACTCAGACCAGGTCCTGAGCCTCAGGTTTACATTGTGTAGTTCTCAAACCTGGCTGCACCTTAGAATCACATGAGAGCTTTTAAAACTCCCAATGCTCAGGCCACAAAGCTGACCAATTAAATCAGAATCTTTGATGAATAGGATCAGGCTTAAGGATTAAAAAAACAAATTTACCTTAAGATAAATTTAGTTTCACGGAAAAACTGCAAAGATATTACAGAGTTCCTACATATCATAGACCCAGTTTCCCATATTATTAACAACTTACATTAGTATGGTATATTTGTCATATTTAATAAACCAGTATTGATACATTATAATTATTAAGGTCCATACTTCATTCAGATTTTCTCATTTTTTCCTTAATGTCCTTTTTCTGTTCCAGGATCCCATTCAGGATAGAAACCACATTACATTTAGTTGTTATGTCATCTGAGGCTCCTCTGGAATATGATGATTTCCTAGACTTTCCTTGTTCTAGATGACCTTGACAGTTTTGAGGTGTACATTCTATTTTGTAGAATGGCCCTCAGTTGTGATTTGTTTGGTGTTTTTCTCATGAATAGACTGAGGTTATGAGTTTTGGGTGGAAGATCACAGAGGCCAAATGTCATTCTCATATCATTATATCAAGGGTAGGTACAAACTACCAATATTGTTATTGGTGGGGTACTCTCTCTATCCCCACCTGTTGCTGGTAGAAGTGGAGCTCTTCAGGTGCCATGGTGAAAGGAATTTTCTGAGGCGCCCACAGAAGGATGAAGTATGATGGAAAGCTTTATTGATGAGGTAACATTAAAGGGGTTCCCCTCCAATATCCCATCTTCCTGCCATGGAAAAAGTCCAGTTGTGTCTTCAGCAGTGCAAGAATTAAAGCCACTGCCCAGAGTTTCCACTCCATATTAAAGTGAAGTCCAACCCAGCATCTGGTTAGCTTAGCTTGTATTCCCAGCTATAGTCCATTGCATGTAGGGTCCACATGGCCATGGACCATGTGGCTGCTTAGGACACCTGGCAGTCAAGCGTGGGTCATGAAACAAGCTAGTACAAGGAAGCAGGAGCAAAGCAAGAAGAACAAGAGGGGGAGAACTTTTTGTTTAGGAGTTATAACTAGGAACTTAACCAATTAAGCCTTCAGGATTTGGCACACTTACAGTGGCTTCACCCCTCTAGCAACTACCTTTTTCCCAGGTTAGACTGACAGACAACCACCTTTCCTACATCACCCCAACTTCACTGCACATGTGCCAATCTGTCCCATTCGCCCAGTAATCTGCAGGGAATGGACAAGTGGTTCCCTGTGGGAGATGTCGAACTGCAACTTCCTGATGACACTGCCCAGCTGACCATGCTTATAATGTCTGGCCTCCTCTTTGCTTTCTTCCTATTATTAATATTAGTTATCTAGTTACAATGGTAACAATAAGACACATCATTATTGATGTTTACCTGGTTGAGATGACCATGTGGGGTTTTTCCCATGTATTCTGTTTGTGTGATGTATTATATTGATTGACTTTCATATGTTGAACCATAATATCCTTTTATATGTAGAATCTTTACTTCTTTCATTTCTGAGATCAGTAATTTGGTCTTCTCTCTTGTTTCCATGATCAGCATGGCTAGATTTTTTTTAAAAATCAATGTTATCAACTGAGTCAATGAATCGGATTTTGACTTTATTGGTTTTCCTTGTTGTTTTTGTTTTCTATTTCAATAATTCTGCTCTGATCTTTATTATTTTAATTTGTATGCTTAGTTTGGGTTACATTATCTCTTTTTCTAGTTTTTTAATGTACAGTCCAAGTTTATTGATATGACATCTTTCTCCTTTTCTAACAGAGATATATAATGCAATACATTTTTTTAAAGTACTTATTTAGCTTCATCCTACAAATTTTGATATGTTGTGTTTTCATTTTCATTTGGTTTAACATATTTTTAAATTTCTATTTTGAGTTCGTCCTTGTATCATAAGTTATTTACATGCATTTTACTTAGTTTACAAATGTTAGATTTTTTCAGATATATTTCTTTTATTGATATATTTCAGATATATTTCTACTTTACCTTTGACCTGTGTTAAGGCTCACAATATGACTTACCTTGGTAAATGTTCCATTTACATTAGAAAAAAAAAGTCTATTTTGCTATGTCAATTAGGTCCAATAGATTTATTTATTTTTGTTCAGGTCTTTTATAGCATTGCTGATTTGATGTCCATACTTTCTATTAATTATTGAGAGAAGAATATTTTAATCTCCAATTGTAATGATGATTCTTTTGTGTTAATTTTGACTTTTTTTTGAATCAGTTAAAAAGTGTTATGTTTTATTGATAATTTGGCACCTTTAACATTATACAATGATGATTACTTTTAGTAATATTCTTTCCTATGAAATATTATTTATCTGATATTAATATAGCTATTCCAACTTTCTTTGAAGTAGTGTCAGTATAAAATATTATTATTATTATTATTAAATATATTTTATTTATTTTTTTACAGAGAGGAAGGGAGAGGGAAAGAGAGATAGAAACATCAATGATGAAAAGGAATCATTGATTGGCTGCCTCCTGTACACCCCCCAATGGGGATGGAGCCTCCAACCTGACCGGGAATCGAACTGTGACCTCCTGGTTCATAGGTTGATGCCCAACCACTGAGCCATGCAAATCGGGCTAGAATATCATCTTTTAACCTTTTATTTTTTAGCCTGTTTGTGGCTTTCTTATAGGCATTATGTAGTTAGATTTTGTTTTTTAAGCCAATCTGATAATCTCTCCCTTTTGGGTGTGGCATTTAGACTGTTTACATGTAATCTGATTATTAGTATGGTTGAGTTTAAGTCTGTTATCTTTCTATGTGTTTTCTATTTGTCCCATATGTTCTTTGTTTCTCTTCTGACAATTTTTTGAATTTACTGAGTATTTTTTTAGTGATTCCATTTTTTCTCCTTTGTTGGGTTATTAGCTATAAATCTTAGTTTTATTATTTAGTGATCCTCTAAGGTTTATAATATATATCCTTTACTTATCAAAATCTGTTTTCAATTGACACTATACTGCTTCACATAAATTATAAGAACCATACAAAAGTATACTTCACTTTCTTCCCTCCTGACCTTTGTGTTATCATTTTCATACATTTTACTTTTATTATATTATAAATCTCCAGTACACTGTTGTTTTTAAAAGGTACATTATATATTTAAAAATATATATTTATATTGTTGACAGTATTACAGATGTCTCCCATTTTCCTCCCCTTTACCCCATTCCACCTAGCCCCTACCCACCCCAGACCTTTACCGCACTATTGTCTGTGTCCATGGACTATGCAAATAAGTTATTTGGTTTATCTCTTTACATCCTTTGAGATAACATGGATAGATCTGGAGACTTATGCTAAGTGAAATAAGCCAATCAGAGAAAGACAAATATCACATGATCTCACTTATTTGTAGAACCTAATGTACAAAATTCATTGACCAACAAACTAAGACCCGAGGCTTAGAGGCATGGAGCAGACTGCCATTATATTTTTGCCAGCTTTATTAAGATCTAATTAATACATAGTATAATTTACTGATTTAAAGTATACAATTCAATTATTTTAATATATGCAGGGATTTTAATATATTCAATATTTTAAATATGTTGAGAGATATTTATAGCCTAATACATGGTAAATCTTGGTGAAAAGTGTCCAATGTGAACTTGAAAAGAATGTGCTTTGTGCTGTTAATGGATAGAATGTTTTATAAATATCATTAAGTAAAATTGGTTAATAATGTTTTTCTATTCTTATATATTCTTACTGATTATTCTGGTATAACTGTATTAATTTCAGAAGGCAGAATATTGAAGTTTCCCAATGTAATTGTGGATTTGCCTATTTTTCATTTTGTTTCTGTAAGTTGTTTCACGTATTTTGAAGTTCTGTTATTAATTTCATACATATTTAGGATTATTAGGTCTTTTTTATTAATTGACCCATTTATAATTATAAAATGTAAATGTCCCTAGCCTGAGTGATATTCCTTATTCTGAAGTCTTCTGTGTCTAATGTTAATATAGCTAATCAGCTTTATTATGATTAGTGCTTACATGGTACATATTTTTCCATCTTTTTACTTTTAATCTATTTGTGTCTTCATATTTAAAGCATATTTTTTGAGGAAAAAAGATGGCAGTTGGCAGGACAGAGGTGAGGGAGAGGAAGTGAGTGATTGAGGGTATGAAAGGAGAGCGTGTGGATGTGTGTGGTGTGTGTGTGAGTAAGGGACAGTTAAATCTCGCAGGAACAGCAGGGGCTGGCAGACCAGGCTCTCTTGGACAAGGAGAGACTACCACTGCTGTGGGAACTCCCTGGACTGCAAGACTCAGGCACAGAGCCCACGCCATCTTGAAGGGGAGAACGGCCTTTTTTAGGAACTCATCAGCACCACCACCCAGACAGGACTTTGACACTGCCAGAGACCCAGCAGCCACTCCAGCCAAAATCCTGCTACCCCAGCTGCAGACTCGAGGACCCTGGGACCTCCACCTCCAAAGGTGCACCGTTCCCGCAGCGGTAAGTGCATCTTCCCCCACCCCAGCAGCAGAACTCCGGACACCACTTTCTGTCATGCGTTTTCCAACTGCACAGGCATCCAGGGCACACCACTCCATAGGCAGCACCTGGAAGCCACTGGGATCCCCCGCTGGTGTGATTCTGTACAGACAAGGGTGCGCTGCCCTGCAATAGAAATTCTGAATTTCCTCTTCCTGAATAACTGCCCCCAGACACCCCAGCTGTGTAACTTCAGTGCCAGGGCCCTTCAAAGTGCGTCAGAGCTCTGCACTGGCAAACTCACTGCCACAGCTGAGCACATTTCCAAAGGGCAGGTACCCTGATCCCATATATCCACAGGGTCCTCTGGGGAGCTGCTTTGAGCCCCTGCTGGGTGTGATTCTGTACAGACAAGGACGCGCTGCCCCACAGTAGAAATTCTGAACTCCTTCCTCGTGAATAACTGCCCACATACACCCCAGCTGCTTAACTTCAGTGCCAGGGCCCCTCAAAGTGTGTCAGAGCTCTGTGCCAGCAAACTCACCACCACAGACGCACACATTTACAAAGGGCAGGCACCCTGAGCCCATATATCCACAGGGTCCTCTGGGGAGCTGCTTTGAGCCCCTGCTGGGTGTGATTCTGTACAGACAAGGACACACTGCCCTGCAGTAGAAATTCTGAACTCCCTCCTCCTGAATAACTGTCCATATACACCCCAGCTGCTTAACTTCAGTGCCAGGGCCCCTCAAAGTGTGTCAGAGCTCTGCGCAAGCAAACACACTGCCAAGCCACGTGCACATTTCCAAAGGGCAGGCACCCTGAGCCCATCTATCCACAGGGCGTTTGTGGGAGCTGCTGTGAGTCCTGGCTGGATGTGATCTTGGACAAACAGGGACGCAGTGCCCCTGGCAGTAGAAATTCTGAATTCACTCATTCTGGATATCTGCACACTGATGCCTCAATTACTCGGCTTCAGTGCCAGGGCTCATCAGAGTACTTCAGCGCCCCTCGCTGGCAAATGCACCATGGGTGACCTTGTGATCCTCTATTGGGAGCGGTGCACATATCCACCACAGGTGCTGCAGCAAAAGCTGAGTCTGTCCACCCCACAACTACAGAACTCTGGACACCACAGTCATGCCTTTCCAGAACGCAGGCCTCCTGAGACCCATCACCCCAACAGACGGTTCCTGGGTGCCACTGTGAGTCCCCACTAGACACGTGCAATTTCAATCAAGGGCGCAAGACAACAAAAATTAGGACACCTCCCTCCATGGCTGCTAACTTCTAGACACCTCAGTTGTACCTTTCCTGCTCACAGGCCTACATCAAGAGAACCCAAATAGTTCAAGTAGGGAGCTACACTAGATCACCAAGCCCAGGAGAACTGAGAGATCACACCAGTAGCACCATCCCCAAAAGAACTTGAGTATCAAACCAATCGGACCTACAATTAAAACGTTACAGCAAAACATGGGAAGACAAAAAAAAAGCAATCCCCAAAGGAAAGAAAAAGAGGAATCACCAGAAAGGGAGTTAAATGAAATTGAGGCTAGGAGCATATCAGAGAAAGAATTCAGAGTAATGGTTATAAGGATGCTTAAACGGTTGGGTGACAAATACACACAACTCAATGACAAATACACACAACTCAATGAGAACTATAAGGAGCAGAATGAGAATGTCACCAACATGAAAAGGAACAAAAGGAGATGAACAATGACATAGCTGCAATAAAGAACACAATGGAAGGCTTAAACAGTAGACTAGAAGAGGCTGAGGACCACATCAGTGAATTAGAAGACAAGGTAGGAAAAAACACACAAACACAGCAACAACGGGAAAGAAGACTTAAAAAGCAAGAGGAGAGCCTAAGGGAGCTTTGGGACAACACAAAACGAAACAACATTTGCATAATAGGGGTACCAGCAGGAGAGGAAGAGAAACAAAGAATAGAAAACCTGTTTGAAGAAATAATGACAGAAAACTTCCCTGATATTGGCAAGAAAAAAAAGTATGCAAGTCCAAGAAGTACATAGAGTCCCAAAGAAGTTAAACCCCAAAAGACCGACAACAAGACACATCATAATTAAATTGGCGAACACTAACGACAAAGTAAGAATCTTAAAGGCTGCTAGGGAGAGACAGAAAGTTACCTACAAGGGATCTCCTATTAGAATATCAACTGATTTCTCAACAGAAACACACCAGGCCAGAAGGGAATGAAATGAAATATACAAAGTGATGCAAAGCAAGGTACTGAATCCAAGAATACTATACCCAGTAAGGCTATAATTAAAAATTGAAGGTGGAATCAGGAGCTTCACAGACAAAAAAGAACTAAGGAAGTTTATTACCACCAAACCAGCAATGCAAGAAATGCTGAAGGGTCTGCTGTAAAAAGAAGAAATAGGAAGTGAAGAAGGAACACAAGGGTAAAGAATAAAAATGGCGACAAACAAGTACCTATCAATAATAACTTTAAATGTAAATGGATTAAATGCCCCAATCAAAAGACATAGGGTAACTGAGTGGCTAAGAAAACATGACCCATGTATCTGCTGTATACAGGAAACCCACCTCAGAAAAAAAGATGCACACAGACTGATGGTGAAGGGATGGAAAAAGATCTTTCAGGCAAATGGAAATGAAAAATAAAGCTGGGGTATCAATACTTATATCTGACAAATTAGATCGCAAAGTGAAAGACATAACAAGAGATAAGGAAGGCCACTTCATAATACTAAAGG
The DNA here is from genome assembly GCF_027574615.1 of Eptesicus fuscus. Taxonomy (NCBI): domain Eukaryota; kingdom Metazoa; phylum Chordata; class Mammalia; order Chiroptera; family Vespertilionidae; genus Eptesicus; species Eptesicus fuscus. The sequence goes on from NC_072473.1 coordinate 93,980,187, forward strand.
GAGTAATCCAAAAAGTAGAAATAACTCTGGTAAACATATACGCACCCAATACAGGAGCACCCAAATACATAAACAAAAACAAAACAAAAAACTCCTGGAGGATATCAAGAAAGAGTTTGACAGCAATACAATCATAGTAGGGGACTTTAATACCCCACTATCACCACTGGACAAATCCTCTAAGCAAAAAATCAGCAAAGAAACATCAATCCTAAATGACTCACTAGACCAGATGGAATTAATTGACATATTCAAAATATTTCACCCCAAAGCCACATAATATACATTATTCTCAAGTGCACATGGGTCATTTTCAAAGATAGACCATATATTGGGTCACAG